>NC_134688.1:338177726-338777726 GCF_050947455.1 Rhinoderma darwinii | reverse complement strand
ATGAAGGAAGAGGATAAGGAGAAGACGGCGTTCATTACTCCGTCAGGTTTGTTCGAATTTAATCGGATGCCGTTCGGCCTAACTAATGCGCCCAGTACTTTCCAACGACTAATGGAGCATTGTCTGGGAGATCTAAACTACGAGTCAGTCTTGATCTACTTAGATGATATCGTTATTTTCTCAAAGACTTTCCCAGAACATTTGCGGCATCTACAGGTCGTGTTAGAGCGATTGGGAAAATATGGCCTCAAATTAAAACCCAGCAAGTGCCGACTAGGTCGCCGGCAGATAAAATACCTAGGACATGTTGTGAATGCAGCGGGAATTGCACCTGACCCAGATAAGATCAAAGCCATACAGGAGTGGGCCGTTCCGCAGAACACCACGGAAACCCGAGCCTATCTCGGATTGGTCGGTTACTATCGGAGGTACATCCGAGACTTCTCAAAAATTGCAAGTCCTCTGAATCAACTCCTCTGTGGACAACCCACCCAAAAGAAGGGGAGCCGAAGCCCCAGTATAGTGGAGCAATGGCAGGAGCCACAGCATGCGGCATTCGAAGCGCTGAAGACACGGCTGGTGAAAGCCCCCATACTCGCGTTTGCAGACTTCACCCAGCCATTCCGGCTCTACACTGACGCTAGTCTGAAGGGACTGGGAGCAGTCCTGGCCCAACAGCAAGGAGACGTGGAGCGCGTCATCGCCTATGGTAGCCGTAGCTTGCGGCCATCAGAACGTAACCCAACCAATTACAGCTCATTCAGGCTCGAGTTATTGGCCATCGTATGGGCCGTGACCGAACGGTTTGCCGAATACCTGGTCGGAAGTCAAGTGGAAATTTACACGGATAACAATCCCTTGGCGTATCTTGGGATGGCAAAGCTGGGGGCGATGGAACAACGATGGATAGCCCGACTGGCCCGATTCAACTATACCATTCGGTACAAGCCCGGTGAGAACCATACCAACGCCGATGCACTCTCCCGACATCCGTGTGAGACCCCGGTCGGAGAGGTGGACGATGAACGAGAAGAAGTAGAGATACCCCCACTACGCGTGGTTCATCCTCCAATGCAGCAACAACGGGTAGTGACAGCAATACAAGGGATTGAGGATCTTGCTTAGATGTATGATAGAGGTGAGTGGGAGAAGCGGCAACAGCAAGACCCGGACATCCAAATAATCGCCAAATGGGTACGTCAGCAGGAAAGGCCCACGGCAGCCGAACGAACCAGGTTGTCAGCACCAGCTAAAGCATTAGCTCGGCAGTTGGAACGACTAGAATACCATGATGGAGTATTGTATAGAAGAGTGTGGGCACCACGGGAATCTCGCGACATATGGCAGTTGGTCTTGCCCATCGCAGACGTCAAACCCGTGTGCAAGTGGATGCACGAGAACCAAGGTCATTTTGCGGTGGAAAAGACTGTACAGATCGTCAGGAATCACTTCTATGCTCCAAACCTGGAGGAAATAATGAGAGATGTCTACAAGGAATGCACAGAGTGTGTCTTACACAAGGAGACAGAACAGTCGGAGAGGCCCATGACTATCGTGACGGGTGAGCCACTAGAACTACTGACGGTAGACTTCTTAACAATCCAAGAAGTCACCTCGGGGGGCACCGATATGCGTTAGTATGCTTGGATAATTTTTCCAAATTTGCCGTGGTGATTCCTACGCGGGACCAGACTGCTCCGACGACTGCGGCGGCGTTGTGGAAGCATGTGATCCATCCGTATGGATGTCCCAGACGCATCTTGTCGGACCAAGGAGCGAATTTCGAGTCGGATCTCTTCCGGGAGCTGTGCATCTTACATGGAATCCGAAAATCCAGGACGACCCCATATCACCCACAAGGGAATGGGGCTTGTGAAAGGTTCAATCGCACCTTGCTGGGGCTATTAAAGACCATCGGAGACGAACGACAAGAACGGTGGCCTGAGTATGTGGACAACCTGGTATGGGCCTATAACAACACTGTGCATCGAGCTACCGGGTATACCCCATATCAATTAATGTTCGGCCGACCGAGCCGGGTTCCGTTGGATCTTCTGTTAGGGACGCCGGAGGTTGAAGTCCACCGATCCCCCTCCCAATGGGTCCAAGAACATCAACGGCGGTTGAGTGCAGCGAAGGGCAAAATGGAGAAAGCTCGACCCACAGAGAGCCTACCCCCTTTGGAAGAACGACAGCAAGCATTTCATACTGGAGATCGAGTGTTGGTGCGGAATCGCAGGGCAGCGCGTGGCCGTAAGCTGGAGCCCCGATGGGAGAGACACCCATATGTGGTGATTAAACGCGTCGACCCCGGGCTTCCTGTGTATGAAGTGCGACCTGAGGGTGACCAGGGACCGAGCAGAAGGCTGCATCGCAACCTGTTGCGGCCCTGTACCTTCCTGACACCTGAATTGATCACGACCTCGGGGCCCGAAGAACCGCGGGGTGCTCCACCCACGAGTACTGACGGAGATTGGTGGTTGATGGTTCCAGCAAATGACCCTGGTGTAACCTGGGAATCACGACCGACAGAGACAGAGTGCCCGACGGAGTGTGTGGAAACCCCTGCAACAGAAGTGAATCGTGGATTGCGGTATCCTCAGAGATGTAATCGCAACCGACAGCCGGCTTATTTGCAAGATTATGAAGTTTAGTGCCGAGGACTGCACTTGACAACCGGGCGGGAAGTGTAAGGGGTGCACTTACCTGTCCTCTTAGAGGGGGAACCACGCAGGAAATCACCGCCGGTCTTCGGCACAGGAGTCCGGCGGTCGGGCGGAAGAGCGTCCTGGTTGCCATGGAAAAGCCTGCATTGCCGACGGCCATCGCAGACGATCCAGCAGAGAGAGAGAAGGAAAGCAGGAGGAGGGGCCGTGACGGGAGCAAGAGGGAGGACAGAGGAGGAGAGTGTGTGCGCGCGGGAAGGAGAAAGGAGGCGAGAGAGCGCGCCAAAAAAGAGGGGGCGGAGCAAGCGAGTGGCGCGAAGAAGAGGGAGGGAGAGAGCAGGAGTGAGGGCGTGAAGAAGGAGCAGTACGGAGAGGGAACAGGAGACAAGAGGTGTACTGAGAAGTGAGAGGTGCAGGAAGGCACCGGAATAGAGAAGTCAGGAGCCTGACAGCACGTGGGCTCTCAGCTGCAGCCTCAGAATAAGAGGAAAAAGGACAGCACGGGTGTGTCTGAGGAAATCCTGGAGGAGGACAGAGGACCGGCCAAAGCACAAGGAGTGTGCCAACAGCCACAGGTACCGTGCCCAGACCTTAAGACCCCTGACCAAGAACTAGATTCCCGCCATGACCAAAGGGCCCGTGTCAAAGTACGTGACCGTTTTGGGCGTGACGTCCCTCGCTAACTACCGCCACCTTACTCCCACCCTACTCCCAAAAGAATAGTCTCAAAAGGGACAAACAACACTTTCTGAGAAAGGCCCAAAGGAGTGAACTTGCTATCTCATTCACTGCGCGCGTCCTCTAGATAAAGCACCGCATGTCACTCTTGCATGGAACTGTTATAGATAAAGCACCGCATGTCACTCTTGCAAGGAACTGTTATAGATAAAGCACCGCATGTAACCCTTGCATGGAACTGTTATAGCTAGAGCACCGCATGTAATACTTGCATGGAACTGTTGTTTATGAATCTTGTTGGAATAGGAGCAGACAGAAGGAACGGTCGGGTTGACGGGACTTTGTTGGACTATTAGCTGGACTTCGTGTAACCCTTAGCGTCAGCCCGCCAGTTCAGTTGCATCCTAGGGGGTCCACCGTTCGGACTACCGACTGAGGAGAGAGAGGGTTGTCATGAAAGGTAGCGGATAGCTCCGCAAGGACCCGTGACGGTGCTAGTAGGTACGTTAGTCGCTGATTCCCACGACGCGATCCGTGGGCCGAGAGTGTGACTCTTACCCTAGGATAGGCAGTCAGTAGTGGGTAGCTCCCGCCGTGACTGACAGCGGCGTATCCTTAGCCAAGCCGGCAACGTGGGGTCAGGCACAACCTCTCTCCGGGGGACTTCCAGCGGGATCGAAGTCTTCAACCTCAGGATTCCTGTCTGCTCCATAAAGAAGAAGTTGTTGTTATTTGCTCGTTACAGTAAAGAAGTTACCCAAAAGGAGGTGTGTCTTGTTCATTTAATTCCTATCGCGGTAGTCCCTCCTACACACTGAGACCCCCACCGACCACTAAAATGAAGCAGCAGAAACGCTCTGGTAAGAGCTGAGTCGCTTTGTTTCTGATCGGCTTTTCTCGGAAAGCCAAGCAATTAGTGTACGGGCTCATTAGAAAGTCTATTGAAAAATGCTTTACGCAAGCTTTGAAATGTAAATCATATGTTTAGCCATGCTGTCATGACTCACTTCATCCATCCATCCATCATTAAGTTCCTCACAGGAGGATTTTTTTTTTTTTTATGCAAAAGTGGATAATTCTGTTAATGCTGAAATATATGAACTAAATTCATATGTGCCGTTATATATTGTATCAGGCTTGCCTGTCTTGTTTTAATGCAGCACCACCTGCTGGCAGACAGGCAATACATACAACTGCAAAAACAGTGTCCCCGAGACTTATGTTTAAAAGCTATTTCTATGCCCCCAGACTTATTGTTGCCATTGACATCTTCTTTCCCAGAACAGGAGTTCTTATCCCAAAAGTGAAATAGCATTTGGGCCTCATTTTCACAAGGTTTATTTTTTGGTTTTTTTCATTTAAAAAATGCTCCAAAAAAGCAGATAGATCCCGTAAAAAGAACCGCAACCACTGTGTCTTTTTTGGAAAACAGAGGTCTATGGGTGATAAATATCTCAAAGTACTCCATTCCTAGAGTATCTTGTTATTATGGGGAAAAAAAACATCACTGTGGCCAATTATGCAATTGTAGCTCCCTCTGTCTGGCCTCGACCATATGTAAACTATGGCCTCCCCCTATGAGCTACGTGACTTCATCATCTAATAAATTTGTATTTATACAGCCCCATATCTATTGCCATTAGCTCCTACGTGATAAGGTCACATGGCTGCTATACAGAGTACAGGTGGGAGGGCATGTACGCAGGGGTGGGATCCGGCCGGTTCGCTCTGGTTCCCCCGAATCGGCTGTTAAAATGAAAGCCGGTTCGCAGAACCGGGTGAAGCGGGAAGCCGGAGCCGGTCCACTGCACTCAATTGTATTTGCATCCTTAAGACGCGGATACAATTGACTTCCCTAGCGCTGCCCTGGCGAGGCACATAATGCCTCCTATTCGGCGCTTTAGTGATGATGCAGTTGGTGATGACGTCATCGCGCCGCTGCATCGTTCCGCTGGAGGAGGACTGGAACCGCTGGAGGATGGAGCGGGAACGGGACAGGTAAGAAATGTTTTTTTTTCCCTTCTACCATGGGCAGCATTGAATATAGTCCCCAGTGGCTACAGGGGATTATATAGGGAACATAAACAACAGGGACAATACGTAGGTAGCAGTAGCTACAGCGGACTATATAGGGAACAGTAGCTACAGGGGACTATATAGGTAGCAGTAGCTACAGGGGACTATATAGGGAACAGCAGCTACAGGGGACTATATAGGGAACAGTAGCTACAGGGGACAATACATAGGTAGCAGTAGCTACAGGGGACTATATAGGGAACAGTAGCTACAGTGGACTATATAGGGTACAGTAGCTACAGGGGACAATACATAGGTAGCAGTAGCTACAGGGGACTATATAGGGAACAAACTACAGTGGACAATACATAGATAGCAGTAGCTACAGGGGACTATATAGGGAACAGTAGCTACAGGATCTATATAGGGAACAGTAACTACAGGAGACTATCTAGGGAACAGTAGCTATAGGGGACTATATAGGTAGCAGTAGCTACAGGGGACTATATAGGGAACAGTAGCTACAGGGGACTATATAGGGAACAGTAGCTACATGGAACAATCCATAGGTAGCAGTAGCTACAGGGGACTATATAGGGAACAGTAGCTACAGTGGACTATATAGGGAACAGTAGCTACAGGGGACAATACATAGGTAGCAGTAGCTACAGGGGACTATATAGGGAACAGTAGCTACAGGGGACTATATAGGGAACAAACTACAGTGGACAATACATAGATAGCAGTAGCTACAGGGGACTATATAGGGAACAGTAGCTACAGGATCTATATAGGGAACAGTAACTACAGGAGACTATATAGGGAACAGTAGCTATAGGGGACTATATAGGTAACATAAACTACAGGGGACAATACATAGGTAGCAGTAGCTACAGGGGACTATATAGGTAACAGTAGCTACAGGGGACTATATAGGGAACAGTTGCTACAGGGGACTATATAGGGAACAGTAGCTACAGGGACTATATAGGGAACAGTATCTACAGGGGACTATATAGTGAACACTAACTACAGGGGACTATATAGGGAAACGTAACTACAGGGGACTATAGGGAACAGTAACTACAGGGGACAATACATAGGTAACAGTAACTACAGGGGACTATATAGGGAACTAACTACAGGGGACTATATAGGGAACACTAACTACAGGGAACTATATAGGGAACACTAACTACAGTGGACTATATAGGGAACACTAACTACAGGAGACTATATAAGGGGGCACTATACAGGGAACGCTACAGTGAATGCCACAGGGGGCACTATCTACAGGGTATGCTACAGTGAGCCCTGTCTGCAGGGAACGGTACATGGGGCACTATCTGCAGGGAACGCTACTACCTACAGAAGGCTCTATGGGGATCACTATCTACAGAGGGCTCTACTGGGAGCACTATCTATAGACGGCTCTACTGGGAGCACTATCTACAGAGGGCTCTATGAGGGGCGCTATCTACAGGGGGCACTATGAGGGGCACTATCTACAGGAGGCACTGTGTGTGGTGTATTACTTTACAGTGTATGACACAATTTTATTCATGGGCACAGTGTATGGTACTATTATAATCAGGGGTACAGTCAATGGTACTATTATATTCAGGGGCACAGTGTGTAGCACTATTATATTCGGGGACACAGTGTATGATACTATTATATTTAGTGGCATAGAGTGTGACACCTTAAGAATTTGCTCTACGTTTATAGGTGCAGAAATGTTGAAAAATTTAGCTTCCGAAGACATCTGATTGAGCAAATTGACCAATTTCTGCAGAAATGGGTCATGGCTAGGAGGCATCATAGAGTTCTGGACCAGATGGTAAAGTAAGGAGAAAAAGAACTAATTTGAGAAGTCGTCACTGGTGAGTCACTAAATGTAAATGTTTATTCTCCCTGTGACTGCTCAGTACTGTAGTCACTGTATGATCTGCAGCGAGATGATATGAGTATCATTCTTTTTTATGAAACCGCAACTCCCAGCATATCCTTACCATCGTTCTGGCTATCATGGGAGCTGTAGTTTTATTCCGTACAAACTTATATGGCAGGGGTTAAACTAAATTTGCAAATTATCTCTGGACTGAGCTGTATTTGTACTGGTGCTGTATATATGTACTGAGCTTTGTTCTGGTGCTGTATATATGTACTTAGCTTTGTTCTGGTGCTGTATATATATGTACTCAGCTTGGTTCTGGAGTTATATTCATCATAATAACCAAGCTCAGAACATATATACAGCACCAAAGAGAAGCTCAGAACATATATACAACTCCAGAACCAAGCTCAATACATATATACAGCACCAAAGAGAAGCTCAGAACATATATACAGAACCAGAACCAAGCTTAGTACATATATACAACATCAGAGCCAAGCTCAGTACATATATACAGCATCAGAACTAATCTCATTCACATATACAATACCAGAACCAAACTCAGTACATATATACAACTCAAGAACCAAGCTCAGTGCATAAATACAACACCAGAAGAAAGCTCAGTACTTAAATACAGCATTAGAACCAAACTCAGTACATATATACTCACCAGAACCAAACTCAGTACATATATACAACACCAGAACCAAACTCAGTACATATATACAACTCCAGAACCAAGCTCAGTACATAAATACAACACAAGAACAAAGCTTAGTACTTAAATACAGCACCAGAACCAAGCTCAGTACATATATATATATCAGAACAACCAAGCTCAAAACATATATAATTCAATTCAAAAAGTGTCTCTTATATATTATATAGATTCATTACACACAGAGGGATCTATTTCCAGCATTTTTTTCCTTTAATGTTGAGGATTATGGGAACAGTTAATGAAAACCCAAAATTTAGTGTCTCAGAAAATTGGAATATTATATAAGCCCAATTAAAAAAATTATTTTTAATACCGAAATGTCGTCTTACTGAAAAGTATGTGTCTGCCCTCAATACTTGGTCGGGGCTCCAACTCTGCATGAATTACTGCATCAATGGCGTGGCATGGAGGCGATCAGCCTGTGGCACTGCTGAGGTGCTATCAATGCGGCGTGACATGGAGGCGATCAGCCTGTGGCACTGCCGAGGTGTTATCAATGGGGCGTGGCATGGAGGTGATCAACCTCTGCCACTGCTGAGGTGTTATCAATGCGGCGTGGCATGGAGGCGATCAGACGGTGGCATTGCTGAGCTGTTATGGAAGCCCAGGTTGCTTCATCACTGACTGTGGAAACTTCACAAAGTAAATTTTGCATTTCATTTGGAAATCTCGGTCCCAGAGTCTGGAGGAAGAGTGGAGAGGCAACAATTCAAATGTTTAGAGATTAGTAGAGGAGACCTCCACTTATAGATTTTAATATTAAATTAAAATAAGTTTTCCCTCCACGCTCAGGTGTAAACCACCTATTGAATTGTAGAAATGGTAGGAAAGGGGAGAGAAGGAAAAGGAGCGTGGTGGGTTAAATGTCGCCTTCAAATATTGTATTGATACCGACTGGAATAAGAGCAGAAAGATTATGTTGTGCAATGTCCCCTTTTGTTATTGCCACATTGTATATTGTTAATAAATTGTATCAATGTGTAATTGCGACTTGTATCTGATTCAACAAAGTAAAAAGTCTATTAGTTACTTTCACTACTTCGGTGAGATTAGAAGAGGTAGTGCTGCAAGGATAATAGGTATATGTAAGATTTCTTGCATAAGCACTCCGCAAGAGGTTGTATTCAGACTCCGTGAGCAACTGCGTATTATCTGAATGCGTTTTTGGTGTCGTTCCAATTGGTTGGTTAGTTATACTGTGGTGCAAAATAGACTGCAATATATGTTGGTAAGCAGTATATTTGCTAGTGCGTTTTATATACAACGCTAATGATTCAATCCTAATTGGACATGCACCTTGGTCAGCAATGTGAACAGATAGTATCTATCGTAATAGACTGCTGGTTCATAGTCTATTATATATTATATTCAGGTGGTAGTGTGCACAGGTAGACAGGCTCTTATTAAGTTGTGAGCATTACTGATAAATTCCGTTATAAGACTTGCTGGTTATTTGCGCCAGCAAATTATCAGGGTTTGAGCTGTCAGAGCCACAGCAGCTCAGTAGCCTGTGATGATATTATTACCACCTTCGTTCGTTCCCCCTTAGTGCAGGAACGGACTGTCAGCTCCAATTGGTTGGTTAGTTATACTATGGTGCAAAATAGACTGCAATATATGTTGGTAAGCAGTATATTTGCTAGTGCGTTTTATATACAACGCTAATGATTCAATCCTAATTGGACATGCACCTTGGTCAGCAATGTGAACAGATAGTATCTATCGTAATAGACTGCTGGTTCATAGTCTATTATATATTATATTCAGGTGGCAGTGTGCACAGGTAGACAGGCTCTTATTAAGTTGTGAGCATTACTGATAAATTCCGTTATAAGACTTGCTGGTTATTTGCGCCAGCAAGTTATCAGGGTTTGAGCTGTCAGAGCCACGGCAGCTCAGTAGCCTGTGATGATATTATCACCACCTTCGTTCGTTCCCCCTTAGTGCAGGAACGGACTGTCAGCTCGACAACCTGTAATGGTGTTACCACTCCCTCCGTTCGTTCCGAGTTTGCAAGGGGCGAACTGATTGCGGTAAGATTAGATTTTTAAATTTTCTATTGCTAATCTAGCCCTCTATAGTCGATAGAGGGCTAGATTAGCAATAGAAAATTTAAAAATCTAATCTTACCGCAATCAGTTCGCCCCTTGCAAACTCGGAACGAACGGAGGGAGTGGTAACACCATTACAGGTTGTCGAGCTGACAGTCCGTTCCTGCACTAAGGGGGAACGAACGAAGGTGGTGATAATATCATCACAGGCTACTGAGCTGCCGTGGCTCTGACAGCTCAAACCCTGATAACTTGCTGGCGCAAATAACCAGCAAGTCTTATAACGGAATTTATCAGTAATGCTCACAACTTAATAAGAGCCTGTCTACCTGTGCACACTGCCACCTGAATATAATATATAATAGACTATGAACCAGCAGTCTATTACGATAGATACTATCTGTTCACATTGCTGACCAAGGTGCATGTCCAATTAGGATTGAATCATTAGCGTTGTATATAAAACGCACTAGCAAATATACTGCTTACCAACATATATTGCAGTCTATTTTGCACCATAGTATAACTAACCAACCAATTGGAGCTGACAGTCCGTTCCTGCACTAAGGGGGAACGAACGAAGGTGGTAATAATATCATCACAGGCTACTGAGCTGCTGTGGCTCTGACAGCTCAAACCCTGATAATTTGCTGGCGCAAATAACCAGCAAGTCTTATAACGGAATTTATCAGTAATGCTCACAACTTAATAAGAGCCTGTCTACCTGTGCACACTACCACCTGAATATAATATATAATAGACTATGAACCAGCAGTCTATTACGATAGATACTATCTGTTCACATTGCTGACCAAGGTGCATGTCCAATTAGGATTGAATCATTAGCGTTGTATATAAAACGCACTAGCAAATATACTGCTTACCAACATATATTGCAGTCTATTTTGCACCACAGTATAACTAACCAACCAATTGGAACGACACCAAAAACGCATTCAGATAATACGCAGTTGCTCACGGAGTCTGAATACAACCTCTTGCGGAGTGCTTATGCAAGAAATCTTACATATACCTATTATCCTTGCAGCACTACCTCTTCTAATCTCACCGAAGTAGTGAAAGTAACTAATAGACTTTTTACTTTGTTGAATCAGATACAAGTCGCAATTACACATTGATACAATTTATTAACAATATACAATGTGGCAATAACAAAAGGGGACATTGCACAACATAATCTTTCTGCTCTTATTCCAGTCGGTATCAATACAATATTTGAAGGCGACATTTAACCCACCACGCTCCTTTTCCTTCTCTCCCCTTTCCTACCATTTCAACAATTCAAATGTCTTGTGGTCCAGTGTGAAGTATCCTCAGTCAGTGATGGTTTGGGGCTGTGTCATCTGCTGGTGTTGGTTCACTGTGTTATATCAAGTCCAGAGTCAGCGCAGCGTCTAGCCGGACATTTTCCAGCACTTCATGCTTCCCTCTGCTGCCAAGCTTTATGGAGATGCAATTTTCATTTTCCAGCAGGACTCGGCACCTGCCCACCCTGCCAAAAGTACCAATACCAGGTGTAATAACCACAGTATCACTGCACTTGATTGGCCAGCAAACTCACCTGACCTAAACCCCACAGAGAATCTATAGGGTATTGTCAAGAGGAAGATGAGAGACACCAGACCCAAGAATGCAGACGAACTGAAGGCCGATATCGAAGCAACCTGGGCTTCCATAACACCTCAGCAGTGCCACAGGCTGATTGCCCCCATGCCACACCATTGATGCAGTAATTCATGCAAAGGGAGCACCGACCAAGTATTGAGGCAGATACTGGACATACTTTTAATAGGCCTACATTTCGGTATTAAAAAGCATTTTTGTGAAATTGGGCTTATATAATATTCTAATTTTCTGAGTGACTTAAATTTTGGGTTTTCATTAACTGTTACCATAATCATCAACCTTACAAGAAAAAAAATGCTGGAAATAGATCCCTCTGTGCGTAATGAATCTATATAATATATGAGAGACATTTTTTTGAATTGTATTACTGAAATCAATTAACTTTTGTTGATATTCTAATTCATTGAGAAGGACTATTATATATACTGAGCTTTGTTCTGGTGTTGTATATATGTACTGAGCTTTGTTCTGGTGCTGTATAAATGTACTGAGCTTTGTTCTGGTGTTGTATTTATGTACTGAGCTTTGTTCTGGTGTCGTATATATGTACTGAGCTTTGTTCTGGTGCTGTATATATGTACTGCGCTTTGTTCTGGTGCTGTATATATGTACTGAGCTTTGTTCTTGCGCTGTATATACGTTCTTTACTTGGTTCTGGTGCTGTATATATGTACTGAACTTGGTTCTGGTGTTGTATTTAGGTACTAAGCTTTGTTTTGGTGTAGTATATATTTACTGAGCTTGGTTTTGGTGCTGTATATATGTACTGAGCTTTGTTCTGGTGCTGTAATTATGTACTGAGCTTTGTTCTGATGCTGTATTTATATACTGAGCTTTGCTCTGGTGTTGTATATATGTACTGAGCTTGGTTCTGGTGTTGTATATATGTACTGAGCTTGGTTCTGGTGCTCTATATATGTACTGTGCTTGGTTCTGGTGCTGTATATAAGTTTTCTACTTGGTTCTGGTGCTGTATATATGTACTGAACTTGGTTCTGGTGTTGTATTTAGGTACTAAGCTTTGTTTTGTTGCTGTATATATGTACTGAGCTTTGTTCTGGTGCTGTATTTATGTACTGAGCTTTGTTCTGGAGCTGTATTTATGTACTGAGCTTTGTTCTGGTGTTGTATATATGTACTGAGCTTGGTTCTGGTGTAGTATATATGTACTGAGCTTGGTTCTGGTGTTCTATTTATGTACTGAGCTTGGTTCTAGTGTTGTATTTATGTACTGAGATTTGTACTGGTGCTGTATTTATGTACTGAGCTTGGTTCTGGTGTTCTACTTATGTACTGAGCTTGGTTCTGGTGCTGGATATTTGTACTGAGCTTTGTTCTGGTGCTGTATATATGTACTGAGCTTGGTTCTGGTGCTTTTTATATGTACTGAGCTTGGTTCTGGTGCTGTATATATGTACTGAGTATACCGGTTCTCACCGGTTTGTTTGTGGATCCTCTGTGTCATCTGGGAGATGGTGCTTGGAACCCAGGGCAACTCTTGGCACAGCGGTTTAGAGGCGGTCGGATGGTAAGGCAGAAGTCAGGACAGACAGCAGATGTCGTCACGGGTAGGGATAGCAATAGGTCAAGGCAGGCGGCAGGCGGCGTAACGGGTATGGATAGCAATAGGTCAAGGCAGGCAGCAGGCAAGGATAGTCAAGTTCAGGCAGAGGTCAACAACAGGAAATCCAGACAAAGGCAGCAAGGAAGGAAACAGAGAACCAGTGTACAGGGAAACTCACGGGGAACTTGGTTGAACAAGCATGGATTAAAGGAAGAAGGATCCTTATAAGTGGAGCTCAGGATGAGCATGAGGTAATGGAGGGTGCAGAAACCGGAGCAGAGGCCGTGGGGAAGGCGGGGAACGTTGCGGCACCCGTTACAGTATCCCCCCTTTACGCTCTTTCTTTTTTGGCTTGCTTGGGAACCTTCGTTCAAAGTCCTTGATGAGAGCTGGGGCGTTGATATTCTCCACGGGCTCCCATTATCTCTCCTCAGGACCATAATTTTTCCAGTCCACTAGGTACCATAATCTCCCCCGTGTTCGTTTGACATCCAGGATCTCTTTAAACTCAAATTTGGCATCAGTCGCAGGATGGACAGGAATTTTTTTTGAAAATCGGTTGAGTATAGTGGGTTTCAGCAGAGAAATGTGGAAGGAATTAGAGATTTTCAGAGACTGAGGAAGGCGAAGTCTGAAAGTTACTGGATTGATTCGTTTTGTTATCTCATAAGGACCTAGGAACCGAGGAGCTAGATTGTAACAAGGGGTCTTCAGACGTATGTACCGGAGGGACAGCCAGACTTTATCCCCAGGAAAGAGCTGCGGCGGTATCCTGCGTCTTTTATCCGCGTCTCTCTTAAACCTGCTACGGCTTTGTGGATGGAGTCCTTGGCCTTCTGCCAAATCCATACAAAATCACGGTGGACCATGTTAGCAGCTGGAACCTCAGAAGGCACAGAGACTGGTAGGGGAATTCCTGGGTGCTGGCCATACACCAAGAAGAAAGGAGAAGAGCGGGTGGATTCCCCCGTATGGTTGTTGTAGGCAAATTCGGCCCATGGAAGTAGACTTGCCCAGTCGTCTTGTCGTGGAGACACAAAATACCTGAGGAACCTTTCAAGTATTTGTTTTATCCGCTCTACTTAACCATTGGATTGAGTATGGTAAGCGGAAGAGAAGTCTAGTTTGACCTCCAGCAGTTTGCACAAGGCTCTCCAGAACTTGGATGTGAACTGTACTCCTCTGTCAGAAACAATATGCTTAGGAAGACCATGTAGGCAAAAGATGTGCTTGATAAACAGCGTTGCCAGTCGGGAAGATGACGGAAGGCCTGAGAGGGGTACAAAATGCGCCATCTTGGAAAAGCGATCCACTACTACCCAGATCACGGTACACCCAGCAGAACTAGGCAGATCGGTGATGAAGTCCATGGCAATGTGCAACCAGGGAGAGTAAGGCATGGGTAGAGGGTGCAAAAGGCCAGCAGGTCTTAAATGGGAAACTTTATTCTGAGAGCAGGTGGAGCAGGCTGAAACAAAGTCTTTAGTGTCTTGGGACATGGAAGGCCACCAGTACTGACGGCCAATCAAATTGAGAGTCTTTTTGATGCCAGGGTGCACAGAAACCCTGGAGGCATGACCCCAGCGAAGAACACAATCCCTTCGTTTAGGGGGTACGTAGGTCTGTCCTCGGGGAATGTGTACACCTTCAGCTGGAACAGCAATCATAATACGTTTAGGATGTATTATAAACTGAGGGCTGGGCTCTTAGTCTGTGGGGTCAAAACAGCGAGATAGGGCGTCATCCTTGGTATTCTTTCCAGCGGGTCTGTAGTGCAGCTGAAAATCAAATCTGGAGAAGAATAATGCCCACTGTGCTTGGCGAGAATTTAGGCGTTGAGCAGTCTGCAAGTATAGGAGGCGCTTATGATCTGTGTAGATGATGAAGCAAATGTCTCCATTCCTCCAGGGCCAATTTAATAGACAAAAGTTCTTTATCTCCAATACCATAATTTTTCTCAGCGGATGTGAATGATTTGGAGAAAAAAACACAGGCCACCAGTCTTCCTCTACAAGTCTTTTGTGAAAGAATAGCTCAGACTCCCACAGATGAAGCATCGACCTCCAGAACAAAGGGTTTGGTGGAATCCGGTCTATGTAGGACTGAAGCAGAAGAGAAGGCAATTTTAAGAGCTTGGAATGCGGCTTCAGCCTCCGTGGTCTAGTCTTTGGCATTAATCCCCTTTTTGGTCAGAGCAGAAATAGGAGCTGTCATAGAGGAGAAGTGAGGAATAAACTGGCAGTAATAATTTGCGAATCCCAGCAGGCGTTGGACAGCTTTGAGTCCTTGCGGACGAGGCCAGTTGAGAATTGAGGATAGCTTGGCTGGATCCATTTGAAGTCCCTGGTCGGAAATGACATACCACAGGAAAGGCAGGCTAGTTTTCTCGAAGAGGCATTTCTCTAGTTTGGCAAACAGAGAGTTCTCTCGCAGACGCTTTAACACTTGGCGCACATGCACACGTTTGAATATTGGGAGAAAAGATTAAAATGTCATCTAGGTATACCACCACACAGCTGTACAACAGATCCCGAAAAATGTCATTAACAAAAGCCTGGAAAATCGCAGGAGAATTACAAAGTCCATAGGGCATGACGAGGTATTCAAAATGCCCATCACGTGTTGAATGCGGTTTTCCATTAGTCTCCCTCGCGGATACGGATGAGGTTATAAGCTCCACGAAGGTCTAGATTGGTAAAAATTCTCGCCCCCTGTAGGCGGTCAAAGAGTTCAGAGATCAATGGTAACGGGTACTTATTCTTTAGCGTGATATTATTCAATCCACAGTAATCAATTCAAGGACGCAGGGAGCCATCTTTTTTCCCCACAAAGAAAAACCCTGCGCCAGCAGGAGAGGAGGACTTCCGGATGAATCCTGTCTCCAGATTTTCTTGGATATACCGAGACATGGCCTCCGTCTCGGGCAAAGACAAAGGGTAGACTCTACTTCTGGGAGGCGTGGCATTGGGGACCAGGTCTATGGCACAGTCGTATGGCCTGTGAGGAGGCAGCGATTCAGCTTGTTGTTTACAGAAAACATCAGAGAAACTTTTGTATGGAGTAGAAAGTCCTGCTGAGTTAGGTTCTGTAGGCTGAGGCATAGGTGGGAGAATAGATTGTAGACAATGTTGGTGACAGAAGTCACTCCAGCGGGTAATTTGACCTCCAGTCCAGTCAATAACAGGAGAGTAATTCTGCAACCACGGTAGATCCAGTAGCAAAGGGTTCAGAGAGTTCTTTAAAACATAGAAGGAGATATGTTCCTGGTGCAGTGCCGCTGTTAACAAGAGAATGGGCTCGGTGACGAGATAGATAGTCTCCTATAGAAGCCTTCCATCCACAGAAGCAATGGACAAAGGTTTGGTTAATTTTTGCACTGGGATTTGGCAGCAATTTACCAAGGACTGGCACAGAAAATTCCCAGCGGATCCGGAATCTAGGAAGGCTTGGACGCAGAAAGCGGTTCCTGCAAAGGACAGTTTTGCTGGTATGGTCATCTTTTGAGAGGAAGGTATTCCACCTAGGGTAGCCTCTCCTACTTGCCCTAGGCATTGGAGTTTTCCGGCCTCACTGGACAGTCTTTGAGGAAGTGCGTTTTCCACCACAATATAAACATAAGTTCAACTTGCGTCTATTCTGATGTTCCTCAGGCGTGAATCTTGTTCTTTCCACCTGCATGGGTTCGTCCGACCGAGAGGAAGATGAGGCAAGAAGAGTTCTTTGGAAGGTTGGTGCCAACCGTGATGTCCGATTGCCTCGAGCAGATTCTTGTTGTCTTTCACGGAAACGAATATCAATCCGATTAGCAAGAGTAATCAAGTCATCCAAGGACATTGGAAGGTTTCGGCCAGCAAGTTCATCCTTGATTCTGCCCGCCAGACCCTCCCAGAAGGTAGATACCAAAGCCTCATTATTCCACTGGAGTTCTATAGCCAGGGAGCGAAATTTAATGGCGTATTGTCCTACAGTGGAGGTTCCTTGCCGGAGCTTTTAAAAGTGGAGAGAAAGTTCTGAATATTATACGTGATGGGGTCGTTTCTCTCCCACAAGGGCGATGCCCACGCCAGACAGCAGGGACAGAATGTAGGCCACCTTAGCCCGGTCTGAGGAAAAATAATGCGCCATGACTTCGATATGGATGGTGCATTGATTAACAAATCCCCTGCAGGTCTTGGGGTCTCCCTCATAGCGGGCAGGTGTAGGTAAATGTAGTCCTGGACTGTAGACAGGAGCTTGCTGTGGAGGTGGTGGTATCGGAGGCGCCGGAGGCGCTAGTTTGTTCAAACGAGTGGACAGATTTTGCAGCAGCTGAAAAAGCTGATCTTGGCGGACTCGTTGTCTAGAAAGCTCCTGAGCCATGTCAGCCATGTCAGGCAGGGCTGTGTCAAGGGGATCCATGGCTTGTTCAAACTATAACGGTTCTCACCGGTTTGTTTGTGGATCCTCTGTGTCGTCTGGGAGATGGTGCTTGGAACCCAGGGCAACGCTTGGCACAGCGGGTTAGAGGCGGTCGGATGGTAAGGCAGAAGTCAGGACAGGCAGCAGATGTCGTCACGGGTATGGATAGCAATAGGTCAAGGCAGGCGTCAGGCGTCGTAACGGGTATGGATAGCAATAGGTCAAGGCAGGCGGCAGGCAAGGATAGTCAAGTTCAGGCAGAGGTCAGCAATGAGAAATCCAGACAAAGGCAGCAAGGAAGGAAACAGAGAACCAGGGTACAGGGAAACTGACGGGGAACTTGGTTGAACAAGCATGGATTAAAGGAAGGAGGATCCTTATATAGGAAGTCTTTTGAATTTGAAAGTGGCTGCAGCCGCACATCGAGGATGACAGCTGCGGAGGGAGGTAAGGGATGCACTTACCTGACGCCGCCCAGGGCCAGCAGAGCGTCCGGATCTGATAAGTGGAGCTCAGGATGAGCATGAGGTAATGGAGGGTGCAGGAACCGAAGCAGAGGCCGTGGGGAAGGCGGGGAATGGCGCGGCAGCCGTTACACTGAGCTTGATCCAGGCACCGTATCTGTGCATTAGCCGGGAGAGTTGTCGCGGCTTACTGCGCACTCCGCACTGTCCTCCATCCTAACTAAATGGGCTAAGCATGCTTAGGATATTGAATGTGCCCATATAGGCCTAAACGTAATGGGTGAGTTTAATATAATGTGTGAGTTGGTCTGTACGCTTATGTAATTATATACATAGTGTGGCAATCCACACTAAAGCATTCTGGACAGGGAATTTCTTTATTTAGAGTCCACATTAATGTAGGGGGTATTTGGAATATCGTAATTGTTTTATTTTATTATTAGAATAATTTTCAATGGCACGATACACCGCAAAACACCGTGGCACCCCACCCCCCCCCCCCCCCCGGTGGCACGTATGCCTTTGTCGGAGAAACAAGGAACCTGTTGTTAAAGATTTGAATCCCACCCCTGCATGTACGGAACAGGGAGGAGCTGTGATTGCATAAAAGGAGCTGAATTTGTAATAAAACTGCATTAGAACGTTTTTTACTTTTCGCAACCTGTCAACTTAAGGCCAATGCTAAAAATAAAGTAAAAGTGTAGCTAAACGTTTGACAAACTTCTGACATGTCATGGTGAGATGTCAGAAGTTTGGATTAGTGGGGGTCCGAGCACTGAGACCTCCACCAATCGCTAGAACGAAGCAGCTGAAGCGCTCATGTTAGTGCTTAGCCGCTTCGTGTCTGTTCGACTATTTCCGGAAATTAATGTATCTGTGTACGGACTCAATAGAAAGTCTATGAGCGCGTACACCGATACATCGGCTTTCCAGAAAAAGCCAAACAAACACGAAGCGGCTGAGCGCTCACACGAGGGCTTCAGCTGCCTCGTTCTAGCGATTGGTGGGGGTCTCAGTGCTTGGACCCTCACGAATCCAAACTTCTGACATGTCTCTATGACATGTCAGAAGTTTGTCAAACGTTTAGCTACATTTTAATCCCAGAAAACCCCTTTAATACAGTACAAAAATGTTAATTTTAGTAGAAAACACTTTTCTTATTCAGACGCACGTATTTTATGTCTGTGTGCTGTCCGTTGAAATAGCTGACAGCACATGGTCCTATGCAAATTAATGGGGCTATTTACACATGCGTGTTTTTCGACGCAGCATGTGTCCGTTGCATGAAACTCACTGCATGTCCGATTTTGGTCCATTTTTGTAGACCACGCTACCCATTGTAGTCTATGGTTGCGTGAAGAACACGGATAGCACACGGATGACATCTGTGTGCGGTCTGTTTTTCACGCATCTTTTGCTAAAGAAATGAGAAAAAAAAAAGTGCAGAAACACGAACGTGAAAAACTGATGCCACACGGAAAGCACATGGATGCCACAGAGAACTGAAATGCATGAAATACGCTTTGTTTTCTTGCGGACGTAAAACGTACACGCTCGACTGAATAAGACCTAAAATTAGGCAATAAACTTTGAAATCCTGTATAACCCCTTTAATGGATCTGTGTGTATTTATAAGGTTTCTTATTTCCTCCATTATTCACAGCTTGAACACTGTTGCGCACTAGAGACAAAAAGTAGCGCTCTACACACATACATAAAGGCATTACAATAACTTAACACGTATAAAACTTAACAGTCACCACTCACTTCCTTAAGTAATGCGAGAGAAGTGAGCTACATATATCATGTTGAATACTGCATACTGAACTAGATTTTACTCTGAAGTCAAAAGCATATACAATATGTGTCTGCTATAGCCTTTAGTAAGAGACATCGAGATCAGCATGACATCGAGATCAGCATGACATCAAAGTCATAATGAACACCAAATGTATAATGAAATATTTTCACAAGTCATTTCATAGTCTGATTTAGAAAACCCATTTTCAGATACCCTATTAGAGAATTCTGTGTTAATATATGTCACGATCCCGGGGTATGTGGACCCACTAGGCCGCTCCGCCGTAGTGTAGAGGCAACTGGCCAAGTCACAGTCTATGCAAGAGTCTATACAAGTTTGTAGCACAAGGGTACCTGAAATAGTCCAGATGGTGGCAGGGGCTCTGGCATGGATGGTAGTAGGTGCAGCAGATTGCGCCAGACGTAGAGGATGACAACGGGTGTAGCCGGACACGACTCCAATCACTAAACAGGATCAGGAACACAGCATGAGATACAGGATACAGGTAGCAGGGAACGGGAAACAACGGTAACAGGATAACACTAAGGAACCATTTGCAAAGACTAACATGGGATTAACTAACTACGCTCAGGCAAGGATCAGAAGGGCAGGGCCCTTTTTATAGTTCAGGGTGATCAGGGAATAATTAATTATTTACATATGCGCGCGCTGGCACTTTAAGACCGGGAAACAGCGCGCGCTGCCCTCTAGTGATCAGTACGGGACAGAGCGGGTGCCGACGCGTGCCGACGTTTCTGGAGAGGAAAACGCCAGCAGGAAAAGGAAGATCTGCGGGAGGCAGGTAAGTGAAGATCGCGGTCCGTGACCACGGCCGTAACAATATTCACTGTAACAAACTGCTGGTACAAAGGGCACCTCTGTCTCTGGAGGACCTGGCCCATCTGTGCATTATATGGACATCCTATTATTTTCAACAGGCACTATGTAATGCTGAATTTCCCCTGCGGAGGCGCTGCAAAGGAATTCAAAACTTGCTACCAGAATCTCTCAGAGATTACAATTGATCAATGGGAGTCCCAGCAGTATGACACCATGGGATCAGCTTCAATGGAGGGACATTTCTATCAATATGTATTTGTCAAAGGCAAATAAGATCACCGGCTCTTCTCACAGGGTAGACTATACCAATATCAGACAGTACAAATATCAACAGCATACAGTGGCGCAAGAATTAAACATTCTAGTGCTTTATCAAATAAACTGATCTTATATGTGATCAGATCTTAGAGAATTCAATCTCAACTCAGAAATGTTAAAAAAAAAATATGTAATTACTTCACACGAGAACTCAAGGATTTTTATGTTTATGGAGTATTGTAATTTTAAGGAGTATTCCAGTTTATGGGGATAAAGCCTATGTATTGTATTATGAAGCTATGCAATTTTCTGCTATAAGGTACTATATTTTCCTTGAAGTAAACGAGTATTTCCAGGCAGCTGTGTTTCAGTGGTGAATGCAAAAGGGACACATATTTTTTTTAATTTTCTAATTTTTTTAAATCTGTCCAGGTCATGCGATGATCACACAGGTGCATGGATACTTGACTACAAGACAGATAACTATACTGTAACGACCCATGCACTGCGTGAGCTGAGCCCCTTCATCTTTCTCTAAGGGTATGTTCATACAGGCCAGGATTTAGACGACATAACTCTACCGATTTCAAGGAAATTTTCCAGTTTGCTCCTGGATTTTTATGTAGATTTCCTGTTTGATGTGCCGCGGATCTGCATGAGGGTTAGCCCTATTCAATGGGGATAATCCAACTGTAGAAATCCACCAGGTTTTTTTTCTTATTGGTGCGGATGTCACTTATTAACGTGGATTTAAAATCTGCGCAGAAAATTTCTGCAACGTCTGTACAGGTTAATTCAAATTAAGCAGGCAGATTTAATATGAATTACGGAGCGGCAATCCGCATGATATTCGAACAGTGTGAACCTTTCTGCTACTCCTGAAACAAATAAATGGCAACACCGCACCGTTCAGTTAAGAGTAACTAAATAACCAAGACCCCACCTTGTTTTTATCATTTATCTGCTTTTGCAGTGTGAAGCGTTACTAAAGGATGTGTGGCACTGTATTCCCTAACCATTAGCATCTCATTATACTGAGATTTGTTTATTCGAAGTATCGATTTTGTAAAACATTTTTGTAGTGACATATTTTTGAGAAGTCAACGCTTCCTTCAAACCCCACAAGGAACTTTGTATTTGCATACAACTTGAGAACTCTTTTTCCTGTAAATTTAAAATATATGAAAAGTAACTTAATAAAATATGTTTCCATCCTGAAAAAAAAACTTTACATAAAGAATACCTACATACCCCTCCATGTTAAAACTGCTGCCGCGGGTCACATGCTGTACCCTGAGAGAAGGTGTTTCCAACATTTCACCCTCTCCACCTTTCCTATTCTCGGTAATCTGATGTCCCAAGATTGCTCTTTTAGGGATTACCATCACAACGGAAAGTTATGCACTTCCCAATTCCTGCTATCTGACCACTGGCTTTGGTGCCGGGAATTGTAACCTCAGATCCAGTACCCCAAGACCCATGACGAATGCTCCAATTGTTTAATTTCTTGTTTTCTGTTCTTGCTCCAGACTCTCATCCTTTTGGAACAGGGTTCACAGGATTTCACAGCATATAGTTAACCTCAATGTGGACAAATCCCCAGCCGTTTTACATCTTAGTGGCCTGTCACCTCCATTTTGTATCATCTCATTAATGCAGTGCAGCCAAGTATCCCAGCTCTCCGGAAGAACACTTCATCACCTCATCCCCTTTCTGTCGCACTGGGTTGGAAACGTTATGGAGTAACTTATGTTGTTATGCACCCACACAATTTTACTTGGTATTCCTGAATGCTATTTCAGTCCTGGGATGAATATAAATCCCACTGTCCTCTTCTGCTACAAGTTCTTTTTTTTTCTCTGCACTCTCAATGCGAATTTAGCTCAGTCACTTAACCCCAAGGCACCCCATGACGTATATATACATCATAGGCGTGTGGGCCTAAACACGAAATGGTGTACATGTACATCTACATGTAATATACAGCTGACACTGTACTGCAACGGCCAGGATCGGTGAGAACTCTGATCCTGGCTGTTTAACTTCATAGATGCCGCGGTTGTTAGCGACCGGGGCTCCCTCTGTAAGCTCCCCCATCGTCCTGGATCCAGCGGGAAAGTCCTTGATTTAAAGCACTGTCCCATGATGGTCTTTGTATGTCCCACTTTCTTCATTGAATTTGAGGCTCGGCGCCGCCCTAACATTTGACTGATTTGCTGAAAAGGAGTATGAACAGCCGTGCAGGGATGAAGAGGCTGGGAATGGGGGGGGGGGGGGGGTGGCGCACGCACGGAGCTTCTAAGCTGCAGACTTTCTCCTCCATCCATTTACCATGTCTCCTCCCTATATGTAAATCTACATTTGGTGCATGTGTAGTCTGCTGTTTGTAGATTAACTGAAGGAGACTGGTGATTGTATTAGCGTTGGAACATCCCTGTAGTCATTTCCTGATGTATTCTCGCACCAGGAAGTGACAGCATACCTCCCAACCGTCCTGCATTCAGGAACAGTCCTGGATTCCGGGCGGTGTCCCGCTGTCCCTGGCGGCCGGGGGCAATGTTCCCTATAAGGTGCGTGGCAGCGTGGCTGCACAACTCCCACAGTCTGCCAGCTCACTAATGTTTAAAGTCTGCACACTGTCACGGGCGTTGGGTGGATGCAGTGGTGTCGCTAGCACCGGAGGGGGCAGATACGTCTTCAGGACGCAGATGCAAATTAATACTATAGGCTGCATCCCACATTAGGCCTGCAGCCTAAAAGGCACTGGGAAAACTTCCTGCCCAGGCCGGCGTGATGACGTCACATCATCACGACGCTCTGCGCATGCATCCCACACGAGAGGCAGTGTAGCGCTCCGTCCGTCGTGGGAACGGGGCAAGGTAAGTACAATCTTTTTTTTAGTGGGCTGTGTGGTAATATACACGGGCAGGGGAATTGATGTGTAGAACTATATACAAGGGGGGGTAGTGTAGCACTATATACAGGGGGGATTGCTGTGTAGCACTATATATACAAGGGAGGGAGGATTACTGTGTGGCTGTATATACAAGGGGAGGGGGGATAGCTTTGAGGCAGTATATACAAAGGGAGGGGGGATTGCTGTGTGGAAGTATATACTAGGGGACCGGGTAATACTGTGTGGCAGTATATCCAAGGGGAGGGGTGATTGCTATGTGAAAGTATATCCAAGGGGAGGGGGGATTGCTGTGTGGCAGTATATACAAGGGATGGGGGGATTGCTGTGTGGCAGTATATACATGGGGAGGGGGATTGCTGTACGGCGCTATCTACAGGGGGGGCTGTGTGGTGCTATCTACAGGGGGGCTGTGTGGCGCTATCTACAGGGGGGCTGTGTGGCACTATCTACAGGGGGTCTGTGTGTGACGCTATCTACAGGAGGACTGTGTCGCTATCTATAGGTCTGTGTGGCGCTATCTACAGGGGGACTGTGTGGCGCTATCTATGGGGGGTCTGTGTGACGCTATCAATAGGGACAGTGGTGTAACAGAGGGATTCTTTCTTTGATACCGATAATTGGTGTTTATAACGGTCTATTTTACTGGTGTACTTGTAATATTTTAGTATTTAAAAAAGTAATTCAAACTAATTTAACTATTATTTAGTCGCTATATTAGCATTTATTGCAGTTATTACTTTAGGTCATCAGATCGCCCACCATTGATGGAGATTCGCCCTGCTCCCTAACTGCTCCGCTCAGGAGCTGCAAAGATTTAGAGGGAACATTGGCCGGGGGTATGTCCGGCAATCAACTGTATCTGCATCCCCAGGACACAGATAGAGTATAACCCAATGCTGAAGCAGGGAACCATCAGCTCCCTGCTTTAGAATTAGTTCAGAGAGGAGGAGAAGAGGGAGCTCCTCCACTCGCCGACTTGGGCGGAATCCCCATTGCCGATGATCAGGTTGGGGGTTTCGCTCCTAGAGAAAACCCCTGAGGTCACTGTACATATATGGACATTGACGTCAGGGGCTCCTCCTGGAGCGGAATTCCCAGCCAGAGTCGGCAACGGGGATTCTGCTCAAGGAGTAGCCACTGATGTCACTGTCCATATATGGACAGCAACAACAGGGCTTCCCTCTAGAAGCGGAATCCCTGGCCTATGCTCTGGCTGGGGATTCCGCTCTTAGAGTGCGTCCCAATGACACTATCTACAGGGGGGAAGCGCTATCTTCAAGGGGGTGTGGCATTATCAACATGGACATGGTGGCACAATATAGGGGTACTATCTACAACGGCACTGGCACTAGGGGCAGCTTTGGGGGCATTATACTGTATAAAGGCGGCTGGGGGCATTATACTGTATGGGGCAGCTGTGGGGCATTAAGCTATATTGGGCATTATATCACGTATTGGACCTACGTTTAGCATGCACGTTGGGAAAGCTATTTATGTACACGCTAACCATAGGGACTCATTAGCCTGACGGAGTCCAAAAGGTTGTGCTTTTTGGTCTCTGTCGGGCTGGTATAAGTCGGTATACCTTTTTTCTTTGAGGATGGAACAACGTAGTATACTACGCTATTCCATCCTGAGGGATCCCGAAAAAAACAAAACATACCGCGCAAGATACTGGAGCCTATATGAAGCATAGTCAATTTATGCTGCATTTTTGCTGATTTTCCGTTGTGGGTTTTCCCTATTGAATTCAGTGGGGATGCAAAACGCGCAACAGAAAGCCAAGCATAGTGACTTTTGCAGCGGTATCATACTTACCCAGAACTTCCTGCTTCCTCCAGCAGTCCGGCCTCCTGGGAACTACGTTTTATCCAGTGTGACCGCTGCAGCCAATCACAGGCTGCAGCATCACATGGCCTGCAATGTCCTCTTAGGAGGCTGGGCTACGCGCAGAAGAGAGGGAGGGGGTAACGCTGTGGGTTTTTTTTCAGCGCTGCTCTATGCAGCGGAAAGGTTAATAAATTGACCTGCGGTGCGGAATTTAAATCCAATTTATGCTGCATCCTAGTTGATTTTCCGTTACGGGCTTCACCCATTGAATTCAATGGGGATGCGAATCCCGCAACAAAAAGCTGCGTGGCGACTTTTGCGGCATATTCACAGTGATTCCGCCGCAAAAATCACAACTATGGAGAAAAGAAAAAACATACTTACCCAGAAGTCTGTTTCTCCGTCCAGTGCGGCATCCCATGTGACCGCTGCAGCCAATCACAGGCTGAAGCGGCGGTCACACGGGATGAAACGCCATCCCAGAAGGCCAGCCTGGATGGCGTCAGAGGGCCAGCCTCCTGGGATGCTGTTACATCCCATGTGAACGCAGCTGCAGTGGTCACACGGGCTGCAGCGTCATCCAGGGAGGCCGGATCGGACTACACAGGAGGGACGGATCGCCATAACGGCCCTGGTAAGTAGGAGTTTTTTACTGCTGCTTTCTGCGGAAAACAAAGTTTCATACTTATCTAGCCATGGCGACGCGTCCCTCAGCTGTTCTGCAGGCCGGCCTGCTGGGGTGACGTTTCATCCCCTGTGATCGATGCAGCCAAACGTCACAGGAGGCCGGCCTGGATAAATTAGAACAGAATTCTGGGTAAGATTTTTCTTTTTTCCGAGTTGTGATTTTTGCGGCACAATCACAGCTTTTCCTCTGCAAAAATCGCAACATCTGCTATTGGTTGTGGGTTTTGCCTCCCCCTTGAATTCAATGGGGGAAAACTCGCAACAAAAAAGCAGCTATTACGCAAATACAATTGACATGCTGTGGATTCAAAAACTGCACCGCAGGTCAGTTTGAGTGTTTTTTCTGCTCATCATTTACACCGCTTGTGGATGAGATTTGTTCAAATCTCTTCCACTTTGCTGCTACTCTATTATTCTGTGGATTTTCCACAACTAAATACATTGCGGAAAAGCCACAGTATTTACTCTACGTGTAAACTTACCCTTCGCGTGAGTCAGGTGAGTTTTATAATTTGCAGATTTTACACGTCACCCTGTTGCATTGCAATGGGTAAAATCTGCAACAAATCTGCGATGTGTGAACTCAACCTTAGGCCGGATTCACACGAGCGTGTTCGTTTTGCGTGCGAAAAAGGTACATAACAGCTCCGTGTGTCAGCAGCGTATGATGCGGCTGTGTGATCTTCGCGCAGCCGCCATCATTATGTCACTCTGTATGTTTGTAAACAGAAAAGAACGTGGTACTTTTGTTTTCATTCATAGTTTTTACTGCTGTTGCGCGAATCACGCGCGTCACACGGAAGTGCTTCCGTGTGCTGCGGGTGATTTTCACGCACCCATTGACTTCAATGGGTGCATGATGCGCGATAAACGCACAAATATAGGACATGTTGTGAGTTTTATGCAGCGGACACACGCTGCGTAAAAATCACTGACTGTGTGAATGGCCCCATTGACTAACATAGGTCAGTCGAGGTGCGTGAAAATCACGTTCGTCTGAATAAGCCCTTAGGGCAGAAATTCTCTCTTCAGCAGCACTATATGTATGGAGACATACGGAGGAACAAGGAGGGTGGAGCTGGGTGGGGAGGGGTATCAGGGCTGCCAGGAGGACTTTGATAGGTGAAGTAATCCTGTAGTTCACAGGAAGTCAGCCATACAGGAGAAACTGATCTCCTGCCTAACACATGAGAGAATGGCCTATTTTGGTGGTCATATGAAACATCTGCTCATAATGAAGGGGTTAAAAATACATGGATGCAATGGAGCTTAGAAGAAACAAAAGACACCGCTAGAATATTGCCGTTGCGTTAGCATTAAATGAGCAAAAAAAACGTTTTTTGCTGGAGTGCTTCTTTTATCAGTTTCCCCAATTACGGTCGGGATATGCTATTTGTTTTAAATACTTACATGCGAGATGCTTTTAATGCAAAAGTTGCATCTAAGCCCATATAGGTCTCCACTAATTCATCTATGGAAATGATCGGTCACTCTAGCTTTTCCTCAGGGGTAATCTTTCTTTTGTATTGGTATCTATTCGATACATCTTTATGCAAATTCCCATCTAATTTAAGGGAAGGGTGACCTGGAACTTAACCCCTTCAGGACTCAGCCTGTTTTGGCCTTCAGGACCCAGCCAATTTTTTCAAATCTGACATGTGTCACTTTGTGGTAATAACGTTGGAATGCTTTTACCTATCCAAGCGATTCTGAGAGTGTTTTCTCGTGACATGTTGTACTTTATGTTAGTGAAAAAAAATTGTCGATCATTTTGATATTTATTTCTGAAAAACACCACAATTTAGAAAAAATTTGCAAAAATTTGCATTTTCTAAATTTAAACGTATCTGCTTGTAAAACAGATAGTAATACCACACAAAATAGTTACTAGTTAACATTTCCCATATGTCTACTTTATGTTTGCATCGTTTTTTGAACGTCCTTTTATTTTTCCAGGACGTTACAAGGCTTAGAACTTTAGCAGCAATTTCTCATATTTGAAAGAAAATTTCAAAAGGCTATTTTTTCAGGGACCAGTTCAGTTCTGAGGTGGCTTTGAGGGCCTTATATATTAGAAAATCCCCAGAAATCACCCCATTTTGAAAACTGCACCCCTCAAGGTATTCGAATCAGCATTCACAAAGTGTTTTAACCCTTTAGGCGTTTCATAGGGATTAAAGCAAAGTAGAGGTGAAATTTAAAAATTTCATTTTTTTTCTTCGAAAATTCATTTGTAATAAATTTTTTCTGTACCACTGAAGGCTTTACCCAAGAAATGCAACTCAATATTTATTGCCCAGATTCTGCAGCTTTTAGAAATATCCCACATGTGGTCCTAGTGCGGTAATGTACTGAAACACAGGCCTCAGAAGCAAAGAAGCACCTAGTGGATTTTGGGGCCTCCTTTATTTAGAATATATTTTAGGCACCATGTCAGGTTTGAATAGGTCTTGTGGTACCAAACCAGTAAAGACCCCCCCAAAAGTGTCCCCATTTTGGAAACTATACCCCTCAAGGAATTTATCTATGGCTTTAGTTAGCATTTTGAACCCACAGTTTTTTTGCTAAATTTATTTGAATTAGTATATGAAGATGAAAATCTACTTTTTTTGTGAAAAAACTTAGAAATTTTTAAATTTTACAAGCAATAAAGTAAAAAAAACACCCCAACATATGTAAAGCAATTTCTGCCGATTACGGAAATACCCCATATGTGGTAATAAACTGCTGTTTGGACCCACAGCAGGCCTCAGAAGAGAAGGAGCACCATTTGGATTTTGGATTTCTGATTTTGCTGGAATAGTTTTCAGTGCCGTGTCGCGTTTGCAATGCACTGGAGGGATGAAAACCACCCAATAGTGACCCCATTTTGGAAGCTACACCCCTCAAGGAGTTTTTCTAGGGGTAGAGTTAGCATTTTGACCCCACAGGTGTTTTGCTGAATTCATTGGAATTAGTCTGTAAAGGTAAAAATCTACTTTTTTTCTGTAAGAACTTAGACAATTTTAATTTTTACAAGGAATAAAGGAGAAAAAGCACCCCAACATTTGTAAAACAAGTTCTCCTGATTACGTAAATACCCCACATGTGGTAATAAACTGCCGTTTGGATCCACACCGGGGCTTAGAAGGGAAGGAGCGCTATTTGGCTTTTGGAGCACAAATTTAGCTGGAATAGTTTTTGGGTGTCATGTCTAATTTGCAAAGCCCCCGAGGGACCGAAACAGTGGAAGCCCTCAAAAAGCAACCCCATTTGCGAAACTACACCACTTAAGGAATCTATCTAGGGGTATAGTGAGCATTTAGGCCCCATACGTCTTTTGCAGAATTTATTAGAATTAGGCTGTGAAAATTAATATCAACATTATTTCCACTAAAAAGTTGAATTTTTTCAATTTCACAAAGGATAAAGGAGAAAATGCACCCCAACATTTGTAAAGCAATTTCTCCCGAGTACGGCAATACCCCACATGTGGTCATAAATGTTTTTTCATTAGAAAGTAATTAACCCTTTCCGAACTGATCCATGTTTTGCTTTTTTCTTTTTCGTTTTTCCTCCCCGCTTTCCGAGAGCCACAACGTTTTTTATTTTTCCGTCAATAGAGTGGTGTGAGGGCTTATTTTTTGCGGGACGAGCTGTAGTCTTTATTGGTACCATTTTTTGGTACATAAGACTTTTTGAGCACTTTTTATTAAATTTTTTGGTAGAGCCAAGGTGACCAAAAAACTGAGATTTTGCCGTTTAAAATTCTTTATTTTTCACGGCCTTCACCGTGTGAGTTAAATAATGGTACATTGTAATAGCTTGGACTTTTACAGACGCAGCGATACCAATTTTGTGTATTTTTTTTTACATTACTTTAGAGAAAAAATGTGAAAAGGGTTTCTTTTTGGACTTTAAATATTTATTAAATTTTTTCCACTAATAACTATTTACTTTTGTTTTTAGAAATTTTATTAGTCCCCCCACAGCTGACACCCGCAGCGTATGGTGCGGGCTCAGTGCGTGAGACGCTCCATATATCATCCCCCACACCACAACATGCTATTAAGTCATGGTGCGCGAAGGGTTTAATGCGCAGCGGATGGTGCAGAGTGAAAATTACAATTTCCACTGATGTGCCATTTTAGTGCACTATATGTTGTGCCCAGTTTGTGCCACAAATACCACATAAAATATTAACCGGGTTCTCCCGGGTATGGCGATGCCATATCGGTGGACGTAAACGGCTGTTTGGGCACGCTGTAGGGCTCAGAAGGGAGGGACGCCATTTGGCTTTTGGAGCGCAGATTTTGCTTGGTAGTAGCTCTGGCGTTTTGCTGGCATTTCAGTTTATAATGTGGGGGCACATGTAGGCTTGGCAGAGTACATCAGGGCATAATAAGAGGGTATAATAATGTGGTAAATAAATAATCCACAGATATGTGCCCACTGTTGCACTTATAAATGGCACTCGATCCTATCCGCTTTTGGAACGCTCTGCACATTTTGCATCGCCATAATCTGGGAGCCGGAACTTTTTTTTATTTTTTCACCACCGGAGCTGCGTGAGGGCTTATTTGTTGCGGGACAATCTGTACTTTTCATTGGTACCATTTTGGGGTACATGCGATTTTGTTGATCACTTTTTATGCCATTTTTCGGCAAGCCAGGTGACCAAAAACCATAAATTCTGACTGATTTTTTATTTATTTTTGACGGCGTTTACCCTGGGCTATAAATGACCATTATACTATATTCTGCGGGTCGGTACGATTATGGCGATACCATATGTATATAGGGTTTTTTTTCATGTTTTGCAGCGTTTGCGCAATAAAATTACTTATTTAGAAAATAATTTATTTTCTGTGTCACCATATTCTGAGAGCCGTAAGTTTTTTATTTTTCAGTCAAAAAATCTGTGCAAGGGCTTGTTTTTTGCGGGACGGGTTGTAGTTTGTATCGGTACTATTTTGGCGTACATGCGACTTTTTGATCACTTTTTATTGCATATTTTGGGAGGGGTGGTGACCAAAAAAAAATAGTGATTCTGGCATTGTTTTTCGTTTATTTTTTTTGCGGTGTTCACCATGTGGGAAAAATAATATTATAGTTTTATAGTTGGGGTCGTTACGAACCCAGTGATACCAAATATGTGTACTTTTTTTAAAATGTTCATTTTTTTCCTATAATAAAATACTTATTATAGGAAAAAAAAGCAGTTCTTGTTTATATCGCTTATAACTTTGATTTTTACACTTTTTTTAAAAGATTTTTATTCTTTTTTTAACTTTTTCCACGTGTCCCACTAGGGGACACTTAGACTTGCAGCTCTGATCGCTGCTGGAATACATTACACTACACACGAAGTGTAATGCATTCCAACTGTCATTGTGACGTAACAGTCACACTGACAGGAAGCCTACGACAACCACCCTCCGGGCTGGTCCTCATAGGCTTCTGTACATGGCAGCCCGGAAGCCATTGTCCGGTTGCCATCGGTACCATCGCCAGCCCCCGTGATTTCACGTGGGGGCTGGCGATCGTCGCTAAACACCTTAATTGTGGCATTCAAAATCGAACGCCGCAATTAAGGGGTTAACTGCCGAAATCAGCGACGATGGGCCGCTGATCGGCAACGGGGAATGCAGGGCAGACACCCTGCACAGTTAACCGCCGCTGCGGTGTAGCACCCCGCGGCGGTTAACTGTCAAAGAACAGACAAAACTGCACGTCAAGGTGCGCAAACTTACTGCTCACCTCGACGTACAGTTACGTCAAGGGGTTAAAACACAATACACGCCCAGTTGGAAATAAGAGAAAACGCGCCCAGTTGTCCATTAGAAAGGCTCATTTGCATAAATATAAAATAGCTCATAACTTAGCCAAAAATTATCGTTTTTCAAAAAAAAAAAACAAAAAAAAAAACTTTACTGTTATCTACATTGCAGCGCCGATCACATGCAATAGGAGATAGGGGTTTGAGAATCTGGTGACAGAGCCTCTTTAATGAGGAAACTGAATGGAATGAGGTGTTAGGGGCCATCCCACTTAGTGGAGTCCATAGGCATTGGACTTTTTTGTATTGACCGTTTTCCTGGAGTTGGAATATTTATTATTTTAGAAAAACAGAAATACTTTATAAAAATGAAATTAAAACATATTTAGTAAATAAACACAATCGAAAACTCAGCCTTTAGTGAAATTTCCTTCCCACAAAGGAGCAGCATTATTAATATCTATATAATAAAACTTCATACACATTCGATTAAATAGTGACTTTATTTATAGAAGGTCAAAACCAAACACACAAAGCAAGTCACTGTCTGTTTTTTACTTATCAAAATTTGTTCAAGGTAGAATTCATTGTCAAGCAGTTAAAGCAGCACCTCATAAAATCCGCATAGCAGTTTGTACCATATATAATTTACAGTATTATCGTGTACATGTCCAATTGAAAAGTAGGAAGGTAAACCAAACACTAAGGTGAAAAACAAAAATCAATAATAGCAATGAATGAGGGCACACTATTACATGATCAAAACCTGGGTGAAACACTTGTAGTGGAAAATTCATACAGCTCGTTCTTGGATTACACATTGAGAATGTAGATACATGTAATATGAGATCAGAAAAGTTGGGTTTATGGATTTTTAAGGCTATGCCAGACATTATATACAACATTCACAATATAATCTAGGGATCGTGCACCATCTGAAGGCATACAATTCAAGAATGTATCAAGAAAATAAGTAAGGACCAAGATTATTGAATCATAGGACTGTCCAGAAGTGTATTTCATGGGTCTCAGCCTATGTAAAATTTAGTGTTGAAAAGCGCAGAAATCCATTTGTTCCATAGCAATGAAGAGTTAACTACAATCTGGTTGACTGGTACTATAACAAAAAATCATGAAGATAAAAGGGGTATTTTTAGAATCAACATTTATCACTTATTCAGAGTATACGCGATTAGTGTCTGATCGCTGAGGGCTCCACCAATAACTAGAACGGGGTTCCCAAGCCCTCCGTTTTTACTTACTGCAATAGTGCAGTGAGGAGAAAATGTGCCCTGCTGCTCTATTCAACGTCTGAGGGACTGACTGAAACATCCCAGTGCTGTCAGTGGTCTCCGTCAGTCCCATAGACATTGAATGAAGCGGCAACGTGCATGATCGTCTGCCGTTCCATTCACTGCGGTCTTGCAGTGAGGAAGAACATGTGGCTCCAGGACCCACATTCTAGTGATTGGTAGGATGTGGGGCTACAACAGACACTTATCTCTCCGGTGGCAGGGAGAAAGATGACTATATGGCAAAGTGCGAGGAAATATCTTATAAGGGTATGTTCACACGCCCCGAATTACGTCCGAAAATAGCGCCTCAATAGCGTTGACAAACATCTGCCCATTGAAAGCAATGGGCAGACGTTTGTCTGTTCACACGAGGCGTATATTTACGCGCCGCTGTCAAATGACGGCGCGTAAATGGACGTCCGCGTCAAAGAAGTGACCTGTCACTTCTTTGGCCGTAATTGGAGCAGTTATTCATTGACTCCAATGAATAGCAGCGCCAATTACGTCCGTAATGGACGCGGCGTTCAAGCGCCTGCACATGCCGTTACGGCTGAAATTACGGGGATGTTTTCAGGCTGAAACATCCCCGTAATTTCAGCCGTTACGGACGCCCTCGTGTGAACATACCCTTAGAGAGAAAGCCAGAAGACACTTGATTCAAGATCATGATTTCACGTAAAACCCTGTTCACATGGCAGAGTCCAACACATTTTCCGCCCCGGAATCAGCATGAAAAACACTTGTAACTAACCTCCCATTGTGGTCAAAGGGGAACTGCCCAGTTGTTCATACAGGACGGAATTTTCTAGCAGGCAAATATGTAAACCGCCTCGCTGAAAGAAAAAGTGACATATCACTTCTTGACGCAGTTTCTGCCAAGAAAACCGCATCAGGTAACCACAGGTAGATTAGCCCCAATAAGTGGGGATAATCACCATACAGAAGCAGATATTTTTACTGCTACACCGCCGCAGAAATCCAAGGGTCAGCCCGAATACTGCCATGGTTACTCAGCCAATTCCACATAAAAAATCAGCCATTTAAAAAATGTTGGTGTTCGCCAAAAGTTCCCAATAAAGGGGTTATCAGGGATTTGAAAAAGGGGTCTGCCCCAGAGTGGTGCTGAATGGGTTTGAGGGCTCTAAGGAGCACTGCAGCGCTTTCATTCTGAAAACCGATAGTGGTCCAAGCTTATGGGCAACATAGACGTGATCTTCTCACACATCTTTGACATGTCAGAAGATCAATTTTAGGTCAATTTTGAGCTTTAATTTGTAAAAATAAATGTAAGATTCCATCAGAGCCAAGGATTAATAGAGGTCTAATCCAAAAAAAAATAACGAGAAAAACAAGGATTTTCAAACAACAGTGGCTCTTCATACAGTGTAGCAAAGATCTTTTCCTACTTGACTATAAAGCTCATACACAAATGCGCGGAAAACCAACACTCCGGGGAAAACTTGGCTTTTGGTTTGTTGCAGTGAAGCAGGTGAGAGGATTTCAAGAACAATCTCATTCAAGTCAATGAGTTTTAATGTAAGTGGATACAAGTGGAACGCTCCCAAGTGCTGAAAGCATAGGCTTTACCAAGGACATTTGGACGAGTCCACGTGTTTACTTTTCTTTATTTACTACTCTGGCATCAAAGGATCTTAGTGAAACCCTTTATGTATTGGGTGCCTTGACATAATGCTAGTATGCAGAAAGGAAAAAATATATATATATTGTCAAAGTGAACTGAAGCTACTCAGCCCTGGTTCATGACATCAGTGCTTTATATACAGGAATACAATGCATTACATCAAAAACGTTCAATAAATACAGTTTATAAAACACAAACCATCATGGTAGTATAAAGACAACACAAGACAACAGCAGGTTGACTGATCTACTCTATGGCAGGCAAAACAATACCTATGACCACCAATAGGGTACTAGTTTTATAGAAAAAACAAACAAACATTAGCCCCTTAATAAAAATATATAAATTTTACTAAATACATGTCTTTAGAAATAATAAAAAAGAAGCTGCTTACATGGTTTGGTTTTGCTATCCAAATGACCCAACAGAGTTGGGTCCAAATTTCCGAGCTCAGCGATTCCCAGGATCCCCTGCATCCTCCCACAATCCCCCACGGCAGCCTAAACAGACTCTGAACATGAGAGATCGCTAGTTATTGTGCGTTGCCTAAAGTTTGTTGATCCCATAGAAATTGAAGAAAGCGGCAGCGCACATGCGCGACCGCCACTCCATTCAAAATCATTTTCATTGCAATCGTGCCATGAGCAGAATTTTTTTATTAAGGGGCCAATCTTTTTTTAAATGAAAGAAGTTATCTATTGGTGGTGATAAGAACCCTATAAAGCTACAAGCAGTCTCATTTCCCCCCTATCCATTGCCACCTATGCCAATCTTTTCTTATAAAGTGTCATAAACGACAGCGGAGGGAGAAAAAACATTAGTGTGCAAATAGCCCAACCTGACTTGTGGGTCTTCTGTAAACTATAGATGCTACAGTATAGCTTTCTACCACTAGGCAATGAGGTTAAGGATTTTATAGCTTATATCAGGACTATGTAACTGGTGGCTCTTCGAGGCTTTTTATGGCTCCTTTTTCATGTACAAACTGATACTACCAGCATAGAAAATAGTGAGCTGCAAGCCTCAAGCACCTTCAAGAATACATGATCTAAAGAATTTCTGAATCATAACATATTAAATACATGGAACTGGGTCAGTAAACATTCCATTATATTTAGAATAGAATACAAGACCTAGCCGGTCACACAAGTTACATCACATAACATTACACAGATTGCTGAGGTTGAGGACTTGAATACTGAGAAGATCATCATATACTGGTTAATTTAGATGCATTCTTGACCCGATACACACCCTGCAGGGTTTATACATAGCAAAATAGTGACTACATCTCAAAATTGACAAGTTGGGAGCTTTATTGTACGTTGTTCTTATAAAGGACTGTTAATTCAATACTGGAACGTTAGCAGGACTGGGGCTAAAATCTAGGTGTAAACCTACACAGCTAATCCGGTCTGAGGTCGAACATTTTGAGCTTTAACAAATCACCTTCGAATTTAAAAATTAGTAGTTCCCCCTCTTTAGAAATTGCTTTTAGTCAATTGTCTTAATTCAATCATATGCATATACACCGATTGTCCTTTAATCCAGCACTACAAGAAGTCAGATGATCCGGCACAATATAATGTGGAATTTCATGAGACGAGTAGCAGAATACTGAGCAGAAAGAACCAGCTCCTCTACATTTACCAGTTTTATATACTTTTCAACGACCGTCTGATAGTCCAGCATCCACCAGTTCCCAAGGATACTGGATTAAAGGAATTCTACTTAGGGTAGTAAAATGGTTTTACCTACACATCCTCAGGGTATGTTCACACAGGCTATTTTCGGCCCTAAAAACAGCTGAAAATTCGGAAGCAGAACGTCTCCAAGCATCTGCCCATTGATTTCAGGGGTGTTTTTTTACACCTCGTTTTCCGAAAACGGCACGTAGAAAAAAAGACACGCGAAAAAGAAGTGCATGTCACTTCTTGGGACGTTTTTGGAGGCGTTTTTCACTGGAAAAACAGCTCCAAAAACGTCTAAAAAGCAGGAGCTATTTTCCCTTGAAAACAGCTCTGTATTTTCAGATGTGTTTGAGTTTGTGTGTGCACAGACCCTTATGCTTAGTGAGCTTCCCGTAATACAACTAGTGCAGACTGTTCGACAACTTTTTCAATAGAAAGATATTCGAGTACTTTCATGAAATCTATATGACAGATTTAGCAAATGTCTATAATGGTGCACAGTTAATAGCAGATGGTCAGCTTTTATGCATAGGGAAAGTGGTTGTCCTGAAAGTATAAACCCCTTAAAGGCTGTGTACACCTTTGAAAACTATTTTCTTTTATAAAGCAGTGTATCAGTGTGATTGGTACAACTAGAATTACTTTATTAAAAATTATTTTTACTTTTTAAGATACAGCTGCTTTGTATTCGGTCTACAGAGCAGCTGTCTCTTGCGCTGAAGCACCGACTGGATCAGCAACGGCGGGTCCTTCATGTCCCTGACACTCAGGATCGAGCGGTTATCGATCACATCTAAGTTCATAACTTAGACGTGATCGATAACAGGTCGATCCTGCGTAAACGCTGTAACGGAGCCAGTCGGTGTCGCGGACCTGACGGATTTGGGTTTGAGTGCAAGATACAGCTTGTATCTCAAAAAGTTATTTGCTTTTTTTTTTAAAATAAAAAACAATTACAAAAGTTGTTTCAAATATGATACATTGTTGTTGTTGTTGTTGTTTACATAGTCTTTAAATGTAAAAAAAAAAAATTATTGTTTGACAAACTAAATGCAATGCAGAGTGACCAGTGTTCGGCCACATTTTGAGGGTTGTTATGCCAATCAGATAACTTCCATGGAGTTACCCCAATTCACATTGGCTATCTCTATGGAGACAATAATGGGCAAGTAGATGCCAGATCTCTGGAGGACTATGTTTAAAGACATGAAATGATATGTCTATATTATTACTGATTTAGTATTGGAACAGTAAAGAGATGCTGTACTATTCTTCTGCACACCCTACGCTTTATAGATTGTCTCAAGAGCAACATGCCCGTCGTGTCTCTGGAGATCGTGGTTTTCAAATAAAGAAAAAGTTCAAGAATGAGTAGCATATGAAAACATATGCGAGGAGTACAGTTCTCATCATCGGCACTTGATTCCGGCTAAATAGTGTAACTTGATGCAGCATGTGTTCTCAGTTATCAAGCTGAAAGATGGTGATATAAAGGCTATAGTCAAATATAACTCACCCAGCATGAAAAACGTAAAGAATACTTTCCAGGCCCAATAAAATTTGCTATATTCTAATGCTTAGACACTTGCATGCAGTTGCCTTATCCCAAGGGCTACTTCAAAATGCAGTAAAAAAAAACTTAAATTCTGTGCATTACAGAACGCTACGGTTTCATGTGTTTCATTGCAATATCACTGAAACATGCAAAGTTGCAAATCAATAAATATATAACATCTGTTCTGCTTGTAAACAGTCACTTCTAGGTAAAAAGCTCAAGGACTCGGCCATGAAATACTGATCTTGGTCATGGGTATTTCAGTGGACCCCTTCAGGTCGAATTTCCAGACTAGGGAATGCAATGGGAGGATATGATGCTTGCAACTGCACAATAAGGTAACCTGTGAAGATCGAACAGTTTTACTGCTTTCTGACCCAAGAACAAAGCAGAGAAAAGGACAAATCTTGTTCAGGATTTGGCTTTTCTGTAACATGGGTTCAGACGTGTGAGGTAGCTTCCACCAATTCTATTAAGATTTGAGGTGTTGTTACACCTCCCCAAAGTTAGTATGGCCGGTTTCCTTGGCATGATCCCTTGCTGCCGACTGTCCTGTTAAGCCTTTCTGACAAACCATACAGCGCAGGGCAAATTTATTAACATCTGTAAACTGCCTCTTTCTCCTGGCATCATCTGCAAGCTCTAAAGCCTGCACCAACGCCTCATCATCAGACATGGGGAAAATGGTCATAGGTGGCATGTCAGAATCGGAAAACTGGCGCTGCAAGGGGTCGTAGTGAATACCATCATAAATCAGCAGTACTCTTCTATTGTAGCCAGCATCTTCCCCAAATCGGTCAATCCTCACTGTTTGGGTATCCACCACACAGATTTCACACTGATAGAATTTGGAAAGTATTGATACTTCGATGGCACCTCCCCAGGTGTCTTCTCTGCGGATCCAGGCACAATACTCTTCATTGCTTTTACCCAGAACTGCTTCACTGTAACCTGTTGGATCACTGGCAACAATCTCCGCAATTAAACTGCGCATTTCTGGTGCACAGGCTGGGTCATATACGCCACCTTCTACCACATAATAGACACTTGTGAAGAGGCAAGAATTGTCGGCTGGTACTACCCTACGCACAATCTCCGGACTTTCTAATATGGTTCGATCGTTAATACTATATTTTGAGGCAGGTGTAGGTTTACTTTTATCTTCCTCCACAATAAGAGTGTCACCTGTTAAAAAAAAGACAGAAGGAAAACATAAAGCCAAGCATACATGTGAAACAGAGAGAGAGGGTTATCACATCCTGTATTACTATCCATAGGTTCATGTCCTATTTTCGCACGGACCCTTCACACGGTCTGTTGAAACAACGGCTGTGTGAATGGCCACATTGAATTACATAGGTCCGTGGGACGGCCGCGGTTTCAACGGCCGTCCCACGAACGTTTAACACGCTCGTGTAAATAAGGCCTTAAGGCTACGTAGACGCGCAGCGGATTTGCTGTGAATTTTAAGTCCGGATTTGTGGACTGAAAATCTGCAGCAGGATACAGTAGACCAAAGCAGTGATCCCCAACCACCGGGCCACGGATCATTTGGTACCGGGCCGCGGTATCTGGTATCCGCAGGGATAAGCGCACCAAACCATATTGCAGTTTTTCATCCAGAATTTCCGCTGTGGAAAACTTCTGAGCATTTAGCCAGCCTGCTAGCAGGCCGGCCTTGTGGGATGCATCCCAGGAGGCCGGCCCTCTAACGTCATCCAGGCTGGGCTCCTGCTATAATGTTTCATCCCATGTGACTGCCGATGCAGAAGTCACATGGGATGACACGTCACCCCAGGAGGCCAGCCTGGAGGAAGAACACAGACTTCTGGGTAACTTTTTTTTTTCTGAGTTGTGTTTTTGCAGCGGAATCTCTGCGATTCCGCCGCAATAACTGCTATTTGTTGTGGGTTTTACCTCCCACTGAATTCAAGGTGGAAAACCCGCAACAAACAAGCAGCGTTTACGCAAATACAATTGGCATGCTGCAGAATAAGACACTACACCGCATGTCAGTTTCTGAGCGGTTCTTCTGCTCACTATTTACGCAGTGTGTGGATGGGATTTGTTCTCTCATTCACTTTGATGCCACTAGGATAGGCCTTAAATATCAGTGGGTGTTGGACTGCTGGCACCCCCGCGATCAACTGACTGAAGGGGCCACAACCTTAGTCGCCACAGCCTTTTCCCAGTTTACAGGCACAGCGCCGTACACATCCGGAGCGAATGTGCCTGGGATTGCAATTCCGGTCCCCTTCAAGTAAACAGGACGGAGCTGCAATCCTAGGAACTGCCGCTACCGATGTGTACAGCGCTGAGCCTGGTAAACACTGAAGGGACCCTTCAGTAGCTGATCGGCATGGTTACCGGGAGTTGGACTCCCATCAATCTGATATTTATGGCCTATCCTAAGGATAAGTCAGCAATAAAATATGTCCGGACAACCCCTTTAAGAGGATGACATGTACAGACCTAATATTTCTCGGAGCTGAGCGGTCAAAACCATTGTTTCCGGTCTACACAATCCTCTGCAAGCTCAACAAATCAGCAGCAGACCAAAACTTTAAGGGTATGTGCACACGTAGTGACCAAAAACGTCTGAAAATACGGAGCGGTTTTCAAGGGAAAACAGCCCCTGATTTTCAGAAGTTTTTTGAGCAACTCGCCTTTTTGCAGCGTTTTCTACGTCCGTTTTTAGAGCTGTTTTCATTGGAGTCTATGAGAAAATGGCTCCAAAAACGTCCCAAGAAGTGTCCTGCACTTCTTTGACGAGGCAGTCATTTTACGCGTCGTCGTTTGACAGCTGTCAAACGACGACGCGTAAATGACAGGTCGTCGGCACAGTACGTCGGCAAACCCATTCAAATGAATGGGCAGATGTTTGCCGACGTATTGTAGCCGTATTTTCAGGCGTAAGTCGAGGCATAATACGCCTCCTTAACGTCTGAAAATAGGTCGTGTGAACCCAGCCTAAAGCTCATTTACACGACCACTGATCGGGCAAACAAGCGTACTTTCGAATACAGGTTTCAGATCATTGGCCCGTGTATACAGGGCACTGAACGGCCGACAAACAAGCAAATAATCTTCGGCCCCTATACAGTTTGCATAGGCCCATCTAAAGTGCCTTAAAACAAGTGTGTGTAAATCAGCATTGGGGGTATGTTCACACGCTATGTTTTCAGGTGTATTTTGGGGCGTAAACACCTCGAAATATGCCTTAACCCCTTAATGACCGGGCCATTTTGCACGTTAATGACCAAGGATTATTTTTTGTTTTTTCATGGTCGAATTCCAATAGTCGTAACTGTTTTTGTATTCCGTCTATATAGCCGTATAAGGGCTTGTTTTTGCGGGACGAGTTGTATTTTGTAATTGTACCATTTTTAGATGCTTATAACATATCGATTAACTTTTATGAACTTTATTTTAGGAGAGAATTGAAAATAAGAAGCTATTCCAGCATTGATTTTCACGGTATAAATTTACGCCGTTTACTATGCAGCGTAAATAACATGTTCACTTTATTCTATGGGTCGGCACGATTACGGGGATACCAAATATGTAAAGGTTTTATGTTTTCCTACGTTTGCACAATAAAAAGCCTTTTAGAAAAAAAATTACTTGTTTTTGCATCGCCGCATTCCAAGAGCCGTAACGTTTTTATTTTTCCGTCAATGTGGCCGTATTGGGGCTTGATTTTTGCGGGACAATGTGTAGTTTTCATTAGTACTATTTTGGGGTACATAGGACTTATAGATTAATTTTTATTTAATTTTTTATGGGGGGAATGGGAGAAAAGAGAGAATTTTGCCGTTGTTTTTTGTGTTTTTTTTGGACGCCGTTCATCTGGCGGTTTAATTAATGTGTTGATTTTAATGTTCAAGTTGTTACGATCGCGGGGATACCATATATGTGTATGTGTGATCTTTTACTAAATAAAATCACTTTTTGGGAAAAAAAATCGTTTTATTTGATTTTCACTGTAATTATTATTTATTTTTTTTCACCAACTTTATTTAACTGATTGCCATTTTTTTTTTTTAGTCCCACCAGGGGACTTCACTATGCGATGTGCCGATCGCATATATAATGCTCTGGTATACTTAGTATACCAAAGCATTATTGCCTGTCCGTGTAAAACTGACAGGCAATCTGTTAGGCGATGCCTCCGACATCGCCTAACAGGCAGATGCTGAAGGCAGACCTGGGGGTCTTTGTTAGACCCCCCGCTGCCATGGAAACCCGACGGCGTCCCGCGATTTGTTTGCGGGGGCGCCGATGGGGTGACAGAGGGAGCTCCCTCCCTCTGTCAAACACATTAGATGCCGCTGTCACTATTGACAGCGGCATTTAATGGGTTAAACTGCCGGAATCGGAGCGCGCTTCGATTCCAGCAGTTGCAGCAGGAGCCAGGCTGTGTATAACAGCCGTGCTCCTTCCGCTAATCGCGTGGGTACAGTGTCAGTACCCGCGCCATCACAGGACGGATATATCCGTCCTCCTGCGTGAACTAGCAGCTGCTGAGGACGGATATATCCGTCCTTCGGCGTTAAGAGGTTAAAGAGGCTCTGTCACCACATTATAAGAGCTATAACCTTCTTATTTTTGCGTCGACATAGCTGTATAAGGTCTTGTTTTATGCGGCACAAGCTGTACTTTTTAATAGCACCATTTTGAGGTACATATTTATTGATTAACTTTTATGAACTTTTTTTGGGGGGGGGGGGGGAATAGAAAAAAACCTGAAATTTCGCCACTCTTTTTCGCGTCCTAAATCTATGCCGTTTACAGTGTGATATAAATAACACAATAACTTTATTCAGTGGGTTGTTACGATTGCAACGATACCAAATTTGTATAGTTTTTGTATGTTTTACTACTTTTACACAGTAAAAACGCTTTTTTTTCAAAATTATTTGTTTTTGTGTCTCCATATTTGAAGAGGCGTAACTTTTTTATTGTTCCGCCGATGCGGTTGTATGAGGGCTTTTTTTTTGCGGGAAGACTTGTAGTTTTTATTGGTACCATTTTGGAGTAGATGCGACTTTTTGATCGCTTTTTATCACATTTTTTTAAAGTCAGGATTCACAGAAAACAGCAATTTTTCCATAGTTTTTTATTAAATACTTTACGGCGTTCACCGTGCGGGTTAAATAATGTAATAGATTTATAGTCGGGGTCGTTACGGACGCAGCGATACCAAATATGTGTAACTTTTTTTACTTTGTTTTTGTTTTTTAATAGTAAAGCAGTTTGTAAGGGGAAAAAGTGGGTTTTTCATTTTTTTTTTTTTATTAACTTTATTAAACTTTTTTTTTTACTTTTTTACTAGTCCCACTAAGGGACTTTAATATGCGATTCTCCAATCGCTCTTATAATACACTGCAATACTTTTGTATTGAAGTGTATTACTGCCTATCCGTTTAAAACTGACAGGCATCTGCTAGGTCATGCCTCCGGCATGATCTAGCAGGCATTCGCTCCAGGCAGACCTGGGGGCCTTTATTAGGCCCCCGGTTGCCATTAGAGACACAGACACTCGGCAATCTTATCGACGGGTGTCGGTGGGAGAGGGAGCTCCCTCCGTCTCTCCAAAACCACTCAGATGCGGTGCACGCTATTGTGCACCGCATCTGAGGGGTTATACCGGTGAGATCGATACTAATATCGATCTCACACGGCAGAGCAGGGACGCTCTCAGCCCTCAGCTGCCTCTGGCAGCTGAGAGCAGGGAGATTTGACGGCTCCCTGCTCTGTTTACTTTATCCTGATGCAGTGCCGTAAAAAGGCATATGCATCAGAATAAAGCCCGTTAGCGGCCGCCGTTAAAAGGCGTATTGGCGGTCACTAACGGGTTAAAGCACAGCACAGCGAGATCTTGCTGTGGATGACAACTTACAGCGTAGTCTCGCGAGTTTAAGTTTGCCTTGCTGTAAATCACAGACGCTACAGAAGTGTCAGGATTGTGAATAGACATGACGTCCTGGCTGGAGGTAACGTATATTCATTGTCAGGACACTGCAGTAATGTTAGTGTGTTTATGTGACTGCAAATAGCGATATAGCCATATCACTAGTGCAGTGTAAATGAATGGGGAGTGTATGACGCTGATTGGTCACCGATTGGTCAGCGTCATACACTCATCTGTATAACGCCCACTTGGTCATATAGTAAAACACGCCCAGTTGTCCATTGAGAAACTCATTAGAATAAAGCTAATATAGGTCATAACTCAGTCAAAAATGATCGTTTTTCTAAATAAAAAACGCTGCTGTAATCTACATTACAGCGCCGATCATATCATGCACAATATAGGCCACTTATAATCTGGTGACAGAGACTCTTTAAAAAAAAAAGGTAGCTAAACGCCTACAAACATCTGCTTATTTAATTCAGTGGGAAAAACAGTGTTTCTTTCAGGCAGGGAATTTTTTTTTTTACACCTCCGTTTTAAAACAGCGCGTAAAAAAATCCCCCTGTAAAAAGAAGGACCATGTCATTTCTTGAGACGTTTTTCATTTTGTCATTGGAAAAATTTTCAGCTATTTTTGATTCTGAGTGTGAACATACCCTTAGGCCCTTCCTGGTATTTTACGACAATGTATCAGTGAAGATATCATGTACCATACCGGAGACCAGGCTATTTAGCTCACAGAAGATCGCCTCGCTCAGATACAATTGTAGCAAAACATCAGATGTAAGCAGTATTAGGTATAGACATGTTTTCAACCAGAAACAAAAAGATTAGAAAATTGCAGAACTTCACATTATACATAAAACTGGAGAACAATAAAGCCATGTAGCCATAGTTAGGCGGGATTCACACGACAGGGTTTCCCGGCCGGGTGCCGGCCGTTCATAAATCGGCCGACACCCGGCTGCATTAGGAATAATAGACCCCTAATGGGGCTATTCACACAACCGATTCACACGGGAAAACCGGCTGTCAAAAAACGGGACATGTCCTATTTTCGGCCGGGTGCCCGGCCCCCATAGAAGTCTATGGGGCCGGGTAATACACGGCCATCACCGGAATGTGTCCCGAGTGATGGCCGGGTCTACCGTCGCGCACTCTCTCTCCTCCTCCTCACAGTGCAGACTGCATGTGAGGAGGAGGAGGAGGGTCTTTTTTTGCTCCCTGTAGGAGTCGGAATCGCCAATCCCCGGCCGAGGGATTAGGGATGCCTCTACAGGAGAAGTGAGAGACTACACTGTCCATATATGGACACAGCGATGTCACTCACTTCTGCAGCGGAATTCCCGACTCTATGGCCGGGGATGCCGCTACAGGAGAAGTGAGTGACTACACTGTCCATATATGGACACAGCGATGTCACTCACTTCTGCAGCGGAATCCCCGACTGTATGGCCGGGGATGCCGCTACAGGAGAAGTGCGTGACTACACTGTCCATATATGGACACAGTGATGTCACTCACTTCTGCAGCGGAATCCCCGACTTTATGGCCGGGGATGCCGCTACAGGAGAAGTGCGTGACTACACTGTCCATATATGGACACAGCAAAGTCACTCACTTCTGCAGCGGAATCCCCGACTCTATGGCAGGGAATTCCTCTTCAGGAGAAGTCAGTGCCTACACTGTCCATATATGGACATTGAAGTCAGTGACTTCTCCTGGAAGGGGGGGGGGGGGGATGGGTGCAACCTACAGGGGACTTGGTGGCATCGCCTACAGGGGGCAGGGTGGCATCGCCTACAGGGGGCTGGGTGGCATCGCCTACAGGGGGCTGGGTGGCATCGCCTACAGGGGGCTGGGTGGCATCGCCTACAGGGGGCTGGGTGGCATCGCCTACAGGGGGCTGGGTGGCATCGCCTACAGGGGGCTGGGTGGCATCGCCTACAGGGGGCTGGGTGGCATCGCCTACAGGGGGCTGTGTGGCATCGCCTACAGTGGGCTGGGTGGCATTACCTACCAGGGGGGCTGTGGCATTACCTACAAAGGGCTGTGTGTGGCAACAAATTTAAATGAAATTCATCCGATTTTAAAACGGACAGGGAAAAAAACGGATGGAAATCGGGTCCAAATCGGCCGGTAAAAACGGCAACAAGGCCCGACACGGAATCGGAACGGATGCAAACTGGCCGGGAAAAATCGGCCAAAAACGGCAGATTTTCCCGGCCCGACACTTGGACCCTGTCGTGTGAATGAGGCCTTGGCGTTTCAGTCTGTTGGCTGCTGCAGCAATATACCACAATGGCCAGAGGTTATAGGATGGAGAACTGTAGCTTTAGGGCATGTTCACAGAGTTTTTTTGCAGGTGGGATTTAACAAATCTCATCCACACGCAGCATAAAATTTCTGACCAGAAATTGACCTGCGGTGGGTATTTTTCATACCGCAGAATGTCAATTCCTGCTGCGGAAAGTGGGCTGAATTGCTGCGTTTTTCAGAGGAGATGTCACCATCTTCCAGCATGGAGAAAAATGCAGCAAAATACGCACCATTTTCTGCAGTAAAAAAAAGTGCCCCCTGAAAATGACAACACGGTCATGAGGGTGAGAGGAATGTATTGTAGTCCCGTGTGTGTGCAGCTGCAGAGATGGCAATGATGGGCACATACAGCAAATATTCCGCTTCTAAATAAACGAGGTTCAATAACCTTCCAGATCCCCCCAGCAGCCCACTCGTAGGCACCGCGAGGCAATTCTCACCCGATTTGATGGGTAGATCTCGTAGAGTGGCATCTCTATCACTGAGGTCGAGACTGGCAGGGGGGTATCCCACCATAACTCGCTGAGTGGGGCCCGAGATTCCGGTCACGCCAGCAATCCGCTCCTGCAGCTCACGGACACTGGAGACGTCAGTCAAGCCCTGCAGCAGGTGAGCGCCCTCCCGGGTTTTACAGCGGAGCCGCAGCATTTTACTGGAGCTAGGACCGGGACTAGTCACACAGGGTAATAATACAACAATGGTGAGGACGCCGGCTGGGCCCGCTGACTCATGGAGTCTCGCGAGATTTCACCATGGCGCTTGGCTACAGAATCCATGCATCTTCTAGTGAGGCTCGTACATTACCAGCGCCGCTTTCTGCAGGTAGCTGCACGCAGGGGGTTGTGTTACCTCACTGACGCCATTCGTCTGACTGGAGTGTGGTTCTTCTCCTGTCGTGTATGTTTGTAGGACATTGTCAAGAATCAACTGGCTGCTCAGTTTGTGAAGTGAAAGCATAACCCCCAATATCCTGATTGGAAATAGAATCACTATGGCTACTTATACGCCCGAAAAAAATATTAAAGAAAGTATACAGAGCCCATTGACTTGTATGGGGCAGACAGATATCAAAACAGGCTGGATTCTTTTTGTTTACAGTAAATTTTTTTCGAATTTTTTTTTTTTGTATTCGCCTCCCCGCGTTTTTTATGTTGACAAATACGTAAGATGCCTTAATTGCGCTGTTTCCGTAACTCCCGACCATGTAATCAGGAAGTGGCCGGGAGGCAGCGTGAGCCCAAAAAGCTAGAACGCGGTTTAGGGGGCCCCGTTCTAGAGATAAGTGCGGGTCCCAGAGGTGCGACCCGCATCTATCTGACATTTATGATATGACGTGAACGTGTCATAAATGTCCTTCATGGGAAAACCCCTTTAATGCTACTATTCTCTGGAACACTAGTGTTATGGAATAAATATATGTATAATGTATCTGGGACCTCAATGAGTGCAATGCTGAAGAGAAGAACATGTATTAGAATATATGTTGGGTATGTGATGGTATAGAACAACCTATAATCAATGATATAAGTGTAATGTATGTACTACTTCAAGGTAGAAGGATAAACGAGTCTATATTTTGGGTATTATTGAAAGGTTATGGAATGTAATAATCTGCAGATGTTCTGCAGAAACTGGAAATTGCGAATTCATTATGTTATGAGGGTACTACCAGGAACTAGGGGGTTTGTTTGCAGGATGGTTTGTTTCTGGGCGTACAGCCAAGATAGATATGGGTAGAACACCGGATTAAAAACTAGATGTAAGGAATAAGAATAATGTACGTAGAGATAAGAATAATGAGGAAAGAAACCACAAGAATGTATATGTGTCTGCACGTAATTATATGATATTTTTACTATATAAACTCTGTGTCTCTGCAAATAAAGTCAGAAGTATTTTTGCCTTGAGAAACGTCTCAGTGTGTCTTTGCTTCTCCGAGCTCGCACCCCCCCACCACCTGATTTGAACCTGCATGGAGATCAAGGCGTAACGTGACCTCATTGCGATCACAGAAATTGGCGCCCGAAACAGGGACTTGACCAGAAGGACGGCACCCCACCTAGGGGATCTCCCGGGACTAGAGTGGCGACTCTCCAGACTAAGGAACGTGCAGACCACTGCTGCAGCAAGGTAAGAAGACTTAATTCTTACAAACTCTGCTCTGCACCTTCCTGTCTGGTAGGTCACCTTCCCGGTAGTACTCCTGAGGAATAGAGGGGCCACATGAGGGTATTTTTAGTGTAAAAATCTGGTCAAGTCTATATGTAATCCTACCCTCAGGATAAAGTGCCTGATCTCCATGACAGTATTTGTATGAATGTTGTAGAAACCCAGTTTTGTGTCACAAATGCATTTTAGAATAAGGAAATTGTTTTTGGAAAAAACTTCCGATAATCCGGCAAATTACCAGAAACATGTGTACATGCTTCAGGTGACTACGGGGATTATGATAGGCTAAATTTAAGCCCGGAAATCGAAAATTTTGTGCAATCTGATAATCCGGAAAAATGCCGAAAATGTGTGTACAGCATTGAGGTACTTGCGGGGATTATCATGCACTGATTTTCAGCTCAAAATTCCAGAATTTTCTGCAATCCGATAATCCGGCATGTCAAATGAACAGCTTGATTTTACGTTTGCCTTATTATTTGGATCAGGAATATTTGTCATATTACTGGTATGGTGTGGAGGATATCTCCTTGAGTGGTGTTTAAAGTGAATAAGAAGAAAGTAAGCTAGTTATAAAAGGAATTTAATTCTCTGGCCAGAGTAGAAGAAGGTTTAAAAGGGTTTTGAGGGGATAAGTAACTGTATAAAATAGGTGAGAAAGGTAGTGTGGGACTTTCCCTAACAGCCAATAGCCATAGTGTTTGTTAGTGAAGATAAAAACTGAGAGAGAAGGGTAAGAGTCCCCTCCATCATAGCAGGGCTATGGGAAACAGTCACGGCAAACGAGAGTTTGAGGTATGGCATATGGGTGAGCAAGCACCTGTTAAAAGGGTGTAAGCTTACTAGGGGATCGTAAATCCAGAAATTCACCTATCAGGAAAACTACCCCCTACATAACTTAGGGTCTGCCTATAGGCGACCACTTATAACTAGACAATGGGGAACTGGTGTCCCTATTAAGTACGGAAATTAGAAACTGTCTAAAACAGATGAGAATGGAATTCGTCTGTCAGCTAAAATCTGTAACAGGAGTAAGTACGGAAACTAGAAACTGTATAAAACAGATGAGAATGGAATTCATCTGTCAGTAGCTAGAATCTGTAACAAGAGTATGAGATGAGCACCCCAAAGGACAAACCGCCAAACAGGTAGTAGCAGAAAGAGAAGGTAAAAAGGCAACGCAGGGAACGAAGAAAAAATAAATAAAAAAAATAAATAATGAAAGCATGTGGTCTAGAATCCCATGGACGGTTAGACGCAGAAAAATGGAATGAATGTTGTGACACAAAACGTGGATGGTTGAAAGATAAAAAGTTACAGGGGAAAGCAGAAGCATGGAGAAAAGTGTCAGAAGTAGTAGTTGTTTTAATGTTGCAAATGACCTTATAGTAAATTCCCATACGATATAATTTAGAATCAACTAGTGTGACAAGAGAAGGGGGAGGTGAAGAACAGCTGCTAGTGAGATAAGAAATGTAATCTTGTTCTTGAAATGAATGGACACAACATTAAATGCTGATATAGATATTTTGTATGACTTTGTGTCATTTTGTAGATTGAATCAGGAAAAGTGATAAATGTAATAATGTATAAGCAGTCCTTCACAGCCAAACCACCAGACACCTCTGTCTTATATTATGAGACCCTTGATCCTGTCATACATTCTGCACAGAGTGCAGAGTTGCTTGCCCTGATCAAGGCATGAAAACTGGCAGAGGGAAAAAGAGGAGGGCGGCTCCAAGCCGCAGATTGGGCAAAAGGTATTCTGGAGAACAAAGGGAAGTTGGAAGGTAGAAAGTTGATGAAAAGTGCTTTAGAGAGATTTGCAGAAGAGGAAGTTAGGAATAAGAAATGTATTGTATGTATTAGAGAACAGGACCAGCAGACGCCCGGTAATGGCGTCCGTACCTCATGTTGAGTGTGTCCTCATTGTTGGTGGGAAACCCCCTGCGCACTGTTTCAAATGGGAGAGGCTGCCCCCCCCTGCCCCTGATGTGGCCACGCCCGGCCCAACCAAATCAGTATGAAATAATCACCTTGTTAATTTTGTCATTTGTAGTGTCTTTTCTATTTACAGAAGTTCCAGTTTTAGTTCACTGATGAAACAACACGTCATCATAATATAGAGATGGTGGCCGTCAGATTGTACTGTTAAACATTAACGTAGATAATTCTTATACAATGGTGTGATGAATGATTGCAGATACGTATGTTGTTTTGCCGGCATTGAAAGTGTTAAGATTGTGAGAAGTTGTGAGAAATGAGTTTGTGACCCCCCTCCCTCCCCCCTAAAGTGTGCTGTGTTTGGGAGGAGGAGGAGGGGGGCTGACTGGGTGCAGTCTGCAGGGCTGATGAGACCAAGGGATTTCAATATGCACTGCTGAGATATATATATATCAGTAATGTGTACAAACTGAAATACATTTCTTCTCTTTTGCGCAAGCGCTGTTGGTTATAAAAGTTACGATATTTATGTGTTATGATGTGATCAGATTTCATGTGTTTTGATGTTAATTCAGATGTATTAAACTACAGATACGGTGAGACACGGGGGTTTGAAAATGTATGTGCCCCCACCGTTATACTGTTTATTGGTTTGCAGTAATTAATGTTATCAGAGATAATATTTTCTGTTTTATTGAATAACTAACTACAATTGTTTTATTTTTGATTTCACACATGAGTTATGTTATTGTAAAGATTAAATGTTTGTCAGGAAAAAGTTATTTTTGTTTCAGGCTGTTGTACATTACAGGGGGTTAAATTAGTGTTATGTTGAGATGTAGTTTTGAACTCTGCTACATCACTCTCGCAGAGTCCACAAAGGGGGGAAGGGTGAAGGAACTGATCAGGTACAATTTTGGTTTATGTGTAAGAGACCATCCCCCTCCAGCAAAGTTACACAGGAGGCGATGTGACGTCACTCACACGAGTTTTTATGGATTTAGATGAGGGAGAAGGCAAAACAAAACTTGTCTGGACATTGTTAATTTGATGTAAAGTTTTTGGGAATGTTTTATTTTTATTTGTTTTTGTATTAATCAAGTATTTGCAGAACCTGATAAAAGTGAGATTCTCAAAGTATTCTGGATTATCAGCTGAATGAGGAGGAGTTGTGTTTGGTAGCGGCTTGTGACACCAATCCATGGAGTACCTCTACGCAAGCATATACTTTGTACTGTACTGAACAAAATGGACATGACACTGCGGTTCTCACACAAAGTCATGGACCACAGCAGCGCCCGGTAGCATATTATTCAGCTAGACTAGACCCTGTGGCCCGAGGTTCCCCATCATGTGTGAGAGCTATCATTGCTGTAAATTCAATGTTAAACAAGGCCTCAGATTTGGTCCTGGCATTTCCACCACATGATATTACTGCTATTCTAACTCAAGTACAACCTAAGCATTTGTCCACTGCAAGACATTTGAGATTAACCTGTGCTCTTCTTCTTCCTGAGCAGGTTACTTTACACCGCTGTACTACATTGAACCCAGCTACCTTACTGCCTTTGGAGCAAGGGGGAGAAGACGTAGGTAAAGTATGGTCACAATTTTTGCCTGAAACTGATGAACATGATTGTATGGCCCTTATGGCCCAGGAAACAGTGGGCTTTGCACATATGAAAGATACCCCACTCCAAAACCCAGACCTAAGACTCTTTGTGGATGGTTCAAGGTATTGTGTAGAAGGATCTTTTCTTACAGGATATGCAGTAACCACCGAAGATGTAGTCCTAGAAGCAGCCTCCTTACCAGCGTCCCGCTCAGCACAAGAAGCGGAGCTTAAGGCCCTGGCAGCAGCATGCCAACATGCAGAAGGAAAGACAGCAAATATATACACTGACTCTCGATATGCATTTGGGATTGCACACGATTATGGCCCCATATGGAGGGCAAGACAATTTTTGACCTCTGCAGGTACACCTGTAAAGAATGCAGACTTTGTAAAATATTTGATGGCGACCCTGATGTTACCCACAGAAGTAGCAGTAGTAAACATTAAAAGCTCACACTAAGGTGAGTTCACCAGAGACAAAAGGAAATGCTTTGGCAGACCAAGCCGCAAAAGCAAGCAGCACAGAAGCTACCCGTGTTAGCAGCCGTATGTCAGATAAAAGATCCAGAGGAAACAAGACCAGCTGTAAGCCCGGAACTACTGCAAAAACTTCAAGGACAAGCAACAAAAGAAGAAAAAGACAAGTGGACGGCCCAAGGAGCAACGCTACGAAAAGATGGCTTCTGGCAATGCCAGAATAAACTGTGCCTGCCTAAGACAATGTTCCCAATGATGGCCCAAATAACACATGGAGAGACACACCAGTCAAAAATGGCAATGATGGACTTGGTAAACAAGGTGTGGTATGCCCCAGGGTTTAGTGTGATGGCCAGCAGTTTTACACAAGGATGCATGATCTGTGCAACACATAATATTGGAAGAACTGTAAAAGTACCACAGAAGCACACACCCAGACCTATATATCCGTTCCAGAGACTGCAGATAGACTATATTCAATTACCAAAAGTCGGTACCTAGGAGTATGTGCTTGTTTGTATTGATCTCTTTTCAGGATGGCCAGAAGCTTTTCCAGTCACCAAAGCTACAGCCGTAGCCACAACAAAGAAACTGATCAACGAGGTGGTGTGCAGATATGGAGTTCCAGAGATGATCGAGAGCGACAGAGGAACTCATTTTACGGGTGAAATCATGAACCATGTGTTGTCAGCTCTAGGCATAAGTCAAGCCCTACATACACCATACCATCCACAGAGCAGTGGGAAGGTTGAGAGACTAAATGGGACTCTCAAATTGAAAATCCAAAAAGCAATGGTAGAAACCGGGAAACCATGGACCGAGTGTCTACCATTAGCCTTGTTCTCAGTAAGATACACGCCCACAAAAAGAACAGGTCTCAGCCCATATGAGATCTTATTTGGGTCGGCTCCCAGATTAGGATGTTATTTTCCACAGGTGCTCCAAATGCAGTATGGTAGACTAACAGATTATGTATCAACGTTGAACAAACAATTGACCAAGGTGCATGCACAAGTTTTTGTTTCCATTCCAGATCCTGATTCAGTTGAAGGGACGCATAAGCTAGAACCAGGAGATTGGGTCGTTGTCAAAAGACACGTGAGGAAAAGTCTAGACCCAAGATTTGACGGACCGTTTCAAGTCCTTTTCAAGTTTTACTCGTTACAAGCACCTCAGTGAAGCTCGAAGGAAAGGCAAGCTGGATTCACGCCAGTCATTGTAAAAAGGTTCTTCAGCCAGAAGAATGAAGATCTTTGCGGTTGTTGCGGCGGTTGTTGCGTGTGCTCTTATACAAAAAGGCAGAACTGCTACTCCTGTACACGTAATCAGTACAGAATCACTGGAACAGTTCAGGACAGGGTGGGCGAATGCCACAGTGGATAGAAAGCAGGGTAACTACACCTGTAAGGCCAATGCCCCGTGTTATACTACAAATGTGACTACAACCGAAGGGACTTGGAAAAAAGGACCACATGGAGGGACTGTGTACCTTCACATAGACAAAACAGCCAACATTAGCATACAAGAAGAGACGGCTGTTGTTTTGTTGTTATGAACCAGATTTACAGTATCTACAGAAATATACAACCAGTAAAAATAGAAACGAAATGATAAATAAGATTTATGAAAGATGCAACAAGGAGAGGCTCAACTCTACGATTGTAATAAAAGAAACTGATGGGATGATATTATGTATGAATAATAGCCAAATAAGAAATAGAATATATTTTGTATTCTTGATAACAATTTTAAGAGATAGTTTTAAGCCACATATAAGAGTCATGTTAGGTAATGGACAGACATTCTGCCCATAGGAAAGAGAAATGATACGTGGTTATTGTTACAGCCTGAGTATACTGAGTGTACACCTAGATGGTGTGCAGGAAGACTAATAGCATTTAATGTGAAAAATCCTACTCTATTATGCAAATTTATTGTTATGCCAATGGTAATGATTGATCCGGTGACATTATTAGGACAATATTGGATGCCAGAAATGAAAGGAACACACATAGATTCTCAAAATAAGACAAGGAATATAGATTTGTGCCAGTTAACAGAGCATGGATATGTATGTAATCGACAGTCAGGGATATATGAACCTTGTCTAATGCAGCACCAGGATAATGTATGCGCACTCACTATAATCCCAGAAGCTAACCTACAGGTATATATTGAAGTAGGTCCACAGCATGTATGCTTAATAACTAACGACAAGCAGACCCTTAGCCAGTTTAATCTCACAGGACCATTTTCAGGATGTCTATACAATGTGACGCATTTGACTTGGGGGAACCAAACTATAGTGTTCCTGCCTATTTTTGAAGAAATAATGTCCACTGTATGGGTACCTGAACCTTTGCCCTATGGAAATTTTAGTTTGCCACTGGAAGAGTTAAAACAAGTGTTACAAAAGTCTAAAGACGTAAAGAAATTGATAGCAGCCCATAATGTAACTCTAAGTAAAGTGAAAATATTGGCTACAATAGCAGCTAAGGAAGTAATAAATTTATCGTCAGCAATAAAAGATGCTAGTGCCCATCACTGGTATGACATATTTACAGGATTTTCCCCCACTGCCACTAAGATACTGCATGTGTTATTCCAACCCTTGATATGTTTCATAATATTGTTTATATTGCTTACATGTTTCAATTGTTATACATTTTGCAAAATAAGGGAAGCATTCAATCAGAGGCCTATACATTATGATGAAAGAGTGTTGTGAGATTACCCCACCTACATACCTGTGTGAATCAAGTGAAGAAATGGATCGAAGCCTTGCTATCAGGAGATAGAAGTAGCATTGGAATTTAGGTGTTGGTAAAATCACAAAAGGAGGGATTGTTATGGAATAAATATATGTATAATGTATCTGGGACCTCAATGAGTGCAATGCTGAAGAGAAGAACATGTATTAGAATATATGTTGGGTATGTGATGGTATAGAACAACCTATAATCAATGATATAAGTGTAATGTATGTACTACTTCAAGGTAGAAGGATAAACGAGTCTATATTTTGGGTATTATTGAAAGGTTATGGAATGTAATAATCTGCAGATGTTCTGCAGAAACTGGAAATTGCGAATTCATTATGTTATGAGGGTACTACCAGGAACTAGGGGGTTTGTTTGCAGGATGGTTTGTTTCTGGGCGTACAGCCAAGATAGATATGGGTAGAACACCGGATTAAAAACTAGATGTAAGGAATAAGAATAATGTACGTAGAGATAAGAATAATGAGGAAAGAAACCACAAGAATGTATATGTGTCTGCACGTAATTATATGATATTTTTACTATATAAACTCTGTGTCTCTGCAAATAAAGTCAGAAGTATTTTTGCCTTGAGAAACGTCTCAGTGTGTCTTTGCTTCTCCGAGCTCGCACCCCCCCACCACCTGATTTGAACCTGCATGGAGATCAAGGCGTAACGTGACCTCATTGCGATCACACTAGTCTTCGGGCTTATTCAGACGAACGGGATATATGTCCGTGCAACGCGCGTGATTTTCACGCACGTCGCACGGATCTATATTAGTCTATGGGGCCGTGCAGACTGTCCGTGATTTTTACGCAGTGTGAGTCCGCTGCGTAAAAGTCACGACATGTCCGTTCTTTGAGCGTTTTTCGCTCATCACACATCCATTGAAGTCAATGGGTGCGTGAAAACCACGCATGCCACACGGAAGCACTTCTGTGCGACGAGCGTGATTCGCGCAACAGCTGTGTAAAGGATGAATGAAAACAGAAAAGCACCACGTGCTTTTCTGTTTACAAACATCCAAACGGAGTGTCATAATGATGGCGGCTGCGCGAAAAGCACGCAGCCGAGCATCATATGGTGATGACACACAGAGCTGTCAAGTGCCTTTTACGCAGGCAAAACGCAGCGTTTTTTTGCGTGCGCAAAAAGCACACGCTCGTGTGAATCCAGCCTTAGTACAACTGGCCATTCGTGTTTCAATTCCTCCCTGTTAGGGGGGATTTACACGAGCGTGAACGTTTTGCGCACGCAAAATTGTGGCCTTTTTTCATGCGCAAAAGGCACTTAACAGCTCCGTTTGGCATCACATAGGATGAGCGGCATCATTATGACACTCCGTTTGGATGTTTGTAAACAGAAAAGCACGTAGTGCTTTTCTGTTTGCAAACATACTTTTGACTGCTGTTGCGCGAATCACGAGCGTCCCACGGAAGTACTTCCGTGTGGTGCGCGTGATTTTCACGCACCTATTGACTTCAATGGGTGCGTGATGGGCGAAAAATTCAGAAATATAGACCCTGTCGTGAGTTTTACACAGCGGACACACGCTGCGCAAAAATCACTGACCATCTGCACTGCCCCATAGACTAATATAGGTCCGTGTGAGGCGCGTGAAAAACACGCGCGTTGCACGGACGTATATCACGTTCGCGAAAATCCGCCCTTAGGGTATGTTTACACGAGCGTGATTGATTTTACACGCGTAAATCTGTCCGTGTGCGTTGCGTTTTGCTTCAGTGTGCCTTGCGAGTGGCATGTGTTTTTCACGCCCTCGCAAGCGCTTTTTTATTTATTTTTTTCAATGTAATTAGTGCGTAAAACACGGACAGCACATGGATGTTCATCCGTGTGCTGTCTGTGGTTTTCACTCCCCCATGTGTGAATAGCCCCATTGAAATCAATGGGGCCGTGTGCTGTGCGTTGTTTTGCCGCACAGCACATGGAAGAGATTCACGCTAATGTGAATGAGCCGTTAGAAATAAGGTGAACCCCCCCAAAATTTTGCAGATTCAGTAATTTTGTGCTATTAGATTCCTATTTTAGCTTACATTGTGTTAAATGGTCAAAATACGGTCCCTTGATAGGAAATTGGCGAAATTTGCTGATTTGGTGAACATTTTATCTCTGCTCGCAATTTTCAAAAGCTCTGATTACTGTTAGTGAATAGAAACATTCTTCTTTAGATCTAGAGACTGTAATGCCCCATGCACACAATAGTGTGCACCAGATGGGTCCTGTCAGTGATCTGTGGAAAGATAGGATATGTCGTATCTTCCACGGATCGGAGGCTTTGTTTTCACGGACCCGATTCACCCGCTAAAGTGAATGGGTCAGTGAAAACTTTATCAGAGATGCGGTCAACGGATTGCACTATATATATATATATATATATATATATATATATATATATATAAAATCGTGCTGCTATTGAAGTACAAGCAGAGAGCCAACGGCGCGGACATTGAGGAGGTCGTGGACCAATAGGATGCCTCAAAACCCGTGACTTCTGAGGTACAACCGAACTTGAGACATCATAGCAGCACCATTTTCTTTGCGTTCATGCTAGTCTCCAATTTTCACTGAGGAATAGCATGCACGCAAAGCAAATCGTGAGCAATTTCTTACGTTTTTCCATCGTCGCATTCAAAGAGCTATATATTTTTATTTTTCAGTCGACTTAGCTGTATAAGGTCTTTTTTTTTTGCTGCACAAGTTATATTTTTTAATAGCACCATTTTGGGGTACATATAATTTATCGATTAACTTTTTATTGACTTTTTTGGTGGGGTAGAGTAAAATAAAAAAACGGAAATTTCACCATTCTTTTTTGTGTCTTAAATTGACACCGTTTACCATGTGGTATAAATAACATAATAACTTTATTCAGCAGGTCGTTACGATTGCGGTGATACCATATTTATGTAGGTTTTTTGTATGTCTTACTACTTTTACACAGTAAAAACACTTTTTTTCAAAATTATTTGTTTTTGTGTCTCCATATTTAATCCCTTCGTGCTCAGCGACGTACTATTCCGGGAGTAACGGCCGTCTTCCCGACATATGCAGGAGCTGTGACAGCTGCTGTCTTGTACAGCAGCTGCCGCAGCTCCTACAGCGGGGACCGATCACTGTGTCCCCGCTGATTAACCCCTTAAAAGCCGCGTTCAATACCGAACGCGGCTTTTTAGGGGTTAAGCTACAATCGCCGGCCTGCTACACGATAGCGGCCGGCGATGGTGACTATGGCAACCGTACAACTAACAATGGCGTCCGGCTATGCCATCGACGGAAGCCTAGTGGGTCCTGACAAAGTCAGGACCCAGTATGCTTGCTGTCAGCGAGTAGCTGACAGTTCTAATACACTGCACTACGCATGTAGTGCAGTGTATTAGAATAGCGATCAGGGCCTCCTGCCCTCAAGTCCCCTAGTGGGACAAAGTAATAAAGTTAAAAAAAGATGTGTATAAATAAGAAAATAAACGTTTTAAGGGCAGATTCAGACGAACGTTGCGTTTTTGCGCGCGCAAACAACGCAGCGTTTTGCGCTCACAAAAAACATTTGACAGCTGCGTGTGTCATCCGTGTATGATGCGCGGCTGCGTGATTTTCGCGCAGCCGCCATCATAGAGATGAGGCTAGTTGACGCCCGTCACTGTCCAAGGTGCTGAAAGAGCTAACTGATCGGCAGTAACTCTTTCAGCACCCTCGACAGTGAATGCCGAACACAATATACAGCAACCTGTTAAAAAAAAAGAAAAAGTTCGTACTTACCGAGAACTTCCCGGCCGTTGCCTTGGTGACGCGCCTCTCTTGACATCGGGCCCCACCTCCCTGGATGACGCGGCAGTCCATGTGACCGCTGCAGCCTGTGCTTGGCCTGTGATTGGCTGGAGCGGTCACTTGGACTGAATTGTCATCCCGGGAGGTCAGACTGGAGGAAGAAGCCGGGAGTTATCGGTAAGTCAGAACTTCGTTTTTTTTTACAGGTTCATGTTTATTGGGATCGGTAGTCACTGTCCATGGTGCTGAAACAGTTAAACTCTTTCAGCACCCTGGACAGTGACTATCTCCTGACGTCGCGTACCGGAATTTTTTTTGCCGAGTTCGGCCGAACCCGGTGAAGTTCGATTCGATTGTCCGGGTTCGCTGATCTCAAAGACACTCCATTTGGATGTTTGGAAACAGAAAAGCACGTGGTGCTTTTCTGGTTACATTCATCCTTTTGACAGCTGGTGCGCTGTTTCAGTCGGTTCGCACGGAAGTGCTTCCGTGTGACCTGCGTGGTTTTCACGCACCCATTGACTTCAATGGGTGCGTGATGCGCGAAATACGCGGAGATATTGAACATGTCGCGCTTTTTGCGCAGCTGACAAACGCTGCGCAAAAAGCACGGACTGTCTGTACTGCCCCATAGACTTGTATTGGTCTGTGCGTGGCGCGTGAAAACCATGCGGCCCGCACGGACCGAATACACACTCGTGTGAATCCCCCCTAAAAGTAATAAAAGTAAAAATCCCCCTTTTTCCCTTATCAGTCCTTTATTATTAATAAAAATATATAAACAAACAAATAAACTATACATAATTGGTATCGCCGCGTCCGTAACGGCCTGAACTGTAAAATAATTTTGTTATTTATCCCGCGCGGTGAACGCCGTAAAAGAGAATAATAATAAACCGTACCACAATCACAATTCTTTGGTCACTTCACCTCCCAAAAATGGAATAAAAACAGATCAATAAGTCGCATGTACCGAAAAATGGTACTGATCGAAACTACAGTTCGTTACTCAAAAAATAAGTCCTCGCACGACTTTATTGATGGAAAAATAAAAAGTTATGGCTCTCAGAATATGGTAACACAAAAAGTGAATGATTTTTTACAAAAAGTATTTTATTGTGCAAGACATAAAAAAAACTATAAACATCTGGTATCGCCGTAATCGTATCGCCACGCAGAATAAAGTGAATATGTCATTTATAGCGCACGGTGAACGCTGTAAAAAAAATAGAATGAAAAATCAATAGTAGAATTGCTGTTTTTTAGCCACCGCGCCACTTAAAAATAGAATAAAAACGGATCAAAAAGTCGCATGCACCCCATGAAAACTACAATGAATTCCTCAAGGGGTCTAGTTTCCAATATGGGGTCACTTTTGGGGGGTTTCCACTGTTTTGGCACCACAAGACCTCTTCAAACCGGACATGGTGCCTAATAAAAAGGAGGCATCAAAATCCACTAGGTGCTCCTTTGCTTCGGAGGCCGGTGCTTCAGTCCATTACCGCCCGAGGGCCACATGTGGGATATTTCTCAAAACTGCAGAATCTGGGCAATAAATATTGAGTTGCGTTTCTCTGGTAAAACCTTTAGTGTTAAAAAAAAAATTGTATAAAAAGGATTTTCTGACCAAAAAAAATGTAAATTTCACCTCTACTTTGCTCTAAATTCCCGTGAAACACCTAAAGGGTTCATAAACTTTCTAAATGCTGTTGTGAATACTTTGAGGGGTCTAGTTTCTAAAATGGCGTGTTTCATAGGGATTTCTAATATATGGGCCCCTCAAAGCAACTTCAGAACTGAACTGGAACCTACAAAAAAATAAAAAATGAGGCAATACTTCACTTCTTACATTATACTGATAATGAGCCGTGCCCACCCCGAGATGACCCCAGTTTTGACCGTTTGTATAAACGGAGACCCCTATTAGACCGTTTCAGTGCCCGGTTTTCCCAAGCATTCACCCCCGAGAAGTGTATTTCTATTGATGTGTCCTTGGTACATTATAAAGGGAGGCTTCGGGGGGGGGGGGGGGCGTGGCTAGCTACCGCCACGAGCAGTCGCATGCAGTAGGAGCTCCGTCCATGTCTCAGCGTCTCCACTCATAATCCTGAAATAATACTGCCGCAAAGATTTCTTGGACCAGGTATACCAGACGGAGGAACCGAGGAGCACTTACCATGAGTGAAACTCGACTGCTGCAGACAAGCTCCGGGAGTTTGCAAGGGCGGGTGGCCAACATGGCGCCGATGTTCCTGAGGTGCGACACGAGCAGAGTGGAGGTGAGGGGGAGGGGGAGAAGGAACCAACTTTGAAAGAAGTCACAGCACAGCTTTTGACGGCTATAAGGGTATGTTCACACGGCCAAATTTCAGACGTATACGAGGCGTATTATGCCTCGTTTTACGTCTGAAAATAGGGCTGCAATACGTCGGCAAACATCTGGCCATTCATTTGAATGGGTTTGCCGACGTACTGTGCAGACGACCTGTTATTTACGCGTCGTCGTTTGACAGCTGTCAAACGACGACTCGTAAAAATACAGCCTCGTCAAAAGAAGTGCAGGACACTTCTTTCAGACGTTTTTGGAGCTGTTTTCTCATAGACTCCAATGAAAACAGCTCCAAAAACGAGTTGGTAAAAAAATGAGTTGGTAAAAATGCGAGTTGGTAAAAAACATCTGAAAAGCAGGGTCTGTTTTCCCTTGAAAACAGCTCTGGATTTTCAGACGTTTTGGTTGACTACGTGTGAACATACCCTTAGGGAGTCGACTACCTCATTGACCACTAGAATAGAGGAAGTTAAAATTGATATTGGCTTGATACGCCAGGATATTCATAATCTCCGGGACAGAGTGAAAGACACGGAAACCCGAATATCCCAGATTGAGGATGACGCTGCGCCAGTAGCCAGACAGCTTGGGGCCTTGGAGAGGGCGGCAGAAATGTGGTCCCAAAGATCCGACGATCTTGAGAACCGCCTAAGGCGGAACAATGTACGTGTACTGGGGCTTCCGGAGCGAGCTGAAGGACCGGACCCCAGCACATTCATGGAGCAGTGGATTAAGGATACTCTGCCGGATGCTAAATTGTCTTTGGCCTATGCTGTTGAGAGAGCTCACCGAGTCCCCTCTCGTCCCCCCCCCCCCCCTGGGACTGCACCGAGACCCATGCTGGTTAAATTACTAAGCAGTAAAGATAGGGATGCCATTTTGAGAGCTGCGCGCCAAAAAGGTCACATCACCTACAACACGGCATCCATAATGCTATTTCCGGATTTCTCTGCTGTACTCCAGAAAGCTCGTGCCACGTTTGTGGGGATTAAAAAGTGCCTGAGAGATCTCCAGATCCCATATTCAATGGTTTTCCCTGCAAGACTTCGAGTCGTTTATCAGGACAGGTCTCTCTTCTTTAATACGCCGGCAGAGGCCGAAGACTGGCTGAATAGCCGTAATGCCACGGCGCCAAGAAGTTTATCATAACGCCCATCTGCTGCGAAGCAGGACATGGATCCTGGCAAGAAGAGCACACATGGACTGCTAGGCTGAGTACCGTTTTTTCAGAGCAGATTGATTTATTCTTATACTTTAATACTCAGATGTGTACCATTGTGTTAAATACCTGGTAGTACCTAGTTATGTTTAAAATAAGTATACAGCCACCCCTGCTGCATCTTTTGGGTATGTGCGCATATCTGTGCAGAATGATACAAATGATAACTGCATAGTAAAGAGTCTTATAGCAGGAATGCAATGTATATGATTGATAATATACAACATAATAGGGGGGGTTGGAGAGATATTATATATTGATCGACTGCAAATACAGGTATATCTTTATATTGTTGCACATAATTGTCTGATACAGCCTGGGAGACGCTGATTGGGCAGGGCAATAGTCTGTGATAGGTAGATCGTTCATCACAGACTACCCCCGTGATAATCTTCATAGTAGGATCTGACTCGTTTCATATCAGATTCTGAGGAGTTTCTTTAGTTTTGTTGTGTTACTAAGTTCTGTTTCTTTTTCTTTGGTGCTCTTTGTCTTATATCTGCCAGTGAATGGTAGTCCTAAATGTATTATCATGGAATGTCAGGGGAATGGGGACCCCAGGTAAACGAACCCAAGTATTTTCCCAAATCCGGGCAAGCGGAACACAGATGATATGTCTACAGGAGACGCATTTACTACCAGAAACGGTTCGTTTTCTCAGAAGGTCATGGATACAATGGGCGGCACATGCCACTTACTCTACCTATTCCAGAGGAGTTTCCCTGCTAGTCCATAAGTCCCTTAGGTGGGAGCCTGGAGTAATCAAAAAAGATCCGGAGGGTCGTTACATTTTCATACATGCGTGGATTGAGTGTCAGCCTTATGTAATAATGTGTGTATACATACCCCCTACGCAGGCCTTAGCAGTTTTATACGAGGCGGCGGGCTTCGCATCAGCCTACCCCTCGGCCACAATTATCTGTATGGGAGACTTTAACTCTTTAGCTGTCCCTGCTCTGGATAAGTTCAGAGGTGACATTGTTCCTGATTCCTCGTCGGGTAGTAGGCCTTCGCCATTGGCACTATTCTTGGAGGAGGTTGGGTGGCATGACCTCTGGAGACACATGTGGCCCGGGGTTCGGGAGTTTACCTTCTTTACCCCCGGGAAGAATTCGATGTCCCGCATAGACTACATCTGTGGGAATGGGCAGACTTGCTTGGCCTTGCAGTCTGCAGAACATTTACCCCGCACGTTCTCAGACCACTCACCTATATTGGTACGTCTGAAGGTGGCTCAGGGGGGGGACACGAACGTTGAGTAGGAAGATACATTCCTTTTGGCTAACACAGTTTACCCATCAGGACCGCATACCGGATCAGTTACAGATTTACATAGGGGAAAACTCGTTAACACCTAATCACTCAGCCTATTGGGATGCACAAAAAGCATATCTTAGGGGTTGCCTCCAATCTACCATTTCCTACATAAAGCGAGAGTCGGTCAAAAAAGAGAAGGAATTAGCTGAGTCTTGTACACAGTTAGAAGCCACTTATATTTCGGATCCTTCGGAGGTTAATAGATTGGCATGGTTACAGGCGGGTAGACAGTATCTTCTATATCTTACTGAGAAAAGCAAGCGCAGAATGTTTTTTAATAACCAGAAGTACTTTGAACAGGGCAACCAATCTAGTAGCATGCTAGCACATATTATCCACCAGAATAATGCGTCACCGGCTATACTGAAAATCAACACTAGGGAGGGTAAGACTCTGACATCTACACCGGATATATTATTGGAGTTTTACGCCTTTTAGAAAGATTTATACGTCTCTAGATCTCATAGATCAAAGGAGGAGTTGCTAGACTATTGTGACCAAGTTCGCTGTCCTAAAATAACAAACGACCAGAGACTGTATCTTGATAGCCCTATTACTATGGAGGAGATAGTGGAAGCAATATCGACCATGCCCAAGGGGAAGGCCTCGGGCCCGGATGGCATCCCACTAGAAGTATACTTGAAGTATCAGGACCAGTTAGCCCCTGAGTTGCTTAAGACGTATCATGCATCTCTAGTGGCAAAGGCCCTACCAGACTCATTTTCTGACGCAACTATAGTGGTTATATTGAAGCCAGATAAAGATCCCCTGGACTGCTCGTCATATAGACCAATAGCACTTCTTATCGTGGATTATAAAATACTGACGAAGGTGTTGGCCAATAGGTTGAATACCATTATGCCATCCATTATAGATCCGGATCAAACGGGGTTTATTAAAGGGAGAAGTGCATCAGATAACCTACGTAGAACCCAAATCGTGTCTCAAATAGCCTCACGGCAAAAACAGGACTGGGCCTTGGCCTCATTGGATGCGGCCAAGGCCTTTGACTCCATTGAATGGCCATACCTACTGCATATTCTCCAAAAAATTGGGCTAGGGCCAGTCTTTATACAATGGATAGGCCTCCTATATTTACATCCCAGGGCGGCCATATCCCTGAATGGGCAGCTTTCCCCATACTTCACTTTGGAAAGGGGTACCAGGCAGGGGTGCCCAATATCTCCACTATTGTTTGCTCTTGCCATAGAACCCCTAGCTATCCTGATACGACAGGATGAGATATTTCGGGGTACATACTTAAACACGGATGAGGAACGGATTGCCTTATATGCGCACGATACGTTATTATACATGTCATATCCGGAGGAGTCGTTACACAGAGCAATGTCAATTATTGAACTATTCGGAGATTATTCTGGTCTATTAACTGGGGCAAATCTTGTCTGATGTACCTCTCCCCGCTCCGGAACTCGGTGGAGGGCCAGAAGGTTTGCGAATTGCAAGTGGTATCTAAATTTTAATATTTGGGGATCCAGATAGCTAGATCAGACAACGACATGCTGAAGCTGAATGTCGACCCTTTGCCTGCGATCTTCAAGGACAAATTCAAAATTTGGTCGGCTCTACCTCTCTCGGTGGCGGGCCGTATTAACCTCGTTAAAATGGTGGTTCAACCTAAGTGCTTATATGTACTGCAGCATTTATTTGTCCCCATTCCCATGACGTTTTTTAAAGAAATGGACTCTATGTTTTTAAGGTTTATATGGGGGTCCTCCAGATCTAAGTTGTAATTAGCCAAACTACAACGGCCTAAAGACCTGGCAGGTATGGCTCTCACGGACCTATATGTATATTATCTAGCGGGCCAACTTAAATATCTGGGTGTCACATGAGGAACTGGCGGGATTGGAGAGTTGTCTGGCAAAATTTCTAGGATTAAGGAAACTGTGGCCAATACTGGATCCTTTAGTGCCACTTGGCAGTAATGCCTTACCAATTCATAGGGTGGCGAAAAAGTCCTGGGCAACCGCGATGCAGGTCTCGTGGAACGGTCAGATAATGGCAGAGACCCCCTTGTGGTATAATGACACGATGGGCCAGCTGAGCTCGTCACAGGATGCTGGGTTCTGGTCTAATCTAGGTATCAACATTGTTGGGGATGTTTTTGCTAATAATTTACTATTTTCTTTTACCCAGATGGAAGAGGTGTATCAGGTTCCGAGACAAGCATTTTACAAATTTCTGCAATTCAGGCACTCTTTACAGGCCCAGTTTAGAGGCAGGGACATTGATATCTCCTCATACCCTCTAATAGGCATTGTTCGATCCCAGGGACCGGGGGGGCTGATCTCCTCGATATACTCATATCTCATCCATGCCAAAGCAAGTAGGGCAGACTTCCCGGCGCTGGATAAGTGGCAGGAGCTGATCCCATCCATGGATGAGGAGTCCAGAAGTAGCCTTTTGGAATCGCATCGATTTGTATCCCCTGCCATTAATAACAAACTTATACAGCTATATATAATACATCAGAGTTATCTCACACCAATTCGACTATATAAAATGGGTAGAAGGTCTTCTCCCCAATGTCATAGATGTTTCTTTAGCCCTGCCGATTTTCAGCATATGATATGGGACTGCCCAGACATTCGCCAATTCTGGACGGAGGTTACTGCCCTGCTTGCTAGGGTGCTGTCGATCCCTGTATTGGTAGAGCCAGGTACCTGCTTATTCGGGTTGATTGAGGAGGAATTGATTTCACCACACCTTCGCATGTGTCTTCGTGAGACTCTGTTTATGGCCCGCAAAGCAATAGCACTCAGATGGATGAATGCTCGACCCCCTACCAAAGCAATGTGGATCCAACTGGTAAACACGGCTATACCTTATGAACGTATAATGTATCTTCATAGAAACCGACCTGAAAAATTAAACTGGATCTGGGATAGTTGGTGCAACTCGGATCTTACGTCCTACTCAGGGACGGAGCTATCAGTGGCTATTAGAGGGATTCACACATGAGCATTACCGACCTATTCTGATCTAGGTGGGGTCGTGGGTAATTGATTGATCGTTATTACAGGGGGTGTTACTCTGTTTCCTTGCTCCTTTATTTGATTATTTTGGGAATACGCATATTATATTGGGACAGAAATGTAGCTGGCAAGAATTCGATAAAAGAGATGTATCTTTCTTCTTTTCCTTTTTTTTCCTTTTTTTTTTTTCTCTATTTTGTTTTGTTTTATCTCATAAAAGCGTTATGAATCTTGTTAAATATTTCAAAGCGATATTGAACAGTTTTGTATATGCCTATATTATGGACATGTCCGCTGTGCGGGGGTCCTGCAGTTTACTGTGTTAATGTATTTATATGTCTCCTTCAATAAACTGAGTTTAAAAAATAAATAAAGGGAGGCTTCAATTCCGCCAGTACCTGACGAGTAAGAGGGCAAGGTATGGCGTGAAGATGTATAAGCTGTGCGAGACTGCATCAGATTTAGGATATATGAAGGGAAGAACACCAGTATTCAGCCCCCAGAATGCTCCCCCCCCCTTTACTCGGAGTTAATGCAAAAATTGTGTGGGCTTTGGTGCACCCATTGCTGGACCAGGGTTACCACCTCTACCTGGATCATTTTTATACCAGCTTCCCACTCTTCAACTGCCTCGCTTCCAGAAGTCCTGCGGCATGCGGCACTGCTAGAAGAAATCTGAGAGGCCTCCCTAAGACTCTGCTTGGGCAAACACTCAAGGGGTGAGAGCAGGGCACATTCTAGCAGCAACATATTGTGTGTCAAGTACAAGACAAGAGAGATGCTACACCAGTACCCATGTACCTGTACGAGGTACCAGTACAGAGACCCCCAAACCAGACTGCATCCTGGACTACAGTAGGTACATGAGAGGGGTGGACTTGTCAGATCAAGCCCTGAAGCCCTACAGCGCCATGCGCTGTGGTATAAGAAGCTGGCTGTGCACATCATACAGATGGCATTATACAATACGTACGTGCTACGTCGATGTACAGGCCAGAGGGAAACTTTCCTGGAATTTCAAGAGGTGGTTATCAAGAAACAAATTTTTAGGGACCAGGAAGGGGGGGGGGCTCCCAGTACTTCTGGAAGCGAGGCCACACGCATCGTACCAGGGCAACACTTTCCAGGAGAAGTTCCCCTAACTGGCAAGAAGGGAAAAAGTCAAAAGAGGTGCAAAGTCTGTAATAAGAGGGGGATAAGGAAGGACACAATATATCAACGTGACACGTTTCCTGAAAAACTAAGGCTCTGTATGAAAGAGTGTTTTAAAATTTATCATACATCCCTTGATTTTTCATCTATGCCAGTTTTACTTACCCTGATGCACTCCGCACAGCTTATCCCCATCATCTTTCCCTTCTGAGCCCTGCTCTGTGCCCAGGCAGCTGATAACAGCCACATGTAGAGTATTGCCGTACCCGTGAGAACCCACTTTACAGTTTATGGGGTGTATGTCTCCAGTCAAAATGCTCACTACACCTCTATATGAATGCCTTAAGGGGTGTAGTTTTAAAACGGGGTCACTTCTCGGGGGTTTCAACTGTACTGGTACCTCAGGGGCTTCTGCATATATGACTTAGCACCAGAAAATCCCCAGTAGGCCAAATGGTGGTCCTTTCCTTCTGAGCCCTCCCATGGGCCCAAACGGAAGTTTATCACCACAAATGGGGTATTGCCGCACTCAGGACAAATTGGGCAACAAAATGGGTTATTTTGTTCCCTGTGAAAATAAGAAAGTTTGATAAAAAATGACATCTTGGAAAAAATTTCATTTTTTAAATTTCATAGCCCAATTCAAATACGTGCTGTGAAAAAACTGTGCGGTCAAAATGGTAACAACAACCATAAATCAATTCCCTGAGGGGTGTAGTTTGCAAAATGGGGTCACTTCTAGTGGGTTTCCATTGCTTTGATACCTCTGGGGCTCTGCAAATGCGACATGGCACCCGAAAACCAATCCAGCAAAATCTGGACTCCAAAGAACAAATAGTGCTCCTTTCATTCTGAGCCCTCCCATGGGCCCAAACGGCAGTTTATCACCACAAATGGGGTATTTCTGCACTCAGGACAAATTGGGCATCAAAATTTAGTATTTTATTTCTTGTGAAAATAAGAAATTTTGAGCTAAAACTACATATTATTGGGAATTTTTTTATATTTTTTAATTCCCAGCCCAATTCAAATAAGTTCTGTGAAGAAACTATGGGGTCTAAATGGTCACATTACCCATAAATTAATTCCTTGAGGGGTGTAGTTTCCAAAATGGGGTCATTTCTGGTGGGTTTCCATTGCTTTGATACCTCTGGGGCTCTGCAAATGCGACATGGCACCCAAAAACCAATCCAGCAAAATCTGCACTCCAAAGAACATACAGCGCTCCTTCCCTTCTGAGGCCTCCCATGTGCCCAAACGGCAGTTTATCGCCACAAATGGGATATTGCTGCATTCAGGAAAAATTGGGCAACAAAATGAGGTATTTTGTTCCCTGTGAAAATAAGAAATTTTGATGAAAAATTACATTTTATTGGAAAAAATGTCATTTTTTAAATTTTACAGCCCAATTCAAATACGTTCCGTGTAAAAACTGTGGGGTCTAAATGGTAACAACAACCATAAATGAATTCCTTGAGGGGTGTAGTTTCAGAAATGGGGTCACTTTTGGGGGATTCCTACTGTTTTGGCACCTCAACACCTCTTCAAACCTGGCATGCTGCCTAAAATATATTCTAATAAAAAAGAGGCCTCAAAATTCAATAGGTGCTTCTTTGCTTCTGGGGCTTGTGCTTTAGTCCACGAGCGCACTAGAGACACATGTGGGACATTTCTAAAGCGGCAGAATCTGGACAATACATATTTAGTAGTGTTTCTCTGGTAAAACCTTCTGTGTTACAGAAAAAAAATTAATACAATTGAAATTCAGCAAGAAAAATGAAATTTGCATATTTCACCTCCACTTTGCTTTAATTCCTGTGAAATGCCTAAAGGGTTAAATAAACTTTGTAAATTCTGTTTTGAATACTTTGAGGGGTCTAGTTTTCAAAATGGGGTGTTTTATGGGGGTTTCTAATACATAGGCCCCTCAAAGCCACTTCAGAACTGAAGAGGTACCTTAACCGCTTCCCGACCGCCCACTGTATATTCACGTCGGCGCTTGCTGGGCTCTGTGCAGTGCCGACGTGAATTCACGGTGGGTGTTAAAAGCACGATCCGGGTGTCTCAGAGTAGCGCTGACACCCGGATCACGCTGTTATCACCTACCTCTGGTCCCGGAGATATGATCGGGACCTGATTAGTTCAGGTCCCGGTCATGTGATCGCAGGGAGAGTGTGTTGTAGCAATGAACTGGAAAGTTTGTTACTACAACGAACTGGAAAGTTTGTTGCTACAACAAACTTTCCCGGGGACCGATTGCAGGTGCTGCAATCGGTTATAAGGCAGAACCGGAGGCCATACAACGGCCCCCGGGTCTGCCATGCACAGCAGCCTTCCTGTCAGTGTGACTCTCAGCGTCACACTGACAGTTTATAATACGTTACACTACCTAGGTAGTGTAATGTATTGTAGCAGCCATCAGTGCTGCAGGTATTCAAGTAAAACAAGTAAAAAATAAAGTTATAAAAGTGTAAAAACAAGTTATAAAAGTTACAAAAACAAAAAATGCTTTTTTTCCTATAATAAGTATTTTATTATAGGAAAAAAATGAAAATGTTAAAAAAAGTACACATATTTGGTATCACCGCATTCGTAACGACCCAAACTATAAAATTATTTTTCCCGCACCGTGAACAACGCAAAAAAAATAATTAAATAACAATGTCAGAATCACTATTTTTTGGTCATCAACCCTCCCAAAATATAGAATAAAAAGTGATCAAAAAGTCGCATGTACCCCAAAATAGTACCAATAAAAACTACAACCCGTCCCGCAAAAAACAAGCCCTTACACCGCTTTTTTGACTGAAAAATAAAAAAATTATGGCTCTCAGAATATGGGGACACAGAAAATTAATAATATTATCGAAAAGTGATTTTATTGTGCAATCGCCACAAAACATAAAAACCTATATACATATGGTATCGCCGTAATCGTACCGACCCGCAGAATAAAGTAAAATGTCATTTATAGTACACGGGGAAAACTGTAAAAAAAAAATACAAAAAACATTGTCAGAATTTATGTTTCTTTGTCACTTTGCTTGCCAAAAAAATCTAATAAGTGATAAAAAAAAATCACATGTACCCTAAAATGGTACCAATGAAAAGTACAGATTGTCCCGCAACAAATAAGTCCTCGCACGGCTCCGGTGGAGAAAAAAATAAAAAAGTTCTGGCTCTCAGAATATAGCGATGCAAAATGTGCAGAGTGTTCCAAAAGCGGATAAGATCGGGCGCCATTTATCAGTGCGATACCGGCCACATATCTGCGAATTATTATTTATTTACCGAATTATTATGCCCTGATGTACTCTGTCCAGTTTACACATACCCCCACATTATAAATTGAAATACCAGCAAAATCCCAAACAGAACAGTTACCAAGCAAAATATGCGCTCCAATAGCCAAATGGTGTTCCCTCCCTTCTGAGCCCCACAGTGTGCCCAAACACCAGCTTACGTCCACATATATGATATTTTATATCCGGGAGAACCCGCTCAACATTGTATGAGGTATTTGTCTTCAGTGGCACAAACTGGGCACAATATATTGTGCATTAAAATGGCATATCAGTGGAAAATATTTTTTTTTAATTTGCACCATCCGCTGTGCATTAACGCCTTCGCGCACCACGACTTAATAGCATGTCGTGGTGCGAGGGGTTATATATGGAGCGGGCTCACGCGCTGCACCCGCTCCATATTCTGCAGGTGTCCGCTGTGTATTACAGCCGACACCCGGGACTAACGGACAGGAACAGCGATTGTGCTGTTACAGGAGCCTGTAAAATGATATTATACTGCAATACATTAGTATTGCAGTGTATTGTACCAGCGACCTAATGATCGCTCGTTCCAGTCCCCTAAAGGGACTTTTGGGAGGTTTCCACTGTTTTGGTACCTCAGGGGCTTTGCAAATGCGATATGACACCCGAAAACCATTCCAGCTAAATTTGAGCTCCAAAAACCAAATATTGTTCCTACCCTTCTGAGTCCTGCCGTGGGTCCAAACAGCAGTTTATTACCACATATGGTGTGTTGCTGTAATCAGGACAAATTGCTTTACAAATCTTGGGGTGATTTTTCTCCTTTATTCATTGTAAAAATTAAACATTTCTATGTTTTTTTAGAAAAAAGTAGATTTTCATTTTCACGGCCTAATTCCACTAAATTCAGCAAAAAAAACTGTGGGGTCAAAATGCTAACTATACCCCTAGAAAAATTCCTTGAGGGGTGTAGTCTTCAAAATGGGGTCAGTTTTGGGGGGATTCCACTGTTTTGCTCACTCCAGGATGTTGCAAACGCGACATGGCACTGAAAAACAATCCAGCAAAATCCAAATGGCGCTCCTTCCCTTCTGAGCTCTGCCGTGGGTCCAAACAGCAGTTTAGTACCACATATGGGGTATTGGCGTAATAGGGAGAAGTAGCTTTAACCGGTTAAGGACTAGGCTGTTTTACAGCTAAATGACCAGAGCAAATTTCACAATTTTGCTATGCGCTTCTTTAGATGACTATAACTCAGCAGGTGAATAAAGTTCATCTTTGAATTTTACACTCTTTTTAAAGGACAGATAGGGCTTTGTTTTAGTGGCATTTGTCAGTATATATAATTTTTTTTTTTTTCTCTAAAGTCGGCAAAATTGGAAAAAAATGCAAGAATTTAACAATTGCGTCGGTTTATGCTAGCATTTTTCACACACGGTATGAACCACGGCCAAAATTAATCTCCTTTCACATTCTTCCACTTCTCCCGTGCATGGGGATACCAAATATGTGAGCCTTATTCACTGTGCGGGCATGTGCCAGGGCTTGGCATAAAAGGAGGCTTTTTGGCCTTTTCGGTCCAGGAATTTTGCATTTGATTAAATAGCCGCATACTGTTTTCTGGGGGGCCTAATGCTGCTGAAACATTAGAAACACCCCATAAATTACTTCATTCACACAAGTAGACCCCGCAAGGTTTCCTTGAAGGGGTTTATCATATTTTTAGCAAGTCCAGTTTTCTTCTGAAAGTTTCTTGAATAAGATGGAACAAAATAAAATCAGCACTTTTTTAGCAAATGCGTCAGTTTAGGCTAGTATTTTTCACACACGGTATAGACCACGGCCAAAATTCATCTCCTTTCACGTTCTTCCACTTCTCCCGTGCATGGGGATACCAAATATGTGTGCCTTATTCACTGTGCGGGCATGTGCCAGGGCTTGGCATAAAAGGAGGCTTTTTGGCCTTTTCGGTCCAGGAATTTTGCATTCGATTTTAGAGCCGCATACTGTTTTCTGGGGGGCCTAATGCTGCTGAAAGATTAGAATCACCCCATAAATGACTTCATTCACACAAGTAGACCCCACAAGGTTTCCTTCAAGGGGTTTATCATATTTTTAGACAGTCCAGTTTTCTTCTGAAAGTTTCTTGAATAAGATGGAACAAAATAAAATCAGCACTTTTTAGCAAATGCGTCAGTTTAGGCTAGTATTTTTCACACACGGTATAGACCACGGCCAAAATTCATCTCCTTTCACGTTCTTCCACTTCTCCCGTGCATGGGGATACCAAATATGTGTGCCTTATTCACTGTGCGGGCATGTGCCAGGGCTTGGCATAAAAGGAGGCTTTTTGGCCTTTTCGGTCCAGGAATTTTGCATTTGATTTTAGAGCCGCATACTGTTTTCTGGGGGGCCTAATGCTGCTGAAACATTAGAAACACCCCATAAATGACTTCATTCACACAAGTAGACCCCACAAGGTTTCCTTCAAGGGGTTTATCATATTTTTAGCAAGTCCAGTTTTCTTCTGAAAGTTTCTTGAATAAGATGGAACAAAATAAAATCAGGACTTTTTTAGCAAATGCGTCAGTTTAGGCTAGTATTTTTCACACACGGTATAGTCCACGGACAAAATTAACCTCCTTTCACATTCTTCCACTTCTCCCGTGCATGGGGATACCAAATATGTGTGCCTTATTCGCTGTGCGGGCATGTGCCAGGGCTTGGCATAAAAGGAGGCTTTTTGGCCTTTTCGGTCCAGGAATTTTGCATTTGATTTTATAGCAGCATACTGTTTTCTGGGGGGTGTAATGCTGCTGAAACATTAGAAACACCCCATAAATGACTTCATTCACACAAGTAGACCCCACAAGGTTTCCTTCAAGGGGTTTATCATATTTTTAGCAAGTCCAGTTTTCTTCTGAAAGTTTCTTGAATAAGATGGAACAAAATAAAATCAGCACTTTTTTAGCAAATGCGTCAGTTTAGGCTAGTATTTTTCACACACGGTATAGACCACGGTCAAAATTCATCTCCTTTCACATTCTTCCACTTCTCCCGTGCATGGGGATACCAAATATGTGTGCCTTATTCGCTGTGCGGGCATGTGCCAGGGCTTGGCATAAAAGGAGGCTTTTTGGTCCAGGAATTCTGCATTTGATTTTATAGCAGTGTACTGTTTTCTGGGGGGCCTAATGCTGCTGAAAGATTAGAATCACCCCATAAATGACTTCATTCACACAAGTAGACCCCACAAGGTTTCCTTCAAGGGGTTTATCATATTTTTAGACAGTCCAGTTTTCTTCTGAAAGTTTCTTGAATAAGATGGAACAAAATAAAATTAGCAATTTTTTAGCAAATGAGTCAGTTTATACCAGCATTTTTCACACACGGTATAGACCACGGTCAAAATTAATCTCCGTTCACATTCTGCCACTTCTCCCGTGCACGGGGATATCAAATATGTGGCCTTATTTATCACATAGAGATGTAGGAGGGCGGACGATAGAAGAAGATTATTTCACATATCGCTTTTTTTCAAAGCTGGTTTTACAAAACTCAACAGAGTTTCTATAACACTTCCAAAATATCTGCTCGTCCACACTTACATTCTGCTCAGGGGTGTAGAGTTGCAGAAATAAATTATTCAGGGAATTTATTAGCGGTCTTATTTTGAACAACCGATCCCGGTTTGCATCGGTACTTGGGGGGGCCTGTGCGTTGTCATTGAAGTGGAGGAACCTCATTATTGTCTCATAACGAGACCTGGGCATTACTGCAGAATACACTGGGGTGGCTTGGGCGGGTCTTGTTGACCAGTAAGACCTAATGGAGGGCTTTTTGACAATACCCATATTTAGGGTGAGCCCCAAATTTTTTTTTAATTCCTGCAAATTGGTGGGCGTCCAATCTCTGGCATGGGTGGATGAAGGTTTCTGCCTTATATATTGCGTGGCATATAAATTTGTTTCGTGGACAATCTGATTTAGGATGTCGTCCGTTATAAATAAATGGAAGTAATCCATTTGGACAAAATTTGTATTGTCCACGGTTATGCCAGGAGTGGTCGTAAATCCGTGGATTCTAGGCCCAAAAGATGGGGCAGGTGCCCATACAAGAGCCTGGACTGGAGGGACCAGGCTGTCCCGTGCTACAGCGCTACTTGGCCCTGCGCTTTCATGTTCTGCAGTTTCGACTGCATCAGGGACAACGTCCCCTGAAGATGAACCTGAAGTGACGCTGTCATCGTCACTACCTAAAACAGGTTCCATCTCGGACGCCATCTCTGATGCGGTCTCCGACTCAGACCACAGCATGGTGTATGCCTCCTCGGCGCTAAACAACTTCCTCGCCATAACGTAACTAACACTAACACTAACTAAACAAATTTTATTTTTTTATTTTTTTTATAAAACACACAAACGAAGGCCCCATGCACACGACCGTGCCCGCAATTGCTGTCCGCGATCGCGGGCACGGCCGGCCGCTGACTGACAGCCGCATTTTCGGGCCATGCTCCCATACAAAGTATGGGAGCACGGCCCGCAAAATGCGAAAGAACGGACATGTTCCATAATTCCCGGAACATTTCCACGGCACTGACACCCTTCCGTAGTGCTACTGAAAGGTGTCAGCGTTCAATGAAAGTGAATGGCTCAGTTTTTGCGGACCGCAGTTGCGGTCCGCAAAAACGGAGGTTTTTTGCTGTCGTGTGCATGGGGCCTAACTGCTATATATATCTACACTACCGCTAACAAAAAAATAAACCGCTATTGCTATATATATTATATATATGTGGATATATATATAATTATATACTCCCTACCTGCCTATTCTAATAGAATAAAAGAAAGAAAGGTAGATAGATAGAAAAAAAGATAGATGGATAGATAGATTGTATAGATAGATAGAAATCTATCTATACAGAGAATGTTTTATAGTGTAACTGTTTTTTTTTTTTTCACTGTAATCTTCTGGCAGCAATTCTCCCGAGTCTCTTTTTCTCCTCAAACACTGAAACAATATTTGAGGAGAAGAAAAGAGGGAGGAGATTTACTGCCAGAAAACTCAAAATAAAACAAATGTGGTCGCTGTGATTTTCACAGCGACCACATGTTCAGGGACCATCAGATTGGTCCCTGATACTCTGCCCAGTGCCCAGAGCTGTTGGTAACAGCGAGGGCACAGGGCTGTGTGCACGCGATCGCGGGCACAGGGCTGTGTGCACGCGATCGCGTGCACACTGTTTTATAAGCAAAAATGCATGTGATCGCTGTGATTGGTTGTCACAGCGACCTCATGTTCAGGGACCATCAGATTGGTCCCTGATACTCTGCCCAGTGCCCAGAGCTGTTGGTAACAGCGAGGGCACAGGGCTGTGTGCACGCGATCGCGTGCACACTGTTTTCTATGCAGAAATGCATGTGATCGCTGTGATTGGTTGTCACAGCGATCACATGTTCAGGGGCCAAAAGATTGACCCCTGACATTCTGCCCAGTGCCCATGGCTGTTAGCAACAGCCAGGGCATAGAGCTGTGTGCACGCGATCGCGCGTGCACAGTCTCTGAAGTGCGGCCGTATATATACTATACGCCGGACTTTAGAGACCCTGACCGCTGGCCGTATATTTACGGCCAGCGGTCGGGAACCTGTTAATAGTTTTGGGGTGCTTTTAATCTTTATTCCTTGCAAATATTATTTTTTTTTATATTTTTTCAGAAAAAAAGTAGATCTTCACTTTCACAGACAAACTCCAATAAATATAGCAAAAGACCTGTGGGGTCAAGATGCTAACTATACCCCTAGATAAATTCCTTGAGGTGTGTAGTTTCCAAAACCGTCTCACTTTTGGGGGATTTCCACTGTTTTAGCACCACAAGACCTCTTCAAACCTGACATGGTGCCTATAATATATTCTAAAAAAAGGAGGCCCCAAAATCCACCAGGTGCTCCGTTGCTTCTGAGTCCTGTGTTTCAGTCCATTATCACACTAGAGCCACATGTGGGATATTTCTAAAAACTGCAGAATCTGGGAAATAAATATTGAGTTGCATTTCTCAGGTAAAACCTTCTGTGTTCCAGATTTTTTTTTATTACAAATGAATTAAAAAAAAAAAAAAATTTGTACAAAAAATAAATTTGTACATTTCACCTCTACTTTAATTCCTGTAAAGCGCCTAAAGAGTTAAGAAACTTTCTGAATGCTGTTTTGAATACTTTGAGGGGTGCAGTTTTTCATATGGGGTGATTTATGGGGGTCTATCTAGTACATAAGGCCCTCAAAGCCACTTCAGAACTGAACTGGTCCCTGTAAAAATAGCCTTTTGAAATTTTCTTGAAAATGTGAGAAATTGCTGCTAAAGTTCTAAGCCTTGTAACGTCCTAGAAAAATAAAATAATGTTCAAAAAACAATGCAAATATAAAGTAGACATATGGAATATGTAAAATAGTAACTATTTTGTGTGGTATTACTATCTGTTTTACAAGCAAATACATTTAAAATGAGAAAAATCATAATTTTTGCAAATTTTCTCTAAATTTTGGTGTTTTTCACAAATAAGCAATTAATTTATTGACCAAATTTTTCCACTAACATAAAGTACAATATGTCACGAGAAAACAATCTCAGAAGCGCTTGGATAGGCAAAAGCATTCCAGAGTTATTAACACATAAAGTCACAGATTTGAGAAAATGTGGCTGGTCATGAAGGCCAAAATGAGCTCGGTCTTGAAAGGGTTAAAATAAAGGCTTTTGAAATTTTCTGAAAAATATGAGAAATTGCGCTTTATGTTCTAAGCCTTGTAACGTCCAAGAAAAATAAAAGAATGTTCAAAAAACGATCTAAACAATCTAAAGTAGACATATGGGAAATGTGAACTAGTAACTATTTTTGGTGGTATAACCGTCTGTTTTACAAGCAGATGCATTTAAATTCTGAAAAATGCTATTTTTTATAAATTTTCTCTAAATTTTGCAATTTTTCACCAATAAACACTGAATATATCGTCCAAATTTCACCACTAACATAAAGCCCTATGTCTCACGAGAAAACAATCTCAGAATCACTTGGATACGTTTAAGCATTCCGACGTTATTACCACATAAAGTGAAATATGTCAGATTTGAAAAATTAGCTCTGAGCCATAAGGCCCAAAGTAGGCTGCGTCCTTGAGGGGTTAAAGGAACAGTGTCACCACAATTTTTTTTTTAATATGTTAAAGATGTTAGTTCTTTATTTAAAACGTTTGGATTAATTTGTGTGTTTGTGTGTTACTTTTTCTTATTTTTACACTTTTTCTTCCCTATGGGGGCTGCCATTTTTTTTTCCATTTCTGTATGTGTCGATTATCGACACATACAGACATGGAATACGGCAGCTCCAGTCCCATAGGGACTGCGAACGGGGCCCGTTCCATCCACTAACATGTACACCGCTGTGTGGGAACGGCGCATGCGCCGCTCCCACACAGTTCAATTTGAAATGCGCGCCGTCCGGCGCCATTTTCCTGTGGACCGGAAGTCGCGGCCGGACAGTAAGATTACTACTTCCGGTCGCGGCTTCCGGACTTGTGCACATGGAACAGCGGCAGCAGACGGAGCGGATGGACCGGAGGGAGCGGCGGCGACTGGAGCAGGTAAGGGATTTCTATGTATGTTTGTGTTTCAGTGTGTTTTACTAGTGTATGTAAACCTTCTACACTGTGTGTTAGCTCAAAAAATGGCGACACACAGTGTAGGAGGTTAGACCGTTCAAACCCCTCGTTTCTCCCGGCACTAGCCAGGATAAAGGAGGGGGGGATGCTGAGAGCTCACTAGAGCGAGGGCTTTTTACCCAATTTTGCAGCATAAAGCAATGTGGTTGCTTTACCACATGCAATGCTGCAATTTTGGGAATGGCTCCATCTAGTGACCAGCGCTGGGAAATATTATAAATTAGAATCCAATTGAATCCAATTTATAATATTTCCTGACTCGTGAAAAAAAAATAAATATTAGAACAATGTTTAATCACCTATACACTAATTGTTTAACTAAAAAAAAAAAAACATGTTTTGCTGGCAACACATTCCCTTTAAAGAGGCTCTGTCACCAGATTTTGCAACCCCTATCTGCTATTGCAGCAGATAGGCGCTGCAATGTAGATTACAGTAACGTTTTTATTTTTAAAAAACGAGCATTTTTGGCCAAGTTATGACCATTTTTATAGTTATGCAAATGAGGCTTGCAAAAGTACAAGTGGGCGTGTTTAAAAGTAAAAGTCCAAGTGGGCGTGTATTATGTGCGTACATCGGGGCGTTTTTAATACTTTCACTAGCTGGGCGCTCTGAAGAGAAGTAACATCCTCTTCTCTTCAGAACGCCCAGCTTCTGACAGTGCAGATCTGTGACGTCACTCACAGGTCCTGCATCTTGACGGCCACATCGGCACCAGAGGCTACAGCTGATTCTGCAGCAGCATCAGCGTTTGCAGGTAAGATCGACTTACCTGCAAACGCTGATGCTGCTGCAGAATCAACTGTAGCCTCTGGTGCCGATGTGGCCGTCACGATGCAGGACCTGTGAGTGACGTCACAGATCTGCACTGTCAGAAGCTGGGCGTTCTGAAGAGAAGAGGATGTTACTTCTCTTCAGAGCGCCCAGCTAGTGAAAGTATTAAAAACGCCCCGATGTACGCACATAATACACGCCCACTTGGACTTTTACTTTTAAACACGCCCACTTGGACTTTTGCAAGCCTCATTTGCATAACTACAAAAATGGTCATAACTTGGCCAAAAATGCTCGTTTTTTAAAAATAAAAACGTTACTGTAATCTACATTGCAGCGCCTATCTGCTGCAATAGCAGATAGGGGTTGCAAAATCTGGTGACAGAGCCTCTTTAAAGAGCCATAACTTTTTTATTTTCCTGCCAATGCAGCTGTATGAGGGCTTTTTTTTTTTTTTTTGCTAGGACGACTTGTAGTTTTTATTGGTACAATTTGAGTACATGCAACTTTTTGATCACTTTTTATCAAATCTTTTTGAAGGCAGGATGAACAGAAAATAGCAATTCTGGCATGTTTTTTTATTTATTTTTTTATGGCGTTCACCTTGCAGGTTAAATAATGTAATTGTTTTATAGTTGGGGTAGTTACGGACGTGGCGATACCAAATATGTGCAATTTGCTTTTTTTCATAATAAAGTATTTTGTAAGGGGAAAAAGTGGGTGGGTTTTTATTTGTTTTTTTACTTGGGACTTTTTATTTATTTCAAACTTTATTAAACCTTTTTAACTTGTTTTTTTAGTCTCAGTAGGAGACTTTACATTGCGATCTTTTGATCACTTTTATAATACACTGCAATACTCCCGTATTGCATTATATTATTGCCTGTCAGTGTAAGGGTATGTTCACACGGCCTATTTACGGACGTAATTCGAGCGTTTTAACCCCCGAATTACGTCCGAAAATTCGGCTCGATAGCGTTGGCAAACATCTGCCCATTCATTAGAATGGGTCTTACGATGTTCTGTGCACACAGGCATTTTTTTTACGCTCCGATGTCAAAAGACGGCGCGTAAATACACGCCCGCATCAAAGAAGTGCCTTTTCACTTCTTCAGACGTAATTGGAGCCGTTTTCCATTGACTCGATGGAAAAGCAGTTCCAATTACGTCCGTAATGGACGCAGCGAAAAAGCGCCTCAACATGCCGTTACGGCTGAAATTACGGAGCTGATTTCTCCTGAAAATAGCCCTGTAATTTCAGCTGTTACGGACGCTGCCGTGTGAACATACCCTTAAACCTCTGGCATGGCCTAACATGCTATTACTAGAAGCAGACCTGGGGACCGTTGTTAGGCCCCCGGCTGCCATAGAAACCATAGACACCATGCGATTGATCGCTGGATGCCAGTGGGATGAGAAAGGGAGCCCCCTCCCTCCAAAACCACTTAGATGCAGCGCTCAATATTGAGCTCCGCATCTGAGGGGTTAAATATGATCGGAGACCACTACTATTCATGGGGCACAGTGTTCACATCTGCTTAGCGACTTTTGTTTATAACTGAAGCCACAATGCCACGACTAATAATGGGGTCCATCGGGTGCCATTTGTGGTTTCCGTCATTTTGACGGGAAGAATAGTGTTGCATGTAGCCCTAGTCTTAGAAATTTGCCCTAGAAATTGAGATGGAGTCTACGAAAAGAACGTCCACTTCAACCCAAAGGTGAACACAGTCTAACAAGTACATTTTAATCAGTGGCGTTAGTACCGCCGTAGCAGCCATAGCGGCTGTTTATGGGGCCCGCGGCCTGAGGCACCGCTAGCAGCCACCATGGCTGCTACAGCGGTAGCGAGCCCACCTTCACTATTATCTGTGTCCTTAGTACGCTGATACCATTGAATCCTGTGGCAGAGCAAGGAGGTATCTCCCTGCTCTGCCATTTACTAGGCTACAGACCATGTCACTGGATCATGCCAGCCTATGCAAGGATCCCGTCAGTGTTGTGGAGCAGCTCCATTTGTCACGGAATGGGTGCCTAGGTGAGTACAGTTTTTTTGTTTTATATGTTTGGGGGTACTGTCTACAAGGTGGAGGTGGGGGGCACTATTGACAGGTGAGGCAGTATGGCACTATCTACAAGGGGGATGTCACACTACAGGGGCTGTATAGCACTATCTACAGGAGGGCTGTATGGCAGAATCTACAGTGGGCTGTATGGCAGAATCTATAGGGGGGCTGTATTGCGATATCTACAGGGGGGAATGTATTGCACAATCTACAGGGGCTGTATGGCACTATCTACAAGGGGGGCTGTGTGTGGCACCTAGGGAAGGGGCCCAGTCTCTCCTAGTTACGCCCCTGATTTTAATGGCCTCTGTAGCAAGGCCCTCTCCATTCAAGTCTGTGGGAGACTTTGCAAACAAGCAGCAAACTGCTGATATATTTTTTGTTTTGCAGGTTCCACTGTCTACATCGTAGATTTTGTGAACTACATCATAGATTCGGTGGACTACTGCGATGATCTATGTTTTTAAAAAAAAATAAAAAGGTGAAAGAGGGTTGTATTTTTTTTTTTATATCAATAAAAAAATATTTTCTTATGTCTCTGTATCGTTTTAATACTTTATTAGCGCCTTAGTTATGGCAGTTGTCTGTTTGACAACATCCATTACTAAGGCGTGGCTTCGAGTTAGCCAGGAAGAGCTGGGTACAATCCAGTACCCAACCATCTGTCGTGATTGTCGGGTACTGGGGCTGCCACAGGCTTGTATTATGAGGCTGGGAAGGGCCAAAAACCATGGTCTTTCCGACCCTTGTAATGCTAGGCTGTGGCTGCTTTATTGCATCTGGCTGGTTATGAGAAATAGAGGGGACCGCACGTCGTTTTAAAAAATAAATAAAATAATTGACGAAAATGACGTGGGGTCCCCCTAATTTTCATAATCAGCCAGATACAACATAGCAGCAGTAGGCTAGCATTACCAGGGTGGGAAGGGCCACTGATTTTGGCACTTCCCAGCCTAATAATACCAGCCTGCAGCCGCCAAGGTGCCCGGCCATCGCTGCAGATGGTCGGGTACCAGATTATACCCGGCTCTTCCCGATACCCCTGGTGGCAGTGGGTACTTGGGTAATAATGGGGGGTTAGTGCTAGCCTTTTTACTGGCTAGCACTAAGCCCCACATTAGTAATGGACCTCATCAAACAGACAACTGCCATTACTAAGGTGCTAATAAAGTATTAAAAAACAGACATAACTCCCTGTTCACACAGAGATTTTTGGCACGGAAACCACGTCGGAATCCGCGCCATAAAACCCCTGAAATTGCCCCGCATTGATTTCAATGTGATGCAGAGACGGCCTCTTCCCTGGCAGATTTGGTCACTTGCGGGAAAAAAAACGGTGTGTCCTTTCTTGGTGCAGCTTCCGACTCTGACCGCCTTTTGAAATTAATTGGAGGCAGGAAAAACCTGCTGCGCTAATTTCCAAGCGGTTTTTGTGGTGTTTTTTGCCCGTCATCGTTGCATTAGATTTAATGGCTGCGGGCAAGAACCGCACCGATAACCACGGACAAAAAAGCGCAGGCAGTTCAAAATCGACCTCAAAATTCCTGAAGGAATTCTGAGGCAGATTTTTTTCTGCCTGCAAAAAACTGTATGAGCAGAGGCTTAGGGTATGTGCACACACACTAATTACGTCCGTAATTGACGGACGTATTTCGGCCGCAAGTCCCGGACCGAACACAGTGCAGGGAGCCGGGCTCCTAGCATCATACTTATGTACGATGCTAGGAGTCCCTGCCTCGCTGCAGGACAACTGTCCCGTACTGAAAACATGATTACAGTACGTGACAGTTGTCCTGCAGCGAGGCAGGGACTCCTAGCATCGTACATAAGTATGATGCTAGGAGCCCGGCTCCCTGCAGTGTGTTCGGTCCGGGACTTGCGGCCGAAATACGTCCGTCAATTACGGACGTAATTAGTGTGTGTGCACATACCCTAAGAGTGTATACACAGTGCGGTATTGCTACGTTTTTTCCTGTGTGGTCGAAAAGCACATAGAAAAGTGCGTGCATTTTTATGGCAATTTTTCTATGCAGTTTTCGCCCGTGCTGCGAAGACGTAGCAAAACCGCACTGTGTGAATACACACTTACAAAATAATATATTACCCTTTTTAATTATTTTATTTAAAAAAAAAAAAACTTAGATCGACGTAGTCCAAACGGTCCAGCTGAACATGCAAAACAAAAAATTTAAGTTAGTAATATTGAAAATTAAAAAAAACTTACCTACGGCAGACTTCTGTCTTCTCTCTTTTTTAAAATACGGTTTTGTGCGCGTTTTTTGCAAGTTTTTTGGTGCATAAGGACTCCCACTGACTATGGGAACATTTGGAGCGTTTTACGCACCAAAGAATTGACCTCACGCCTCTTTTTTACGCAATGCGCTCTTTATTATTGCTCACGTAAAAAAGCGCATTGTATGTACTAACAGCGCACTTTACAATTGATGTAAATGGGAAGCTTAATCGAGCGTTTTTTGGCGTATAAAATGCGTAATATAATGATAAGTCATTCACCACAGGATCTGCCCTCTTGACTTTCATCATTCTCAGCCTTTTGGTGTGTTTTATAGCTGCTACTAGCTAACATTGTACAATCTCTTCAAAAAATGGCAGTTGGACACTGGTTGACAATTTGAAGACACCTTTTCCTGGCTTGTAGCCAAAAATAGGGAAGGGTTGGTGAGTCTCCCTCCCACATTTACAGCAGCTGTGAGTCAGGTCGCTTTGCCTGATTCACCTTGCTGTAATTTTGGGAAGTGCTCCCCTGGTGGCCAACATAGGAAAACATGTCAATTTATTATTTATTTTTTAATACTTTCCACTTTCTGGGAAAAAAAATACACCAAAAAAACGTAAAAAATATAATAAAAATAAGTAACTTGCTTGAATTTTTTTTAAAAATCGCGCCACATTCCCTTTAAGTTTGGCTGGCCTATCAGGCGGACGCATCATGCTGGATGCCCGACCAACTCACGGCAGTTCTATACAAGTGTTATAGGACTGGAGTCGTTCTATACAGCTACACAGCACCTAGCTGCTGAGCCCACAGTCTGCTTGCTCCAATGCACTGTTATCCCTACATGTAAATATAGAGATAACAGTGAAGACCTTTGAACAAGCAGACTGTAGATCACTCACAGTGGCATATAAGTTTGCGTGATACTAGAGGAGCCTACAGCCCACAACTCATCCTCAGACAGCGAGCGTGGAGCAGCTAAAAGAAGGGAGGAAACCCCCTTACTAAAGGTATGACAGTGGATTTGAGAACATTGATAGGTTTCTTTTTCAGTGTAGATTACAGCTGGGCAAAAAAAAATAACAGCCCAAGATGGAAATAACCCTTTAACTTTATTCTGTAGGTCAATACGATTATGGCGATACCAAATTTATATAGTTTTTTTTAAATCTTTTACAAAGAGAAATTTGTTGTGAGCCATAGCTTTTTTATTTTTCCATCAGTTGAGCGATGTGAGTGCTTATTTTTTGTGGGCAAGCTACCGTTTTTGGTACATAAGACTTTTTGATCACTTTTTATTAAATTTAATTTGAGAGCTAACGTGACAAGAAAACAATTCTGTTTTTTTTTTGTTAACTTGTAATAGACAAGACTTTTACGGATGCAGCGATACCAATTATGTTTTCATGTTTTTGTTTTTTTACATAACTTTAGAAATAAAATAGGAAGGTATTTTTTTTTACTTTTAATATATATATTTTTTTACATTACTAAAAACTTTATTTAACACTGTTAGATTGCTGCTACTATAGAATGCAATACTAATGTATAGCAGTATATTGTGAATGATACCTCCTATAAAGCCCTGCCATGTACAGTGTCATCATGGTGTGTCAAGGGGTTAATACTTCAGAACACTAGGTAACTTCACAATGAATGAGGTGTGCAGTGGTAATAATCACCTGTAGTAATGATGATGAATGTGCTGATGTCATAAATATGTATGTTTATGACATAAAGAAAATTCCATATTAGGTTTTAATGTCATGTTCAGTGCCATATTTGATGCAACTGAGGACCTTGAGCTTGACTTCCCCACCAATGCCTACCTTGATTCAGTTTGGAGGTTCTAGCAGGGAAGCCCCTTCACCGAAGACTTCTTGATGCCATCTTCTTCATAAGGGTTATCTGCTTTAGACAACCCCTTTACATACGCTGTTTAGGCATATCAATGTAATAGAGGGGGCAGGGGCATGACTAGGAAACACTGGGCCCCACGGCAAACTTTTGACTGGGCCCCCTCCCCTTGGTGTCACACAAAGCTCGCCCTTGTAGATAGTGCCCCCCTGTAGCTCGTGCCATACAGCCGCCCCTGTAGACAGTACTATACAGCCCCCCCCCCCCCCGTAGACAGTGCTGCACAGGCCCCCCTGTAGACAGTGCTATACAGCCCCCCTGTAGACAGTGCTATACAGCCCCCCTGTAGACAGTGCTATACAGCCCTCCCTGTAGACAGTGCTATACAGCCCCCCTGTAGATAGTGCTATACAGCCCCCCCCCCCTGTACAGTGCTATACAGCCCCCCTTGTAGATAGTGCCACCACCTCCTTTGTATATAGTGCGATATATCGCCCCCCCAAAAAAACAAGAATTTATTCTCACCTGGGCACCGTTCCCTCAACGCCGACAGGATCCTTGCGTGGGCCGGCGTGATCCAGTGACGTCATCACGCCGGACTGCGCAGAGATCCTGACCCTGCGCCTGATAGACTGCAGACCGAATGTGGCCTGTAGCCTATGGCAGAGCAGGGAGATACCTTCGGACGCAAATGCTATTGAATGTGGCGTCGCTACCGCAGTAGGAGCCATAGCTTCTATCAGAGCCTTGGGGCATGGGGGGCCGCGTCGGTGGGCGGCACGGGCCCCGTCATGCCGTGGGCCCCTTAGCAGCCGCTATGGCTGCTACAGCGGTAGTTACGCCACTGAGAGGGAGGTTTCCAGCACGAGATCCCCCTTTATTAGCCAGAGCAAAAACGGCTGCTACAAAGAGGCATCTGGAGGAGCCACCTTATGCATGCATTACATGGATGACCCATTAATTTGAATGGGTGCCAAGGAAGAAAGAAGAAATCTGCCTAGCCAACCGGATCAGCGGAATTAAGTGTTACTGGTAAAATGTACAAATTCTGTTCATACTGTAATGTTATATTTTGGCACCTTCTTAGCCCAGAGGAAAGGCAATCCTCCTGCCATGATTTCCCCCACAGGGGATTTTCTTCTCCTCCACGGTGGAGGGTGAATCTTTGCAAGTCGGAAGTTTGCTATTTTGGGTGTGGTCATATTACCTTAAATAAAGCTTTGACAATTTAACACCCAATTAAAATGTTTTGTGTCTTTATTTTGCATCTTTTCTGTTGATTCGTTTTGTTTGGGAGTCTGGGTCTATTCCATTTCACAAGTCTTAAGGCCAGACATCTACAAACAAAAATAGCCTATCCCATGGAGGAGTTTTTGACCCAGTTCACAAATAATTCTGCCATCTAATAGTACCAGCAATATCAGTGCTATATAACGAAACAAGCCATGCCAGTGCCTATATACAGTATGCCCTTAGAGTCATATTTCTAGACTCTATAAGGCTATGTTCACACAGCGCATTCGCTTGGGTTGCCGTAATGAGTTCTGTCAAAAAAAACCTCACCAAATTGTGCAGTTTTTCAGCCGAAGTGTCCGCTGCGGAAAACTGCACTTAAAAAAAAATAAAGTTTCATACTTACCCATAGCCGTGGCGGCATGTCCCTCTACCGTCCTGCACCCCGGCCTCCTGGGATGACATTTCATCCCATGTGACCGATGCAGCCTGTGATTGGCTGCAGCGGTCACATGAAATAAAACGTCATCCCAGGAGACCGGCCTGGACGAAGAAGCAGAGAATTCTGGGTAAGTATAAAAATAATTTTTTCGGAGTTACGATTTTTGCGGCGGAATTGCAGTTTTTCAGCCGCAAAAATCGCAACATCTCCTATTTGTTGTGAATTTTACCTCCCCACTGAATTCAATGGGGAAAAACCGGCAACAAGAATGCAGCGATTACACAAATACAATTGACATACTGCAGATTAAAAAAAAAACGCACCGCATGTCGATTTCTGAGTGTTTTTTCCACTTATCATTTATGCAGCCTGTAGATGAGATTTGTTCAAATCTCATCCACTCTGCTGTTACTGTATTAAATCTCATCCACTCTGCTGCTACTGTATTATGCTGCAGATTTTCCGCACCGAAATCATTTGCAGGAAAATTCTCAGTATTTTCTCTACGAGTGAACCCGGCCTTACGGTGAATTCACACGCTGCAGATTTGTTGCACAAATTTCATCTGAATGGGGCTTGCCGAAAACCATGTGCTTTCTGACAAAACAACCCTATTCAGGTAAATCAAGCTAATTTTCTGTCGCAAACATTCCTGCAGCAAATCTGCCTCGTATGATTTTACACTAAGGATCAAACGTAAACTTAGAGGTTAATAACCTATAGGTGGCACTAGAGAGACCATTTTCTTCTAGAGGAGAGCTATTTTGCATACTTTTTCCCCAGAAAGCAATGTTTGTACAGGTTTCCATCCAGTAAGGCAAAATGCACAAAGTGCCTCAACGTTGCAACAAATGTGTGTAGATGACAGGTATGACACATCTGATTTAGTGAATTAAGTTTTCCTTAGGCCCCTGATTTTTTAATAACGGAGCTCCTACTTTCTCTTATTTTAACCCCTTCCCGCTGCAGCCACTTTTGACCTTCCTGACAGAGCCTTATTTTTCAAATCTGACGTGTCATTTTATGTGGTAATAACTTTAGAATGCTTTTACATATCCAAGAGATTCTGAGATTGTTTTCTCATGACACATTGGTGTAATGACCGGGGGGTAGGGAAACGGACAAGTGAGCCCTAATCTACCCGCCACTCTGTCCCTGCCTACCTGCAACGACCCGCCCTAGGCGACGGGGTACAACTGGGCGGCGGTCCCTGCACTCAGTAAGTGCACGACAAACATACAAGGGAATACAAGCAAGGGAAAGGGGCAGTTGCCCACGGCAACACCGTGAGCAACCAGAGTGGTGAACGAGCCGAGTCAAGCCAGGAGTGTGCGAGGTACCAAACGAAGAGCAGAAGAGTAGTCAGTAAGCCAGGGTCAGTATGGAGCAGGAACAAAATAGAAGGAGCTGTAGCTGGGCCAGGAAACCACACGAAAAAGAATAACAAGCACTGGAGGAACAGGAAAGGCAGGTATAAATAGACCGAGGGCGGGAGCTAGCTGAGTCTGGCCAGGCTGCGATAGGCTCTCCCAAGTCCTAAGCCTGCCAGCCTGAGTGGTGGAAGCTGGAGTCAGTCTCAGGGATGTAGATTCAGGTGCTGACTGATTAATTAAGGGAGTTAACCCCGAAGCTGTGCCTGGCAGATCCTTTACAATTGGACTTTAAGTTAGTGGTAAAATTTGGTCAATACATTCAGTATTTAATTGTGGAAAAACACCAAAATTTTGTGAAAAATTGCAAAAATTTGTATTTTTATCAATTTAAATGTATCTGCTTGTAAGACAGATAGTAACACCACACAAAATAGTAGCTAATTAACATTTCCCATATGTCTACATTAGATTGCTATCATTTTTTGAACATGTTTTTATTTTTCTGGGATATTACAATGCTTACAACTTTAGCATAAATTTCTCACATTTTCAAGAAAATGTCAAAAGGCTATTTTTTCAGGGACCAGTTCAGTTCTGAAGTGGTTTTGAGGGGCCTATACAATACAAATCCCCAGTCACCCTATTTTAAAAACGGCACCCCTCAAAATATTCAAAACAGCATTTAGGAAGTTTCTTAAAGGGGTTGTCCCAAGTTGATAAATGGAGCTATAAAGCTCCCCCATGTAAAAATAAGAAGAATTCTAATTACCTGTCCGTCGTCCAGCGATGTCGTTTTCTTGATATCGTTGATTGAAGTTGCGGTCGGTCCCTCTTTGTATCTGGCTCGTTGCCTAGGTTCCCGGCCACCGCTATTTACCTTTAGCGGTGGCCGCGCATGCGTAATGACATCCTCTGCGCCCTGAGCAGAGGATGTCATTTGCTCGTGAACGCGCATCTCGGCGCTTCTCGGCGCATGCGCAGAAGATGCAGTGGAAGGCACCCGTCGCAAGGAGAAGTCTGCGCTCCGCTAAAGGTAAGTGTGTATATGTTTGTGTGTGTGTGTGTGTGTATAAATGGGTGTGTTTGTGTATATGTGTTTGTGTGTGTGTGTGTGTGTGTGTGTGTGTGTTTATGTGTGAGTGTATATATGGGTGTATTTGTGTGTATGTGTATATGTTTGTGTATATTTTTGTGTGTGTGTGTGTGTGTGTATGGGTGTGTTTGTGTATATGTTTGTGTGTGTGTGTTTTTGTATGTGGGTTTGTGTATATATGGGTGTGTTTGTGTACATATGTTTGTGTGTATATGTTTGTGTGTATATGTGTGTGTTTGTGTATATATGGGTGTGTTTGTGCATATGTGTAAAGGTTTGTGTGTATGTTTGTGTATGTTTTTGTATACGTGTGTGCTTGTGTATATATGGGTGTGTTTGTGTATATATGGGCGTGTTTGTGTATATTCGGGTGTGTTTGTATATGTGTGTGTGTGTGTGTGTATATATGGGTGTGTTTGTGTATATGTTTGTGTGTGTGTGTGTGTGTGTGTGTGTGTGTGTTTTTGTATATGTGTGGGTTTGTGTTTGTGTATATATGGGTGTGGTTGTGTACATATGTTTGTGTGTATATGTGTATATGTTTGTGTGTATATGTGTATAGCTTTGTGTGTATGTTTGTGTGTGTTTTTGTATACATGTTTGTGTATATATGTGTGTGTTTGTGTATATATGGGCGTGTTTGTATATATATGGGCGTGTTTGTGTATATATGGGTGTGTTTGTGTATATGTTTGTGTGTGTGTGTTTTTGTATATGTGTGGGTTTGTGTTTGTGTATATATGGGTGTGTTTGTGTACATATGTTTGTGTGTATATGTGTATATGTTTGTGTGTATATGTGTGTGTTTGTGTATATATGGGTGTGTTTGTGCATATGTGTATAGGTTTGTGTGTATGTTTGTGTGTGTTTTTGTATACGTGTGTTTGTGTATATGTGTGTGTTTGTGTATATATGTGTGTCTTTGTGTATATATGGGCGTGTTTGTGTATATATGGGCGTGTTTGTGTATATATGGGCGTGTTTGTGTATATATGGGTGTGTTTGTGTACGTATGTTTGTGTGTATATGTGTGTGTGTGTGTGTGTGTGTGTGTGTGTATATATATGTGTGTGTGTGTATATGTGTGTGTGTGTATATGTGTGTGTATATATGGGTGTGTTTGTGCATATGTGTATATGTTTGTGTGTATATGTTTGTGTATTTTTGTATATGTATATTTGTGTGTTTGTGTACATGTGTTTGTGTATAGGTTTGTGTGTATATGTGTGTTTTTTGGAGTTTATGTGTGTGTGTTTGTGTATATATGGGTGTGTTTGTGCATGTGTATATGTGTGTGTTTGTGTATATGTGTGTGTTTGTGTATATGTGTGTGTTTGTGTATATATGGGTGTTTGTGTATATGTGTGTGTTTGTGTATATGTGTGTGTGTTTGTGTATATGTGTGTGTTTGTGTATATGTTTGTGTGTATGTTTGTGTGTTTGTGTATATATGGGTGTTTGTGTACATGTGTGTGTGTCTATATGTGTGTGTTTGTGTGTGTTTGTGTATATGTTTGTGTGTATGTGGTTATGTAATATATGGGTGTGTGTTTATATGTGTTTGTGTATATGTTTGTGTGTGGTTGTTTGTGTGTGTATAGGTGAGTATAAGTATCAGTATTGTTCACATTGATAACTTTTTTTTATGTTGTTGCAGATTTTGATGTACCAATTGGACTACGTCTTCGATTCGTTGGACTACTGCGTAGATCTACGTTTTTAGAAAATTTTTATAAAATGGTTAACGAGGGTTTTGTTGGGGATTTCTTATTTCAATAAAAAAAAATTGTCTTTGTGTTTTTTTTTTCAAACTTTATTAGTGCCTAGATAATGGTAGTTGGCTGATTGACAGCGTCCATTATAAAGGCGGTACTTAGTGTTAGCCGGTGCAGAGGCTAGCACTAACCACCCATTATTACCCCGGTACCCACCACCACCAGGGTTTCCGGGAAGAGCTTGGTACGATCCAGTACCCGACCATCTGTTGTGATGGTCGGGTACTGGGGCGGCCGTAGGCTGGTATTATGAGGCTGGGAAGGGCCAAAAACAGTGGACCTTCCCACCCTTGTAATGCTAGGCTGCTGCTGCTGTGTTGTATCGGGCTGGTTATAAAAATGTGGGGGACCCCCACGTAGTTTTTTTTTTAAAATTTAACAATAGACGTTGGGTCCCCCACATTTTTAATAACCAGCCATATACAAGGCCGCAGCAGCCTGGCATTACACGGGTGGGAGGGGCCACTGGTTTAGTACATTCCAAGGCTAATAACACTGTGTTTGTGGCTGGTTATGATAAATTGGGTGGAACCCCATGTCTGTTTAATAAAAATAATAAATAAATAATAAAAAAAAATGACGTGGGGTCCCCCCCATTTTTATAACCAGCCAGATACAAAACAGCAGCAGCAGCCTAGCATTACAAGGGTGGGAAGGTCCACTGTTTTTGGCCCTTCCCAGCCTCATAATACCAGCCTGCGGCCGCCCCGGGGCCAGACCATCACAACAGATGGTCGGGTACTGGATCGTACCCAGCTCTTCCCGGCACCCCTGGTGGTGGTGGGTATCGGGGTAATAATGGTGTTTAGTGTTAGCCTCTGTACCGGTTAACACTAAGCCTCCCCTTAGTAATGGACCTTGTCACTCAGACAGCGGCCATTACTAAAGTGATAGTAATAAAACTTGAAAATAAAACACAAAGATATAGATAAAATATTTTATTGAAATAAAGCACCCCCAACACAACCCTCATTAACCATATTGATGAAAAAAAAAGTGTCATCTAAGTAGTCCTCGAAACCGAAGTAGTCCAAACACCAAACCTGTAAAAAATTAAAAATATAAGAAAAAAAATGAAATAATTTATACATTTATACAAACAAACATACATACAGACATGCAAACATACATGCACATATACACATACAAACATGACAACATACATACATGCAAACATACATACATGAAAACATACATACAAGCAAACATACATGCACATATACACATACAAACATGACAACATACATACATACATGAAAACATACATACATGAAAACATACATACATGAAAACATACAAACATGAAAACATACATACATACATGAAAACATACATGCAAACATACATGCACATATACACATATATATATACACATACAAACATGACAACATACATACAAGCAAACATACATACATACAAGCAAACATACATACAAGCAAACATACATACAAGCAAACATACATACAAACATGACAACATACATACAAGAAAACATACATATACATACATACATACATGCAAATATACACATACATGACAACATACGTACAAAAATAAACTCACCCAAGACGTTCCCACGAAGAGCTGAAAGGTCCCGTCACTTTTCTTCTTACTGCTCCCATTCACAATAACAGAGCGGTGGGCGCAGATGACGTAATCACGTGTGCCTGATATGATTACGTCATCAGCGCCACAACGCATTGTTACTATGAATGCGAGCGGCGCCAAGAAGAAGGAAGATGGCAAGTGACGGGACCGTTCAGAGCGCCGTTAGAACGTCTTAGGTGAGTTTATTTTTTTTATATATTTTTAGTTGTTCGCCGGGTGCTGATGCAGCACCGATGCGGCGGGTACACAAATTACATGTAGTGACAGGGGGGGAGAGAGAAGTTGTTTGCCGAAACGGGGTGAATGTAGTGTAGTGTAGTGTATTGTAGGGTTGATGACATTCACGGTAAGTTCGTCTCAATCGGGCTTACCATGCCCGCTTGAGACGAACATTCTCCCGATGTTGCTAGAACTACAGTATCTAGCAACATCGGGAGCGCGCACACTGCAGAGCAGAGCGGCTTGATTGACATCAAGCCGCTCACGCCCCTTTTTAGAAAAGATAACCAGCACTTGCTGAGTTATCAAGTGTAAAAAAAAGGCACTTAGGAAATTAATTTTTACATTTTTTTAACAGCAAATGTTTTAAAATTCATTTCCTGCTTAGAATGTTTAAAAAAAAAATTTGAGTCAACTTGGCACAACCCCTTTAACCCTTAAAGAGGCTCTGTCACCACATTATAAGTGGCCTATATTGTACATGATGTGATCGGCGCTGTAATGTCGATTACAACAGTGTTTTTTATTTAGAAAAATGATCATTTTTGATGGAGTTATGACCCATTTAACTTTATTCTAATGAGTTTCTTAATGGACAACTGGGCGTGTTTTACTTTTTGACCAAGTGGGCATTGTGGAGAGACGTGAATGACGCTGACCAATCAGTGACCAATCAGCGTAATACACTTCTCACCATTCATTTACACAGCACATGGTGATATAGCTATATCGCTATGTGCAGCCACATAAACACACTATAACGTTACTGCAGTGTCCTGACAATGAATATACATTACCTCCATCCAGGACGTGATGTGTATTCAGAATCCTCACACTTCGCTAATACAATCCCGACACTACAGCACAGCAAGCGTAATCTCGTTTGAAATGACAGTTTACAGCGTAATCTCGCGAGATTGTATTAGCGAAGTGTCAGGATTCTGAATACACATCATGTCCTGGCTGGAGGTAATGTATATTCACTGTCAGGACACTGCAGTGACGTTATAGTGTGTATATGTGGCTGCAAATAGCGATATAGCTATATCGCTATGTGCTGTGTAAATGAATGGAGAGAAGTGTATCACGCTGATTGGTCAGCGTCATACACTGCTCTCCACAACGCCCACTTGGCCAAAAAGTAAAACACGCCCAGTTGTTCATTAAGAAACTCATTAGCATAAAGCTAAAATAGGTCATAACTCCGTCAAAAATGATCGTTTTTCTAAATAAAAAACACTGCTGTAATCTACACTACAGTGCCGATCAGATCATGTACAAGATAGGGCACTTATAATGTGGTGACAGAGCCTCTTTAAGCGTTTCACAAGAATTAGAGCATAGTAGAGGTGAAATTTACAAATCATTTTTTGCAGAAATTCATATTTTATCAATTTTATTGTGAAATACAGAAGGTTTTACCAGAGAAACGCAACTCAATATTTATTGCCCAGATTCTGCAGTTTTTAGAAATATCCTATATGTGGCCCGAGTGTGCTAATGTACTGAAACACAGACCTCAGAAGCAAAGGAGCACCTAGAGGATTTTGGGGCCTCCTTTTTATTGCAATATATTTTAGGCACTATGTCAGGTTTGAAGAGTTCTTGTGATTCCAAAACAAAGGAAACACCCCAACAAAAGACCCCATTTTGGAAACTACAACCCACAAGGAATTAATATACGGGTGTAGTGAGCATTTTAACGCCACAGGTGTTTCATAGATTTTATTAGAATTAGGACGTGAAAATGAAAAATTTAAATTTTTTCCAATAAGATGTAGTTTTAGCTAAAAAAAAAACAATGTTCACAAGGAATAAAGAAGAAAAAGCCCCACAACATTTGTACAGCAACTTCTCTGGAGTACGGCAATACCCCATATGTGGGCATAAACTGCTGTTTGGGCACACGGCAGTGCTCAGAAGAGAAGGATCGCCAGTTGGCTTTTGGTGTACGGATGCTGGACTGGTTTCTTGGCACCATGTCACTTTTGCAAAGCCCCTAAGGTACCAGTACAGTGGAAACTACCCAAAAGGGACTCCATTTACAAAACTACACCCCTTGAGGAATCTACGGGTGTAGTTATCATTTTGACCCCACAGGTGTTTCATAGATTTTATTAGAATTGCGCTGTGAAAAAAAATAAAAAATCCTGGCTGGTTCTGACTGCTGCTATTCCTGATATCCACTTGCTTACTGATTTGGGCTTTCTGTTTACCCTCTGGCTGTCTTGTTACCTGTTCTGGTATAGCCTGCATTGCACCTCTTATCCAACACTCAACTCTGTTAAAACATCCTTGTTTCTTTGCAGCAAAAACCAACCTGTCTTGCGGTGGGCTCTGGTGAACACCATAGAGTAGCCTTAGGGTATGTTCACACGGCCAAATTTCAGACGTATACGAGGCGTATTATGCCTCGTTTTACGTCTGAAAATACGGCTCCAATACGTCGGCAAACATCTGCCCATTCATTTGAATGGGTTTGCCGACGTACTGTGCAGACGACCTGTTATTTACGCGTCGTCGTTTGACAGCTGTCAAACGACGACGCGTAAAAAAAATACAGCCTCGTCAAAAGAAGTGCAGGACACTTCTTTGGACGTTTTTGGAGCTGTTTTCTCATAGACTCCAATGAAAACAGCTCCAAAAACGGACGTAAAAAACGCCGCGAAAACGGCGCGAAAAACGCCGTGAAAAATGCGAGTTGGTAAAAAAACGTCTGAAAAGCAGGGTCTGTTTTCCTTTGAAAACAGCTCTGGATTTTCAGACGTTTTTGTTGACTACGTGTGAACATACCCTTAGACTCTGTTGATCAGAGTTGTGACTGATTTGGGGTTGCAGATTTTTTTTTGTATGCTCACTCCCGATACTCTCTAGCAGCCTTTGGGGAATCACTCACCTAGCAATTCCATGAACTTCTTCACTGGGAATTACTCAACTAGTGATTCCATAACAGAGTGCCATTTGGCTTTTTGAGTGCAGATTTTGCTGGATTGGTTTCTGTTCGCTATGTCGCATTTGCAAATTCCCTGTGGAACCCAAACAGTGACCCCATTTTGGAAACTACACCCCTCAAGGTATTCAACTAGGGGTGTAGTGAGCATGTTAACCCACAGGTATTTTGCAGAAATTAGTGTGCACTCGAAGTTGCAGGGTGAAAATGTGAATTTTTTGATAGATATGCCAATATGTGGTGCCCACTTGTGCCACCATGAAAAGACAGCTCTCTAATTACTATGCATTGTTTCCCGGTTTTAGAAACACCCTACATGTGGCCCTAATCTTTTGCCTGGACATACGACCAGGCTCAGGAGTGAAAGGGTACCATGCGAAATTGAGGCCTAATTTGGCATTTTACAAAGTATTGGTTCACAATTGCAGAGGTTCTGATGTGAAATAATAAAAGAAACCCCTGAGAAGTGACCCCATTTTGGAAACTACACCCCTCAAGGCATTTATTAAGAGGTGTAGGGAGCATTGGTGATGCTGTGGCCGGGGATTCCCTCCGGGAGGAGCCCCTGACACCACTGTCCATATATGGACAGTGACATCAGTGGCTACTGATTGAGCAGAGTCCCCGTTGCCTATGATCTGGCCAGGGATTACGCTCCTAGAGGAAACCCCTGAGGTTACTGTCCATATATGGACATTGATGTCAGGGGCTCCTGGATCGGAATCCCTGGCCAGAGTCGGCAACGGGATTCCGCTCAAGGAGTAGCCACTGACGTCACTGTCCATATATAGACAGTGGTATCAGGGGCTCCTCCCAGAGGGAATCCCCGGCCACAGCATCGGCAATGCTCCGGCCGGGAATTCCGCTGCTAGAAGTGGCGCTATCTACCGGGGGGCTATGTGGCACAATCTACCGGGGGCACTGTGTGGCATCATCTACAGGGGGTGCTGTGTGGCGCTATCTACAGGGGGGCACTGTGGCATTAGCTACAGGGGGATGTGGCACTATATACAGGGGGTATGTGGCACTATCTACAGAGAGCATTGCGGCATTATCTACAGGGGTGTGTGGCACTATCTACAGAGGGCACTGTGGCATTATCTACAGGGGGGTTTGTGGTACTATATACAGAGGGCACTGTTTCATTATCTACACATGAAATTCATCAGTTTTTAAAAATTGGACAAAAACGGGAAACAAGGAACGGATACAAAACAGATGCAAAACGGCCGTCAAAAACTGACCTAGACGGCTGTTTTTAATGGCCGACACCCGAACCATGTTGTGTGAATAGAAACAGCAATCCCTGCGTGGTGTGGGGTGGGTAGGAGATGCGAGGTGGGATTGGGTATCTGTAAAGGCGCCAAAAACAATCTACTCCCTGAAGTTAGGGCTACTGTTTGGCCTCTTTGCAGGCTCACAAGGCTGCTTCGAAGATTTGATCTGAGGCCAGTGGACATCAGCTATCTTCTGGGCTCTCTCTCTCATGGCGCAAGCCTTGGCGCTGCACTGAATATGACAGACGTGACATTACAATGTGTGTGTCAGACTTCAGTGTAGCGCCAAGGCCGGAGCAGAGAAGGAGAGGCCTGACATGGTACACAACAAGTATCTAATCTATCATGTATCCAATCGAGGGGCGTCGCTAGCACCGGGCCTTCAGGGCACAAGACCCGGATCTTTGGCCTGGTACCCCGGATTCCCTGGCGACTGCCACATTTGGGTCGCAGCGGTCGCAATTGCGACTGGGTCCCGCCCGCACCGCATCTATAAAAGATACTATAGTAACTGGGGCCAATGTAATAAAATACACGGGACCACGTTACTATAGTAACGACACATACTTACCCATCTTCCTTCCGGAGCGCAGCGGAAGTACTGGCGTCTTCTCGCGTCATGACGTCACGGTGCTGAGCTCCCCAGATGACATCACAACGCTAGATGGTGTTGGGACATCTGCTGCACCCGGAGCCGAAGAGGAGGGTAAGTGTAACGTTACGGTCAGCTGGCGTTCTGTATCTAAGCCTACCTTGTGGTAGGCTTAGATACAGGGTCTAACCGACCATGCCACACATGAACCCTGTATCTAGGCATACCACATGGTATTCTTAGATACATGGCCCATGTCTGATCCTGTCTGATGGGCCCTGTATCGAAGCTTACCACATAGTAGGCTTATATACAGGGCCCCAGCAGACCGTAATTTTATACAGTATAAGGTTACTGTCTGCTGGGGCCCTGTATCTAAGCCTACCTTATGGTAGGCTTAGGTACATGGTCTTACAGACAGTATCACACATGGGCCCTGTACCTGTATCTAAGCCTACCATATGTGTTACTAATGTGTTTTTTGTTGTGTTTGTGGTTTTTTACAGGTTCACTCGTTGGACTACGTCGGATTCGAGGACTACTTAGATCACAGCTTTTTTTATTTTCAATAAAATGGTAATGAGGGTTGTGTGGGGGGGTTTATTTCATTTAAATATTTTATCTATGCCTTTGTATTTTCTTTTAAACTTTATTACTACTGCTTTAGTAATGGCCGCTGGCTGATTGATAGCGTCCATTACTAAGGCGGGTGTCACGACCCACTGGGACCCACTGGGCCGTACCGCGTAGCGGGATGGCAGCTGGCCAAACAGGTAAAGTACAAGAGTCAATAGCTCAGAGAGGATACCTGAGGCAACGTAGACAGTAGCAAGACAAAACACATCTGGGACCAGGCGGCGGGTAGACGTCAGGTGTGGCGCAGCAGAACAGGCGTGGAACACAGCACAACACGGCAACAGCTCAGCATGGCACTAGAACAGGATAGCACGGAAACGGGATACAGGAACAGGGTACATTGGGAAACTGGAAGACACTAGGAGACCATTAGCACAACAAACTTCGGGAAACAAACAACGCTCTGGCAAGTAGCAAGAGGGCAGAGCCCCTTTTATAGCCCAGAGCATCCTGGGCTAGATTGCAACTTCCTGCAATATGCGTGCACTGGCTGTAAAGGATCTGCCAGACACAGCTTCTGTGTCGACGTCCGTGGTTAATCAGTCTGCACCTGCTCCTAGGTCTGATAGAGTGACTCGATCTGCTACCACTCAGGCTGGTAGGCTCAGGAGTGGGAGAACCTATCACAGCCTGGCCAGTCGGTTCTAGCTCCCGCCCTCGGCCTATTTATACCTTCATTTCCTGCTTGTCTTTGCCTGTGATTCTTTCCTATTTCCTGGCTCTGCTGCTCCTGCTATTATTATTGACCTTGCTTCATTTTGACCCTGGCTTTACGGACTACGCTCCTGCTCTGTGTTTGGTACCTCATACACTCCTGGTTTGACTTGGCTCATTCACTACTCCTGTTGCTCACGGTGTTGCCGTGGGACACTGCCCCATTTCCCTTAGCTTCTGTGTATGTTTGTCTGTCGTACACATATTGAGCGTAGGGACCGTCGCCCAGTTGTATGCCGTCGCCTAGGACGGGCCGTGCAAGTAGGCAGGGACTGAGTGGCGGATAGATTAGGGCTCACCTGTCTGTCTCCCTACCCCGTCATTACACTGGCCCTTTAAGACCGTGCACGCACGGGCGCGCGCACCCTCCGGAGACAGTCTAGGTATCCGGAAGTGAGTGCCGGCGCCTCACAGGAGGACAATGCTGCACACAAGTCAGATGTCCATGGCCACGGCCGTCGAGGGGTAAGTCAGAAATACGGGCTGTTGCCATAGATGTTACAGCTTTGGCTTAGTGTTAGCTGGTGCAGAAGCTAACACTAACCCCCATTATAAGCCTGGTACCCACCGCCACCCGGGGTACTGGGAAACGACAGGTATTATCCAGTACTTGACCATCGGTAGCGATGGTCGGGCACCGGGGCGGCCGCGGGCTCATATTTTTAGGCTGGGAAAGGCCAAAAACCGTGGGCCTGGTAATGCTAAGCTGCTACTGCTGCTGTGTTGTATCTGGCTGGTTATGAAAATTTGGGGGGAACCCACATACATTTTTTTAAATTAATTTATTTTTTAAATTAATAATTGGAAAAAACTACAATCCCCCCCCCCCCCCCCTATTTTTCATAACCAGCTAGATACAACATAGCAGCAGCAGTCTAGCATTACCGGGGTGGGAAGTGCCGCGGTGTTTTGCCTTTCCCAGCCTAATAACACCAGCCTGCGGCCACCCCATTAGCCGAGCATCCCTACCGATGATCAGGTACTGGATCGTACCCTGCTCTTCCCAGCACCCCTGGTGGCGGTGGGTACCGGGTAATAATGGGGGTTAGTGTTATCAAATATGCAAGTGTGAATGAGGCACACGCCTGTAAAACAGTCCACGTAGGCCGTATATCAGGTATGCTGCCGTACAGGCTCAGTCAGTGGAAAATACCCCAGCACAAGCAAAATCCAAGGGAGCATGCCACAATTTCTATAGAATTCATACGGTATCCAATAGGAAAAAACAATATATATAATTGGAGGCATATGGAGGTACAGTAAGGGCTCATACCAGTGGTCCTTAGGACGCAGATACAATACAGTACTGTGGCGGGGCAGGGAGCTATCATCTCCCTGCTCCATTCATTCATCAGCTTATAAAACGCTGGGACAAGATTCCTGCACAGGTCGACGTCATGACTTCACTTCATCGTGTCGGCTTACGCAGGGGTCCCGTCTCGTCATCTCATAGGACTGAGGAGGCCGTGAGGTTGTGCAGCTCTGTTCGTTGAGGGAATGGGGCTAGGTGAGTATAATATTTTTTTTGCCGTGGTGAACCAATGACATGAAACTGTCTTCCACAAACTGATCATTGTAGCAGAGTTTGGCTGTTCCTAATCCTGTTTTAAGCCTCCTACACAGCTGTTTCTGTTACAGTTAACGATTGTGTTTCAACCTACATGTGAAAATGATGATCATTATCACCTGTTTGGTATAATTGCTTAATCATATACCTGAATATAATTCTACAAAATCCATGATTTTGTGCAAGTGTACCTAGAAGAATTGATGCTGTTTTGAAGGCAAAGGGTGGTCACACCAAATTTTGATTTGATTTAGATTTCTCTTTCTCTTCTGTTCATTCACTTTGTATTTTGATAATTGATTAAAAAAAAATATTAACCCCTTCAGGACCCAGCCTGTTTTGGCCTTCTGACGTGTTACTTTATGTGGTAATAACTTCGGAATGCTTTTACCTATCCAAGCGATTCTGAGATGGTTTTCTCATGACATGTTGTACTTTATGTTAGTGAAAAAATTTGGTCGATAAGTTCGGTATTTATTTCTGAAAAACGTTTAGCATTTTTCGAAATTTAAACGTATCTGCTTGTAAAACAGATAGTAATACCACACAAAATAGTTACACGTTAACATCCCCCATATGTCTACTTTATGTTTGCAGAATTTTTTTGAACGTCCTTTTTATTTTTCTAGGACGTTACAAGGCTTAGAAGTTTAGCAAATTTCAAAAGGCCATTTTTTCAGGGACCAGTTCAGTTCTGAAGTGGCTTTAAGGGCCTTATATATTAGAAAATCCCAATAAATCACCCCATTTTGAAAACTGCACCCCTCAAGGTATTCAAATCAGCATTCACAAAGTGTTTTAACCTTTTAGGCGTTTCACAGGAATTAAAGCAATATAGAGAAATTTACAAATTAGATTTTTTTTTTTACAAAATTCATTTCTAATAAAAAAAAAATTGTAACACAGAAGGTTTTAGCCGAGAAATGCAACTCAATATTTTATTGCCCAGATTCAGCAGTTTTTAGAAATATCCCACATGTGGCCCTAGTGTGCTAATGGACTGAAACACAGGCCTCAGAAGCAAAGGAGCACCTAGTGGATTTTGGGCCTCCTTTTTTTTAAAATATATTTTAGGCTCCTTGTCAGGTTTGAAGAGCTCTTGTGGTGCCAAAACAGTGGAAACACCCCAAAAGTTACCCCATTTTGGAAACTACACCTCTCAAGGAATTTATCTAGGGGTTTAGTTAGCATTTTGACAACATAGGTTTTTTGCAGAATTTAGTGAAATTAGGCCGTGAAAATGAAAATCTATTTTTTTTCTGAAAAAGCATAGAAATCTTACATTTTTACAAGAAAAAAAAGAACCACAACATTTGTAAAGCATTTTCTCCTGATTACGGCAATACCCCATATGTGGTAAAAAAAAAAACCTGCTGATTGGACCCATGGCAGCGCTCAGAAGGGAAGGAGCGCCATTTGGATTTTGGAGCACGGATTTTGCTGGATTGGTTTTCAACCCTGGAGGGACCAAAACAGTGGAAACCCCCCAAGTTACCCCATTTTGAAAACACCCTTCAAGGAATTTTTCTAGCGGTATAGTGAGCATTTAGACCCCACGTGTCTTTTGCAGAATTTATTAGAATTAGGCCGCAAAAATGAATATCACAATTTTTTTTCCACGAAAATTTTGCATTTTCTCATTTTCACAATTTTTGTAAAGCAATTTCTCCCGAGTACGGAAATACCCCACATGGGGGTCATACATTTTTTCATTAGAAATGAATTAACCCTTTCAGGACTGATCCATTTTTTGCTTTCTTATTTTCATTTTTCACTCCCCGCCTTCCAAGAGCCATAACTTTTTTCTTTTTCCATCAGTAGAGTGATGTGAGGGCTTATTTCTTGCGGGAGGAGTTGTAGTTTCTAGTGACACCATTTAAAGTGCCATAAAATGTACTGGGAAACTGAAAAAAAATACTTTGCGGACTGATATAGGAAAAAAATCTGATTCAATTTTCTTGGGTTTTCGTTTTTACAGCTATCGCTGTGCGATAAAAACAAAAACGTTACTTTCTTCTGCGGCTCAATACAATTACGGTGATACCCAATTTATATAGTTTTTTTTATATTATACTACTTTTACAAAGAAAAATCTATTTGTTAAAATAAAAATTGTTTTGTTTCACCACATTCTGAGAGCCGTAACTTTTTTATTTTTCGGTTGATTGAGCGGTGGGAAGTCTTATTTTTTGGGTGATGAGCTGTAGTTTTTATTGGTACTATTTTTTGGTACATAAAAAGTGATCAAAAAGTTGTATTACATTTTTTTTTTGAGACCTAAGGTGACAAAAAAAAATTGAGATTTCGGCGGTTTAAAATATTTAAGTTTTTTACAGTGTTCACCGTGCGAGTTAAATAATGGTATATTGTAATAGTTTGGCCTTTTACGGACGTAGCGATAACAATTCTGTTTATTTTTTTACATTACTTTAGAAGAAAAATAGGAAAAGGTTTTTTTTTTACTTTAATTTCTTTTTTTCTCACTACTAATAAATTTAGGGGACTTGAACCAGCGATCATTGGATCGCTGGTACAATATACTGCAATACTAATGTATTGAAGTATATTGTTATTTTTACAGGCCTCTGTAACCGCACGATCACTGTTCCTATCCGTTAGTCCCGGGTATCAGCTGACACCCGCAGCGTATGGAGCGGGCTAAGCACGTGAGCCCGCTCCATAAATCAACCCCCGCACCATGACGTGCTATTAAGTCATAGTGCGCAAAGGGTTTAATGCACAGTGGCTGGTTCAAAGTGAATATTGCATTTTTCCACTGATATGCCATTTTAGTGCATAATATGTTGTGCCCACTTTGTGCCACTGAAGACAAATACCTCATAAAACGTTAAGCGGGTTCTCCCAGGTATGGTGATGCCATATATGTGGGCGCAAACTGCTGTTTGGGCACACTGCAGGGCTCAGAAGGGAGGGACGCCATTTTGCTTTTGGAGAGCAGATTTTGCTTGGTAGTAGTTTTGTCTGGAGTTTTGCTGGTATTTCAGTTTATAATGCGGGGGGGGGGGGGGCATATGTAATCAGGGTATAATAAGAGGGTATAATAATGGGGTAAATAAATAATAATTCATAGATATGTGGCCGGTGTCGCACACTGATTAATGGTGCCCGATCTTATCCACTTTTGGACACTGCACATTTTGCATCGCCATATTCTGAGAGCCAGAACTTCTTTATTTTTTCACCACCGGAGCCGTGTGAGGGCTTATTTGTTGCGGGACAATCTGTAGATTTCATTGGCACCATCTTGGGGTACATGCGATTTTTTATCACTTTTATTCCATTTTTTTGCAAGCAAGGTGACCAAAAACAAGCAATTCTGACCATGTTTTTTGAGTTTATTTTTATGTGGCGTTCACCGTGTGCTATAAATGACAATTTTACTTTATACTTTGGCTTGATACGATTCAGTAATACCATATATATATATATATATATATATATATATATATATATATATATACTTGAGAAAAAAAGAGTCCAAAGATATCTAATATTGGGAAAATACAAAATTCTTTATTGATCAAACACAAAGGAATCTAAAACACATTAATAACTGGATCAAAATAAGCATATACATTGAGTAGAATTTGAGTATAGGTAATATATGGCACAAATGAAAGTTAAATATATACAATATATGGCATGAAAAGTCACTCATCTATTGTAGCACATGTTAGTAATATACTCAAATAGCTCGGCATATGTCAAAGCAGAAAAAGTGAAAGAGTTGAAAGTGACGTTTACCATCTAGTAAGCACAGACGTCACATTCAACTGTGTGTAAGGCCTGACAGGGCCGTTGCCATATGCATACCCATAATCAGTGGTGTAGTAGTATGACCCAATGGATAAAGTGATGCCCCAACGCGCGTTTCGCGTGCAGCTTCTTCAGGGGGTATTGTTTCCATGTCCGGACCCCAATTAAATACTAAACCCTGGTGGTCATATGGTCTGTCACTGGCCAATCCCCACCGGGAATTACGGCGCATGCGCGCGATTTAGCAGGGAGACGCGAGATCTCCACCGCCGGACGCCGCCGCTCATCAGCGCATGCGCGAATCCCAGGACGCGTCACCAGGGAAACTGCGCACGCGCATAGAGCGGTAGTTGGCGGCCGACGGAGGAGGACCGCCCCCTCATCACAGCTCATGCGCACCCCGGTAAAGATACAGGACGTAAGTATATCAGATATATAGAAAGCCTTCTTTCATCTTACGTGATACTTAAGATATAATCAGTATATGTATTTCTATACATGTTTGAAATATATGTATGTTGGTGCCATCTTGTGGATTTATTAGGAATTACCAAAAAATATGCCAAAATATAGTGCACATATAACAGAAGAAGTTATATTGTTATAAATACCGCAGTGTTTGTCTGAAATAAAATTCAATTCAGCATTGCAGTATAATTAATATACAGACCAAATAAAAAATACATTACCAATATATAACAAAACACAACAAAAATAAACAAAATTGTGATTAAGGCAATACATAGTATGCAGGAATAATTATATGAGGGCTGCCGATGTGCTTCAAACCACTTAAATGCGGCGACGGCAATCCTTTCGCCGCACTTAAGGGGTTAATTGCCGAAAGCAGCGGCGATGGTCCGCTGTCCGGCGAGACTGATGTGACAGCTGTCTAGGACAGTTGTCAGCGCGCGCCTGTCACTCTGTGTTTACACTGAGTGAGTTTGAAATACTGACGAAAATGAACGTCATGGTGCGGGAACTAGCAGCCGACCATGACGTTCATTTTCGTCATTGGTCGTGAAAGGGTTAAAGCCATTTTATATATTTATGTATTTAATAAAAAGGTCAGTGTTTGGTGAAACTTTATAAATAGTTTTTATTAAAAATTAATTTTACTTTTTAAAAACCAGCTGCTCTGTATTCTCTATACAGAGCAGATGTATCCTTCGCTAAGACCTGAATCTTTCAGTCCTGCGGACCTGACGGGTTCAGTGTCAGAGGGTCCTGCGCGCAGGATCCACCTGTAATCTATCACATCTAAGTTATGAACTTAGATGTGATAGAGTACAGGTGGATCCTGTGTGTCAGAGACACAGGGGCGTAGCTAAGGGGGGCAGGCAGGGCATGTGCCCCGTATCAAAACAGCTGACCGCTGCTGATATGTGCCCTGTACCCTGGGCGGCTACAGCAGGCATTAGCTAGCTGATCGCTGCTGCAGCCTGCCCGACATATGGGGCGCCCATGAGCTGCGATCAGCTGTTTTTATATGGCTGCTCAGCGGCAGGCCCATCCTACCAGAGCCCCGTGCTGCTATAGGGCCCACGCCGCCCAACACATCACATTTGTGGGCCGGGCGGCATGGGCCCCCTCATACATGGTGGCGTCACTAGCACCGAGGGGGCCCCGGTGCTAGCAACTGCCGCATTCAATTGTATCTCTGTCCCCAGGACGCAAATACAATTGAATACTATAGCGGAGCAGCTCCCTGCTCCACCATCGCTACGCTACAGGCCATATCAACCCTGCAGCCTATAAGACGCTGGGATAGAGTCTGAGCGCAGGCTGGCGTAATAACATCACTGGATCACGCCGGCCTACGCAATGGTGTCAGAGCAGGGAACGGGGCTAGGTAAGTAATTTTTTACAATTTCTTTCTACAAGGGAGGGGCTGTGTGTGGCACTATCTACAAGGGGGGGGCTGTGTGTGGTGCTATCTACAAGGGGGGACTGTGTGGCACTATCTACAAGAAAGGGGCTATATGTGGAGCTGTCTACAGGGGGCTGTGTGTGGCGCTATCTACAAGGGGGCTGTGTTTGGCGCTATCTACAAGGAGGCTGTGTGTGGCGCTATCTACAAGGTGGCTGTGTGTGGCCCGATCTACAAGGCGGCTGTGTGTGGCCCGATCTACAAGGCGGCTGTGTGTGGCCCGATCTACAAGAAGGGGGCTGTGTATGGAGCTAATTACAGGGGGCTGTGTTTGGCGCTATCTACAAGGAGGCTGTGTGTGGCGCTATCTACAAGGTGGCTGTGTGTGGCCCGATCTACAAGGCGGCTGTGTGTGGCCCGATCTACAAGGCGGCTGTGTGTGGCCCGATCTACAAGAAGGGGGCTGTGTATGGAGCTAATTACAGGGGGCTGTGTGTGGCACTATCTACAAGGGGGGCTGTGGGCTGTATGTGGTGCTATCTACAAGGGGCTGTGTGTTGTCTCTTTAATATATTTTCTTTTAATTTATTGTTATGGCAACTCCCTTATAGAACTATATTGCTTGTAAAATGTTGAAATGTTTTTATGCTCGAGTTACCTTAAAAAAAAGAAAAAAAAATTACACCTCATTGATTGGTAGAGAAAGCAGAAATTTCAGAAATAAGTTAGGGGGGGGGGGGGTGCCAATCTGAATCTCTGCCCCTCACCTTTCCGTCTCCCTATCCCGTCATTACATAATCACAGGCCCAATACCTTTTCTACCCTGGTCCCTGACACAACCATGGACCCCCTTGAGGCCCTGGCTCAGCAAATGCAGGGTCTCTCCCTACAGGTCCAAGACCTGGCTCAGAGGTTCAACCAGCGTGATGCGACCCAGGTGGTGCCCTCCGCCTCACCTCTTGAACCCCACCTCAAGTTGCCTGACCCGTTCTCAGGGGACCGGAAGACTTTTTTTTTCCTTTCGGGAGAGTTGTAGAGGTAAAGAGGGAAAGTTGGGAGGTATGCGTAGGCCTTATTTACACGAGTGTATTTCACGTCCGTGATACGCGCATGAAAATCACGCACGTCAATTGGGCCATTCAGACATTCCGTGTTTTCACGTAGCGTGAAGTCAATGGGTGCGTGAAAATCACAAACATCACACGGACCCACATGTGGTGTGCGTGATTCGCGCAACAGTTTCTCAAAAAATGATGAGAAAAAGAAAACCACCTCCTTCATTTCATTTTGCATACGTCAAAACTACTTGACATAAGGATGCCATATGCGCAAAAAAAACACAGACACGCACCAAACACTGATGACACACGGAACTGCAATGCGCACAAAACGCTGCATTTTTTACGCTCGCAAAACGCACACCTTCGTGTGAATTAGGCCAACTGTCATTGTGACGTGACAGTCACACTGACCGGAAGCCTTGGAGGACTGGCCGGAGGCTGCTCCTCCGAGGCTTCCGTACATGGCAACCCGGAGGTCATTGTCTGGCCTCCGATTGCCACGACAAGCATCGGCAGCCCCCACAATCACTTCGTGGGGGCTGCCGATGTGCTTCAAGACCCTTAAGTGCGGTGATCGCAATCGGTCGCCGCATTTATGGGGTTAATTGCCAAAATCAGCGGCGATGGTCTGCTGACCGGCAAGACTGGAGTGTAAGCTGTCGGGCGCAGCTGACCTCCAGGTTCCCGGACACTGTCCGTCAGCAGAGTGTGCGCCGGGAACGGCTCCGCAACTGTACGTCCTGGTGCGGGAAGCAAGCCCTCTGCAGGACGTACAGTTGCGGCGCAACGCGTGAAGAGGTTAAGGGCCTGTTCACATCAGCGAAGGCTTTCCATTGAGGGGTTCAATCGGAGGCTTCCGTCGGGAGAACCCCTCAATGGAAAGGCAAATGGAAACCTTAGCTTGATATCAATGGTGACGGAAACATCGCTAATGGTTTCCGTTTTTGTCACTATTCCGTCAGGTTTCCGTTTTTTTGACAGAATCAATAGCGTAGTCGACTGCGCTATTGATTCCGTCAAAGAAACGTAAGCCTCAACCAGGTAGGCCGGAGAGAGCGTCAGAGTAGGGAGGGGGTAAATTTGTGCGATAATTTACGCAGCAGTATTTACGCCCGAAAAAATGCACCACAGTGTGGTGCGGTATTTCGGACAGCATTCCCTGCAATATTCAGGGCGGATACGCTGCACAGGTTGACGCAGTGTATCCACCCTGAATACGCTGGGTGTGTTTGTACCCTTAAAGTGTTAGCTCATAAGATGGATTAACCTCTTTGTGCACCACGACGTACTATTGAAAGTTAACATGCCATTTTTACTGTATGGTGAAAGCCGTAAAAACAAAAACCCTTCAAAAGATTGAGGAATCGCTGTTTTTTTTCCTTTTTCACCCCACAAATAATTTTTTTTCAGTATCTAAATACATTATATGGCACAATAAATATTGCCGCGAAAACCTACAACAAGCCCTCATATGGCTATATCGCCGAATAAATAAAAAAGTTATAGCTTTTGGAAAATGGGGGGGGAACGAAAACGAAAATCCAAATAATGGCTGCGTCCTGAAAGGGTTAAGGTCTGTTTGGACCATAGTGAAACTAAGCGTATGTTCACACGCAATGTTGTCAGCCATTTTTCAAGGCGTAAACGCAACAAAAAACGCCTAAAAAGACGGAAGCTGAACGCCTCCGAACATCTGCTAATTGATTTCAATGGGAAAAACAGCGTTTCGTTGAGACGGGCCGTTTTTTTACGCGGCCGTTTTAAAAAAACGCCCTGTAAAAAGAAGTACATGTCACTACTTGAGTCGTTTTTCGTGTCAATAGAAAAATAGCTCCAAAAACTGCTCCAAAAATGCATCAAAAAACATTTGATGCTTTAAAAACGGCTGAAAATCTGTTTTCCCTTGATAACAGCTCTGTATTTTACAGCCGTTTTTACTTTAGCGTGTGAACATACCCTAACAAGTGACTTTGATCTCAGGGAATATTTACATGAGACTTTTTTTCTGACACATTTTTTGCTCTGATTTTTGTAAAAATGGCAACATATTAGTAAAAAAAAATGTTGAAAATCGCAACACTTCTCTTGTAAACATAGCCTGACAAAAGACAAAGACACTTTCCAGTCACCTAGGGTTACAATTTCTAATAAAATCACGTGTGAACTCGGCATTTACCACAGCCCGTTGCCATGGTATCGCAGTTTGATTGCTATTGGGACACCTTACACCGCAGCTAATTGGCTGTTCTGAACACACCTCTCCAGCAACACCACCTTAGCGGACCAATCAAATATCAGGGGCAGGTCATATTTCTTGCGCAAACTTTATTACGGCAAGCCTTGAGGCGTTTGGTGCGCTACTGAGGAAGACATGTTTATTGTGGGCAAATGTATAGTTCTCAGACTGATTTGTGTCATAACATGGCTGTAGGATTACTCAGAACATAATGAAACCGTCCCATAAATTGCGGCCTTTTGTAAAAGGAGACATTGCAAAAAAACGTAAGCCACGCAGTGATAGCCGGTAACGAGCCGGAATGACTGTCTCCAGCACAAGAGGGAAGATAATACACGGTGCACTGCAAGCCTCAGACCTGGCTCATTTATATATAATGCAAGCGGCTGTACACGACTATATGGAACCTAGTTTCCCTCAATAAAGAGGGAGTCCACGGAGTCGCTTCCCGCCCTTCTTGACGTCACTTCAGAGCCGGTGCCGCGTCCTTCAGCTAAGCCCCCACCTGTGTGACCGAGTCAGCGAGGACAGCGCCGGTGAGAGCCCTGTTATCCGCATTTACACGCCGTCTGGTATACGTGGCTATTGGTAACTGCTGACTCCGGGTTCAGGCTGTATACGTAGTCGGTAGTCCTAGTGTCCTCTTACCTGCGCATTCGTAATATACTATAGTGTGTATGTCTGTCCTTCAGCCGGTGTATATTGTAATGCCTCCTGTCCATACACTGACTCCAACTTGATGATGGAAATCCATCTATGAGAATTTCATCTACCGGGGTCCTTAATGTGGTCACATAGTAGCCATGTGTGTCTTTTCTTGTGATTGATCTGAGCTAGCAAGTATCCGTATGATGTGAAAGTACTACCCGCTATGTATAGAAAAGAGACCATCCTCGCTTCATGTGATTGAGCTATTTAAAGGGAAGCGATCGAACCCTAGATCTGTGTTGTAACGAGCCATTGTGCAGCCTTTAGGCGATCACCGTAAGCAGCACGGTCTGGATCTCAGTACTGGAGCGGCTTTATGGGGGCTGTGATTTCTGTAGGGTAACTCCTATATCCAATTCTTGAGTATTGTCATACATTTACCGTCCGCTTTGTGGAGACTGTATAGTTACCCTGTCCTATATTTTGATGATCTATAATAATGAAAGCTATTGGTAAACCGTGCTCATCCCGTACTGTCAGGATGATCAATGTCAAGCTCTTGCGTTTATGCGCAGGCTGTTCTGATCAGAATGCACTGCAGGAATCCAGCTAGACCAGGAATATACAAGTTTGTATCTATGCTTCATTTTTGCAGCGCGTGGAACGGCTCGGTTGGTGACTGTCAGTTGCCATCATGTCAGAGGAGAAGGATCAGGACCCCGGACAGTTCAACAGTGGGGGAGGCAAAGTGCCGATGAGGGGCGCAGAGAAAAAATGCTGTAAGTATCGGCTTTACTCCTCTTGTGAAATCTTGCTACTATTATGAGGCTTGTTTTTAGCCCACTTTTATGTTTGTACAGTTACATGAGATTAAAGTTTTCTTTGTACCACTAGCCTCAACTCCCTCCATTAACCTGCACGTTCAGCTCAGCCAAACTTCCATGTTATTCCAATAAGGGTGAGACAGATAAGCGGTGTTAGGCACACTTGCTGACGCTTATCTCTGAGGGGAAGAAAAGATCTGTCAAGTTTAAAATTAAACTTTAGAGTAAAACCTAATCTGCCAACTAATATCTAATCTCTGACCACCACTGGATCTTGTGGATTAAATTTGTTCATACCGTCCCATTTATAGCAGTCTTTGTATTCCGAGGCTTGTTCTCTAAAGCTTACGTTTCCATTCTTTCCGCAGCGTGGGCATCATATATGACGAACTCTCCGACCTTGATTGTTATGACTGGTTTGCCTGCTAGAGGCAAGACCTACATGTCTAAGAAGTTAACACGATACCTCAACTGGATTGGCGTGCCCACTAAAGGTAGGTATTGTAAGATTGCAATTTGCCATTGTATGCTATAAGGAAGTATTTAAAAAAAGAAAAGCATCGTGGAGTATTTTCGGAATATTTGGAGGCATTTGCTAAATCAAAATAATCCACTGTACGGCGTTCGTCACCGGCATCTGTTAATCGTACACGTCATTAGGTTGTTTTTTTTTTTTTTATAGCTTTTCATGATTTATGGGTGATGGATGCCACTTTTAAGCGTCCGTTACAGCCTACGTTTAATATATACGTGATCTTTTCCCGCTGTGTACATCAAACGTAGGCAAAAAACGTGATGTAAATGGAGCCTAATGCTCTGTTCCTGCTGGTGTCATGGTGTCCATCTTTACAGGATCCATGACAAATTCATTGTGATCCATCATGTTTTTCTTCTTTATACTGGATCCTTACTGCTATTGACTTTTAGTGGGTCCTTCAGGTATCCGTTCTTTTTACTAGATAGAATAGTCCATTATACTCTATTCATTTTTGATAGAGCAACAAAAACATGATGGAAAAGAAAGGAAAACCCAAGTGTGAAAAGAGCCAGCTATAAGCTTAGTTTGGTTGCTATAGGTAATATATGTTACTTTATTCACTTTTGAAGTATGTTCCTTCCTATTTTACCCTATATGTTAACTTTATCTTATGCACCCAGGCTGCATTAGGCTTCCTAATGTTTACACGGTGGGTCTCGTGGTTAGCGTTTTTGCATTGTAAAATCTGATCTGTAGTAAAGCCTTACACTTTATGCTTTACAGGTACACTGATGCCACAATAGTTAACTTTTTATAAATAAAACTTCAATACAAAGAGTAACACCATGCAGAAGCACCTTTGTGAGCACATTAGTAAGAATTAGAGCAGTGTTTTCTGCTTTGCATTCTCCTGAATGTAAAGAGATAAATGAGTGATTCTGTGGCTTAAATGTCAAAAGCCTTATGTTTTTTTTGGGGTTTTTTTTAAATTCATTTTGCAGACTTTCTTTGGTTGTTGGCTTCTAAAAACCCTGCATATTCTTGACAGATTGTGTACAGCAGTGCACCCTGAACGGTGCCACTCTGGCTCCTTACATGTGGCTCCTCCTTTGTCAACTGCTGAAAACTCCCTTGTGGACCAGTGATATTGGGGATGTCCAGTGGCGAAGCTATAGGGGCCCTAAGCCCCCACAGGCCGCCCTTACCGCAATGTGCACTGCAGCCAAGGATGTGGGCGGTGGTCTTCACTCTCAGAAAGTTCTGACAGGTAGGGCGTGGAGTTAGTGACGCCCCGTCGCAAACTCCGCCCCCTGTCTGCACTGTTTGGCTGAGTAGATCTGCTCTTTGCGAGAACGGGGCTAGGTGAGTAAGGTTTTTGTTTGGGGAGCACCCAGGCACTATCTACAAAGGAGGGGGGCAGTGTGTGGCACTATCTACAAGGGGCACTGAGTGTGGCACGATCTACGCTGGTTTTTATGCTACTAGTAGTGGTCAGCACATATTACCTAGCCCTAGTGATAAAGTGAGACATCAGCTGCCTGTATACAACTAGATACCCTGAGCGATATATTGGCCACCATAGTAGTCAGCCAAACTAGTGCAGAAATTTTAGTTAATTTGTATGCGAAAATTCTGGGACGAAAGCCACGCCCACATAAGACACACTCACCAGAAGCTGCACCCGAAGTGTCCCTGGAAAATTTTTTCAAATGTTTGCAACTATGCACTGGTAAGGATGCCTTTCTGCGTCATGATGTCACAACGCAATGTTGTGACTCTGAAAGGTGTCCGTTTTCGAGTGCAGCACATATCTTAAGTGGAACCTGTTCAGCGGCGGGTAGGCTTAGATACAGTGCCCATCAGTTGCTGAGCCGCTGTATCTAATCCTATCCATAGTTATAGGGGTCGTACTCTTATAGATATGCTCTCTCCCAGATATATATATATATATATATATATATATATATATATATATATATTATAATTTATTTGAAATTAAACATCAGAGATGCAATTGAAGTGTAGACTTTCTGGTTTATGTTATGGGGTTGAACCAAAATATCCTGTGAACCGTTTAGGAATTGCAACCATTTTTCTACACAGCCTCCTTATTTCGGGGGCTCAAAAGCGATTGGACAAATTAACATTACCATAAATAAAATGTTGTTTTTTTTTTAAATACTTTGTAGAGAATCCTTTGCAGGCAATTACTGCCTGAAGTCTGGAGTCCATAGGCTGTCTTCAGTTGTTGCTTGTTTGTGGGTCTTTCTGCCTTAACACCTTCCCGACCGCCCACTGTCTTTTGACGTCAGCCGGTGCGGGTGCTTAATCTACAGAGACGTCTTTTGGCGTCGCTGTAGATTAGGCTCATGAGCGCTCGTGAGAGCGCTCATCCTCTAAGCAGGAGCTGTTACTAACAGCTCCTGATCTTAGAGCAGCCTCCTGAACACAGCTGGGGTCGGCACACATTCGGACCCCAGCTGTTTAACCCTTTGATTACCGTGGTCCGTGACCGCGGCAAGATCAAAGGGAATTCCCCTCTTCTTCGCATCACCAGGATTCCAGTGATGCGATCAAACACCGGGGAATCCCTCTGCAGTCAGCCCTGGGGACCTACAAAGGACCCCAGGGCTGTCTGTTCCATGTGCCTGCTGTTCGATCAGCAGCCTGTGTCATAGTGTCACAGTGTAATGTATTAGCGTACAGAAGTATGCTAATACATTACAAGTAAAAAATAAAGTTATCCCCTGATGGGATTAAAAAAAAAAAAAGTAACAAAACAAATAAATAAATAAAAAAAGTCACAAAAAGAGTCTTTATTTTGCATTAAATACATTTTATTGCCCCTACACTAAATAAAAACAAAAAACCTATGCATATTAGGTATCTACACGACCATAATAACCTGAAGAATTAATCTAATGGGTTATTTAGCGTGAAACGTGAACGGGATAAAAAATAAACAAAAAAAACGATTCCGAGAATCGCTTTTTCCTATATTCACGGCGTAAAAAAATTTTTTTTTACCCCCCAAACTGTGGGAAAAAAAAAATACTATTTCTATCGCATAAAACAAGGCCTCATACAGCCACGTCAATGAAAAAAATAAAAACGTTATGGCTTCTGAAACGCAGAGAGGCAAAAACAGAAAAATTTAGCTGGTCATTAAGGTCTTTTCAGCTCCGGTCATTAAGGGGTTAAGCAAGTGAAATGCAGCTCGATCGGGTTGAGATCAGGTGATTGACTTGGCCATTGCACAATATTCCACTTCTTTGCCTTAAACTCCTGGGTTGCTTTCGCAGTAAGATTTGGGTCATTGTCCATCTGTCCTGTGAAGCGACATCCAATCAACCTTCCTGCATTTGGTTGCATCGGAGCAGAAAGTATATCCCTGAACACTTCAGAATTCATCCGGCTGCTTCTGTCTTCAGTCACATCATCAATATACACTAGTGACCCAGTGCCTTTGGCAGCCATGCATGCCCATGCCATTACACTGCTTCCACCATGTTTTACAGAGGATGTGGTGTGCTTTGGATCATGAGCCGTTCCAAGCCTTCTCCATACTTTATCGCTCCCATCATTCTGGTACAGGTTGATCTTAGTTTCATCTGTCCAAAGCATGCTGTTCCAGAACTGGGCTGGCTTCTTTACATGTTACTTGGCAAAGTCTAATCTGGCCTTTCTATTTTTGAGGCTGATTAATGGTTTGCACCTTGTGGTGAACCCTCTGTATTTGCTCTTATGAAGTTTTCTCCTTATGGTAGACTTAGATACTGATACACCTACTTCCAGGAGAGTGTTCTTCACTTGGGTAGATGTTGTGAAGGGGTCTTTCTTCACCATGGAAAGGATTCTGCGATCATCCACGACGGTTGTCTTCTGTGGACGTCCAGGCCCTTTGGCGTTCACGAGATCACCAGTGCATGAGGGAATAGCTCATGCAGCCCATTAAATAGTTTTTCAGATAATTGTCCAGTTACCTTTGGTCCCTTGAAAAAGAGGCAGCTACATATTAAAGAGCTGTAATTCCTAAACCCTTCCCCAAATTAGGTTGTGAATGCACTCAAATTAAAGTTGAGTCTGAACTTTAAGCCCATATTAAATGTACAGTTATATAATCAATATTTTTTTGTGTGTGTGTGTATATATATATATATATATATATATATATATACACACACACACACACACACATTCTTTGTTTTTTGTGGGGGGAGGGGGCAAAACATATATATTGGGGCTATCACCCCTGATGTTTTAAAGACCATGGCAACTCCCCTGGCTGCTAGTGCTGCATCATTGGGTCACTCAGGAGACCAAGCGATGCAGCTGAAAGTTTGCGGGCCGTCGTCCATGAGAAGCAGTTTAGGGGGCCCCAAGAAGAACTTTTGCACTTGGGCTCATGAGCCTTTAGCTATACCCCTGGGGATGTCATAGCACTGAACCTTGCCACCAAGGTCAGAATCATATTACTGGCATTGGCACTTGGCTAGCGGATCAGGGTAGTATGATGGCCCCTGGCAACCATTTTCCAACTATACTATTCTATATATATATATATATATATTTTCTCTCAATTTCACCCTAGGGAGAACGTGTGCTAATTTGGTTACTGTGGGCCCACAATAAAGCTCCTGCTCGGGACATTCCTCTATTTTCAAGCTCTGGCGCGTTTACCCGTTACATGAATGGCCGCTATTGTAACGCTACATGTATTCCTAGATGCAACTTCCAGTAATAATAGCCCATCACTGGGGTCAGAGAAAATGTACCTGCGGCGATCAGCCGGCTTACTTTCAAATCTGAAATGTCTCCACTTTTCCCTAATTGGAAAGTTTTTGTCGTTTACATAGATGCGTGTCTTGTGGTGTTTGTTGTGACCTACAATGTTTGTGTATAGTACTAGGAATGCTAAAGTTTACGTAATTCCACCCAAGGCTACTTCGTACCTTAAACAATCTTCTGTCAGGAGAAGCACAGATAAAACATTCACATTAAGTTTTTATGTTCCTCTGACTTACTAGTGCTGCTATTGTAGCTTTTACAAAAAGGAAAAAAACCAAGCAGTATCCTTCTTTCCGCTTATGGCTCTTTTTATGTTAGAGGGTCCAAGTAAAGTTAATTCCTATATAAGCGGGAAATCCAGTCATGAAAATCTATTATGTTTATAAATTCATATGGAAAGCTGCAATGGTGACGTCTGATCCGTGTAGAATGTTGTATCAGGTTTTGAATAGTAGGAGTGATAGGTTTGCTTTTGACTTTTTATAGAGCCCTTTCATTCTAAACACCTAGTATGGTCTGAGCTCAATGTGATCTATTCACATAGTAGGCTGCTGTACCAGGCTAGCCATGTGTAGTGACAATAATTGTAGTTGTATGATCCCTTTTTTATTTCTTTATTCCCTAAGCTGTCTCCAGAGCTTATATCCAACTGCAATTCTAGTCTTTTCACATGTAAAAAGGTCTGTACATTAGTGTGACTGAAGCCTGGCATTTACAGGGCACATGTTACATTGTTAACCGGTGGAAGAGAGAGGCTGTAGATAAAGGTAAGGGATCGGGATACATTTTATAACTTTGTTTTCCCCTATTAATCTGAAGGAAGGTAAAAAAAAAATCTATTAGGCATGAGACAATTTTCTCCCCTCTTGTTTTTTGAGTTTACGAGGAACAGCTTTGGAGCAAATGTTTGGCATTGGCGATTTATATACTTACATAGATTTATCCTGTGCCCTCTCAGAGGTCTCAAGACTAAATGTAATTTAGTCTCTTTCCTCATAACTTAGATTCTCCATGCCCCTTATTATCTTCGTTGCTCTTCTTTGTATTTTTTCCAACTCCAGGGCATCCTTCCTATGAACTGGAGCCCAGAACTGAACTGCATATTCTAGATGAGGCCTCACTAATGCTTTGTAAAGTGGCAATATTACACCCCTGTCCCGCGAGTCCATTCCTCTTTTAATACACAACAATATCTTGCTGGCCTTAGAAGCAGCTGATTGACATTGCATGCTGTTATTTAGTTTATGATTTAGAAGTACACCCAGATCCTTCTCAACAAGGGGCTCTCCCAGTGTAGCTCCCCCTAGGACATATGATGCATGCAGGTTGTTGGTACCCAGATGCATAACTTTACATTTATCTACATTAAACCTCATTTGTCAAGTGGATGCCCAAGCATTTAGTGTGTCTAAGTCCGTTTATGAACATCTTCTATAGACTGAACCACAGCAGACTCCAGCAACAGATACCGGGACTGACTGAGCGAGTGTCTGACTGTATTGCTCTGGTATATATGACACGGTCAATGAGTACGGAGTTGTGCCCGTACTCCTCTTTACTATCCCGCTCGTGTGATCACTTATAAAATGGTGTTACTTATGCTCTTTATTACTAAGGCACCATGCACACGGCTGTGCCTGTAATTATGACCCGTAATTAAGGGCACGGTTAGCCGTTTTTATGGGCCGTGCTTCCATTATAAAGTATGGGATCACGGTGCGTAAAATAAAAAAAAGGATATGTCCTATTTTTTACGGGAAGTTTCTAAGGCACGGACACCTTCCCATAAATATATCAATTATTCCTACTCGACCGTTTTTTTTTCTTTTCCCGTTTTTATATACTTTTTATATCATTTTTAGGGATTTATTTGACATTAATTTTGCATTTTAGTCCATTATTGTTTCGTTTTAACAGATTTGAATTAAGTGCTTTGTAATTTTCAAAGGCTAAAGCTGAGCCCTAAGATGTTTAAAGGCCCCTTTTTTTTTTTTAAAAGTAGGTATAAGTCATTGGTCCCCACCAGTGGCTCGTGACCTCTAGTTGTGTGGCTCATGATAGGATCCCTGAGTTATGACCATATGCATTGACTACAATACGTTTTCCACATTTACTATATTGAAGACCTATTCTAACCTCTGGACCATGCGAATTTGGATGGTTATAATACATATTTTCTACTGTATATACAACTTAAAACATGCAATACCACTACTGTTGAATTCGCCACATGTTTGGACTGTGGCCTGCAACCATCACTCTAAATTTATTGTAGCTCACAAGGTCCAAAAGGTTGGGGACCTCTGGTGCAAGCCTTGTAAGATTTCATTTTAGTAATTTTATAGTTGTGACCGTATTACCCAAAATAGATTTAACCCATTCCCGAACTCCGCCGCATATATACGACGGTGGTCAAGTGGGGGAACTTGGAGCGGGCTCAAGCAGACACTTCAGTGTAATGAGCAGGATCCCACTTGTTTAACCCCTTAAATGCCACGGTTAATAACAACCACAGCATTTAAGTGGTTAAATAGGGGGCAGCCACGGATAGCACCCTGAACCCATTCATTTTAATGCAGCCATGCACACTTCCGTTGTTTTAACGGTGCCGTGCAGCTGTTCCGTCAAAAGTAGTGCAGGTACTACTCCTGCCCGTTTTTGACGGAACAGTCTCGGCCTTTGCATTGAATTTGGTCCATGAAACAACGGGCTGCACACGGAAGCCATCCGTGTGTGACAGGACCGTCATTAACGGCCGTACAACGGCCGACGGAAGTCAGCATGAGCCCTAAGTGCGGACTTCAAGTTGTGGAAATTTGCCGCCTTCTTTTTTTTTTTTATTTATTTTTTTTAAATTTGGTGTTTTTTTTTTTTTTTTTTGTCCTTCATGCCCATGTTTTGCTTTTTACAATTTTTAGGTGGGAAAATCGATGTGACATAAAATAGTATAAATCTTTATTGAGGGGGTCTATAGATTTACACCAAAAATAATTTTTCCAGTGTTTACCTCCCTTTGTAATGTATTGTCTCTTTCACACATCCCTTCATACCACTTCTAACATACAGACATATGTACTCTACGGTCTTTCCAGCTCACCTTGTCTCTCTAAATGAGTGTAAAGCCCTGAAGAATGACTGCCCGGTCATGTAAAGCCATGTTACAGAAACACTGCAGTGAAATCGCTTTTAGATCCCCCACCAATAATTGCAGTGAAAAATGGTCTTCTGAATGCCGATATACACAGAAGATAGGAGAATTGAAAATGTGTTGCAGGATAATCCGGTCTAGATTTGAGGGGTAGTTACATAGTTAGGCCCCATGCACACTAACGTAAAAACGCCTGTAATTACGGGCCCATAGACTTCTATTGGCCACGGGTACCTCCCCGTATGCTTATGGGCAGGTGCCCGTGCCGTTGAGAAATATAGAACATGTCCTATTTCAGGCCGTAATTGCGGCACGGGCAGGCCCATAGAAGTATATGGGGCTCCCGTAATTACGGGTGACTACGTGTGTGCACCCGTAATTACGGGAGCTTTGCTAGGCGATGTCAGTGTATTGTCACTGTCCAGGAGTTAAACAATCGGCAGTAACTCTTTCAGCACCAGGGACAGTGGCTACCAATCACAATGTAGATAAAGCTGTAAAAAAAAAAAAGACGTTCATACTTACCCAGAACTCCCTGCTTCTTCCTCCAGTCCGGCCTCCTGGGATGATGTTACAGCCCATGTGACCGCTGCAGCCAATCACAGGCCAATCACTGACTGCAGCGGTCACATGGACTGCGCGTCATCCAGGGAGGTCGGACTGGATGTCAAGAGAGGGAAGCGTCACCAAGACAACGGCCGGGTAAGTATGAATTTTACTTTTATTACGGAAAGGGCTGTCACTTCCCTGCACTGATAGAGAGAAGGGCTGCCGATTACTGCAGTGTAATTTTGCAGCGAAAACGTGCCCGTAAATACGGGTGGAATACGGGTGACACCGGACACGTATTTACGGACACGGATCCGTAAATACTGGTGCAAAACGGGTCGACTACGTGTGACCAAGGACCCGTATTTACTTGTGGACAAAAATACGGTCGTGTGCATGGGGCCTAACAATGTACCTTAGTTCTGCCATACACCAGTTTATTTGTTTTGCACTGACGTGTATAAAGCACTGCAATACAGAAGTATTGCAATGTATTATATAAGCGATCAGAAAGTCAGATGTTCAAGTCCCATAGCGGAACTACAATAATGCTTTCTTTTTTTAAACTTGGTTTTGAAAAAAAGAAATTAATAAAGAGGTAAAGTCTCACCTCCCCCCCCCCACACACACACGCGCAAGGCACGGTTTTGTTTTTTTATACTTGTTTTCAAAATAAACTATACATATGTGATGTCGCAAAAGTAGAAAAACAAACTATAGACAATATCATTTTGGTATCCCCGTAATTGTAGTGACCCACAGAATAAAGTTATCATGTAATTTGTAGCGCACGGTGCGCTCCATAAAAACAGAACCCCACAAAAAATTGCAGAATTGCTGTATTTATTTATTTTTTTTTTTTTTTTTTTAATGTAATCAATACATTATAGGTAACCCAAAATAATGTCATTCAAAATACAAAAACAAGTCCCTATACGACTACTTTGGTGGAAAAATAGGTTATTGCTATTGGAATGCGGAAATTAAGCCTCAAACACTTTTTTTTTTTTTTTTTGTTTTTTTTTACGGCCTGCAAATGAAATAAATAAAACAAACTATACTTGCCCTCAGCAATCCAGTGCTGGCGCTTCGGTAGCAGACCCGGTGCATGCGACTGCTGCAGCCAATCAGAGGACTCCGCAGCCATTTGTTGTATTCGGGCATTATACCAGAAATACGATTTGTCACCAGAGAGCCCCGCTGAGCCCTCTGATTGGCTGCAGCGGTTAAATGCATGTAAACAAGCACCAGGACTGCTGCCGGAGCGACCATGCTGGATCGCCGGGGGCAAGGATAGGTAAGTATTGTTTGTTTTTTTTTTTTCTTTATTTCATTTGCGACCCCTATAAAAAAAAAAAAAAATTCACTTCCCGGATAACCCCTTTAAAAAAAGTAACTTTTTCTTCTAGGGTTTGGAAAAAAATCTGAGCTCACAAAAGATCCATTTGATCTCTCGCATATTTTGGACAAGTCAGAAGAATGCTTTTTGAGTGGATTTCTCCTTTAACTTTGCCAAAGTTGCAGAAGTGTTCTGTGTCCTTTTTTTTTAACTTTTATAGGCAAATTCATTGCTTTGGTATATCTCTTCTAATGCTTTCTGGTATTTATTTTTAATATTACTACATTGTTGAATTTACAATATTTTCCCAACACTTATGTCTTTATTTCTTTTTCTAGTGTTTAACCTAGGAGCATATCGTCGTGAAGTGGTCAGATCCTACAAGTCTTACGAGTTTTTTCGCCATGACAATGCGGAGGCCATGAGAATTCGCAAGTAAGTAGAAATGTGTTTGGGCTCTTTGCAGCTTCCTATCCATTTTGTTATTAGAGAGTGACCTAATGTCCCTCTTATCATGGGTAAAAGTAATGAATGTCTTCGTTCTTAAACTTCAAATTTTAAAATTATAATTTCATTGTTCCAGCAGACGTCTGGATTCATTGCTGGGTTCCAGTTTGGAAGATTTGATGCTGAAGTAACTTACAGTGAACCTGTTGGTGCAATATGTCAGTGTATTAGATTTTGGGCAGGCAGCTAGTCCCAATCAGCAGCCACTTTAAGGCAGTGAATATCTAGTGTAGTTGTAATAGAAACTTCTAGTGTCACCAACTTCTAGCCGTATATCCTGTTGAAATTTGCAATCGGCGGAATTGTTTTTTCTGCCGTCACGTAGGGTTTTAGCGTAATAATGTGCTTAATACATATCCAGTGTTTTATTCTCATTACTCTATACAAATTATCGCACACATGTACATGATCATGTTAACCATTCAGTGTGTGTTGCTTCAATAAATGACCTAATTTTTTATTTTTTTGACTTTTTACATATGTTTAGTATTGAATTAGAACTATTGCTGTGTTCACATCTGTGTTGTGGCTTTATAATGGAAGCCATAACACTGTGCCGGGTTTGTTGTCGGACTTTATCCCCATTGACTTATTTTATATTTGGGTCTGTTGTGGTTCCATTGAGGTTTCTATTTTGACAGCAACGTCAAAGGAAAGCCCCAATACAGATCTGAACAGAACCTAATATTTTTGTGCGGAATTATTTGTGATAATGTTAAAAAGTATTTAGTTGGAACCATGCAGCTTAATGTTCTTGAGCAGTACGTGCTGTTCACTAATCCCTAATCTTTTCTTGTAGGCAGTGTGCCCTCATTGCCTTGGAAGACGTGAAGTTTTATCTAACAGAGGAAGGAGGCCAGATTGGTGTAAGCGAACAAAACGTACACGTGAAAAACATATGTCGGCTGATCAATAATTGTACTTTATTCAAATAGTATATAAAGATGAAGGTGATGTAATTGAATGAAAAAAATAAATTGACTTTGCAATAATTTATTAAACAAAAAATTTAGATCCGTCATTCCCTTCTGTGGCTGAAATATTTGGTATTGTCCCATATGGCAGAAATCACCTCCAGCGGGCGTTTTCTTCTAACGGTCTAGCAGCTTTTGACATAGACTGGGAGACTTTTTTAATTCCTTATGTTTTTCTCACTCTTCCATGGATAATTTTTTTTCAGTTGTGCGATATTTGAGGGGTTGCTTGCATACACTACCTGTTTTCACCCCTTGGCATCTCGATAAAATTTATATCTGGGCTTTGATTTCATTATTCAAGAACCCTCCATAACGCCTGCCACCATGCGGTTCAGCTTTTGACATCAATTGTAGCAAACGCTACCTGTCAGTAAAAATTCTGTTTGTTTTATTTTTGGTTTAGCATCTTGTTTTTTTTGCTTTGGCTGAACTTGCTGGGTCAGCCTAGCCTGGAAAAGTTGGCAGCAGTTTGAAGTCTTCCCCAGTTGTAGATGATTTTCTGGGTATTGGAACGATTCATTTCCGATTGTTTGCCAATCTGTTTAGATCCTTTTCCGGACTCATAGGCGTCTATAACCTTATTTCTGAAATCCTCAAAGCTCATGGGGTCTACACATATCAACAGAGATCAAACCAAAATGCCTGGGCTGCGTTTTTGTTCTTTTTTTTTTTTTTCTTTTTTTTATTTTGTTTGTTTGTTTTTTCCCCCACTAAGAACCCTTATCACCAGGATAGGTGATAAATGTATAATTGATGTAGACCCCACTGCTGGGACGCCCACCAATCACTAAAACAGGTGTCCTGATTTCTTTCCCCCATTCCTTCTCACTGCACAATCCCAGTGAGGAAGTGATTAAATGTAGCAGTGGTCAGGCGTGCGCCCTGCAGCTCTATTCAATGTCTATGTGGCTGACGGAGACGGTTAAGTACAGAGCTCCGTTGTTTCTATCAGACGCAAAGACATTAACTGGAGCGGCAATGCACATGCGTAACAGCCACTTTATTTTTTTTTTTTTTTTAACTCCTGCTTATTACAATCGTGTAGTGAGGAGGAATTGAGACCCCCCCCCTCCCCCCCTGTTCTAGTGATAGTGGGGGGACCCAGCAGTGGGGCCTTCAGCGCTCATACTTTAATTTGAGCTTGCTTTCCGTATCCCCAGCCACCTTGTAACTCAGTGGCCGAAGAGCAGCGACTGGTTCGCGGCAAAAATATTTTGTGCGGAGCTCTAGCACCTTCATGTATATATATATATTTTTTTTTTTATTTTTTTTAATAGTTCTTTTTGAGAGATGCTTCCAGCAAACTTTAGACAGCAAAGTGCACAGAGTCAGAGAAAAGCAGGCAATCGAGAAATGGTGGTAAATCAGATTATAAGAACCATACGCTGGAGAGAGAGGAAAGTATGTATGAAATAGAGTAGGAAGCAAGAGCGCTGGCTTGCTGAAACGGAAAATAGCTATAAAACAGCAGACAGAGATACAAACAAGCAGCTACTGCAAGAATTACATGAGAGAGCAGTACTAAAAAGAGAACTTATATGTGTCCCAGGAGCCATGAACTGACTGTTTATATAAAGAGCTGTGTGTGTGTGTGTGATATATATGTATGTGTGTGTGTGTGTGTGTGTGTATGTGTATATATATATATATATATATATAGTAGATATATATAATATTATATTTAGTTATGTATAATGAGAGCTAGTCTATTGGCTTTATTATCGTGTGGACTCCTGATGGAGCCCCAAGGCATGCTTGGAAGTGGCAGATTTGCGTATCAGTGACATGCCCCCCCACTATGGAGAGAACAGAAAATAGAAGAGCAACTGAAACAGAGGGAATAGAAGGTAACAATTTTTAGAAAACACCAAAATGTGGGTGAACATCATAATGTTTGGTAGCGAGTAGCATGATGAATTTTTTACTTATTGATAAACTCAAGTACACTTTAAATGACTCCAAGTAATAACTACCGTGACAAAAAGATAAACTGCAAATCCTAATTTGGGCTCGCATCCGTGTAGATACAGACATACATGTTGTTAGTTTAGCATATATTTTTTGCCTGACCAAAGATGAACATGATACAGTAATGATGTAGTGCTGCTGTGAATAGAAATATGCCAAGCATAACTCATGCCAGTGAAAAATCATGGCAGGGAAGTATCACAGGCAGCACTGACTTATCACCGCTAACAATTTTCTGTACTCTGTACTTACATTACACTGTAACAATCCATCTCTGGACTAGGAACACCCAACTAGGTGCTGGGACTGCTGGGCAGCAACAATAGACATCATGAGGGCTGCCATTTATTGGCTGGCTGTGCTGGTTACGTCTGTTGTTGGGGCACGGCAGTCCCAGCGATGTTACTAGTTCCGATATAAAAAAGCAAAGGGGTCAGACAGGCGTCATTGTGGCCTCTGGACGAACACCTTGTCTCGCCTCTGAAAGACTAGCTAAACGCTTACCCCAGCAATAACAGATCAGCTCATCATCAAGTTCTTCCAGTCTAATGATCGTGAAAACAGAACATTTTCATTTTGCCTAAATTCTCTTCACACAGGTATTTGATGCCACAAATACTACTCGGGAAAGGAGAGACCTTATTTCAGACTTTGCCAAGGAAAATTCTTTCAAGGTAATTCACATTATGTAAGTCCTCACAGGTCGGATTTGCTGCAGATTATTTCATCAGAAACCTGCAGGGAAATCCACACCAAATTGTACAGATGTGCTGCTGTGGATTTTTCCAAGGATCCCCTAAGAAGCCATAAAAATCCTTTTAATGTGGCTTTCCATCCTACATCCATTTTTAACCTATCCACTGGATAGGTAATAAATTCTAGATCGATGTGGGTCTAGAAGGCGGCTAGGAGAAGTTTAAATAGAGCGGAGACTGGGCATGCGTGGTACCGCTCCATTTAAAGTCTATGGGTTTTCTTGTCCTATCTGCAGCAAGCCATATGGAGAACAGGCTTTCATGTGGAAAAAAATCCTACATTATTAGACTTGAAGCTCTGTCAATAACACTTGCATTAATTTAGTTTGTTTTTTGTTGTGTTTTTTTTATTTTATTACTGGTAATTACAAATATTTACCAAATTATACAGCATACATCCTCATATACTATGAAAGCCGAACCTTCATACTTTGATATCTCCTCCGTCTCTTGGTTTACCTCATCTGTTAATGTTGGGTTACTTCATGGCAACAACTAATATACACTCTTCATTTCTGCTAATAAGGTTTTTTTTGTGGAGTCCGAATGTGATGATCCAGAAGTAATTGCTGCTAATATCATGGTAAGTGTAGAATATAGACTATTAAACCAAATCGTTATTCATATCATGGCATTGGCATAAACCTGGCACACTTCTAGTCTTGGCTAAATTTCTCCGCTCTTCCAAGAACTCTCTGGTGTCTCTCTCGTGTATTGAGATGCTGAAATAAATGGAGAGTATTTGGAATAACCTTGCCTTTACTGACTACCTTTGCACGTCTGTGTGAATGTTGCCGTTACTACCCAAGAGGCTGTGATCCATTTAGTGATTCTAACTTCTGGCCCGGTAATATTCATGTTCTTGTAGACCCTGGCCATTTTGTGAAGCCTGCGCATGCTCATAAGTAATGTTGGGACTGGAGTATACTGGCTTCCTGTAGTGCTGTGTCTGTAGAACTGTGCTCTGTATATAAATGGTCATGTTATACGCTACAGGCACATATATGCAGGTTTATCACAAAAAAATACCCTAGTTACATATGAGACTTCAATCTCTTTTTCTCTCCTCTCTCAACAACAATACAGCTTGTCAATTGGCGGTAGTTTGCTTCATTCATGAGGAGCAACGATCATTCAGTATTGGGACGAGTCATCGCTCATCCCCATGTATTTGCATCATATCGGCATATCACACCGGGAGATATGGTGCTGACTAGCGACCATTTTTTTTTGGCCACATAAAAGATCCGATGACTGAACGTTTGCACAGATCCGGAATGAGCGGTTGTACACCTTATCATTGGTCCGTGTAAAAGACCCGTTAGTCTGAACTCCGGGGTTTACGTAGGTGAAACCATAATAAAAACCAGAAAAATAACTTGTTCATGTAAAAGTTTTTCTGAGCACCTTGTAGTTTTGGTGCCGTATTTTCATGCCAAGTACTCTACGGTACCGACACGGTTGTTCTCGATCATGGCAAATGGAGAGAATGTATTTAGAAATAGGGAAACATTACGTTTATTATTATATCTGTTTAATTCCAGGAGGTGAAAGTCTCCAGCCCGGACTACCCTGAAAGAGACAGAGAGAATGTCATGGATGACTTCCTCAAGAGAATTGAATGCTATAAAGTTACCTATGAGCCACTGGACCCAGATTCTTATGACCAGTATGTTTTCTCATTGTACACACTGTGTTGAATTCAAATGATCTCAGTCTATAGAAAATTTTTGGATAAAAAAGCTAGTACTGGTCATGCGTTACAAAGGAAATCCACTGCCAGATACGAAGCTGTGAAAAAGCAGAAAGGCCTAGATTTCCGTAAAATAACTTGCAGGTTTCCTAGAAACCGGTACAAGGGTAGTGAAAGTTAAATATTAGCATAAGGGCAGAGATGCTGAATCTGTGATCTCTTGCCGAGAGCTATCGGGGATTTCTGGCTAACTACAATGACCACACAAAAGCTTAAAGGGACACTAAACCTAAAAACTTTTTTTTTTTTTCTTTCCATTTGCTGTGCAGTTGAATGTCATTTCTTGTTTGGAAGAGGCTGACGATGGTGTTACTTAGAGGTTTTCCCATCTGAGGCATTTCTTGCATATTCACAGAATATGCTGTAAAATTTTTATGTGTTCTAATTCTATTGGGAGAATGCAGCTTGGATTTGGCTGCCATCAGACAATTCTGACATATACTGTGGATATGCCCTAAATGTCTCCGATGGCAAAAACACTTTTAATGGAATTACTGACCGGAAGTCCAGAAGAATGACTGCCCCCATAAATTACTTCTTCTGAAGTATATGCATACATGAGTGTAAATACGAAGGGGCACCTACCACCCGCAGGTTAACATGTTTCAATGGCTATTGACTCAGTTATTCTGGTAGTTTCAGTTCCATCCTTTGACCTGTAATTTCCATATCATTGTAACATTTGGTTAATTCCTGATTGAGAGGAAAATGGGTCGACACTAGTCTCTTGTTTTCTGATGTTGGACAAATATGAATCTGAGTAAACGGGTGGAATACGAACCGCTTTCAAAATTCTAATTGTTTTGTGAAAGTCGAACAGATGTAATTCCTGCTTGAATATTGTGTGCTTTTCTGTATTATATGGTGACTTTTCACTGGCTGTACAAACATGTTTTAATCTACTTTTTTCTTTCTATAGGGAGCATTCTCTTATTAAAGTTATTAATGTTGGCCAGAGATTTCTGGTAAACAAGGTACAGGACTATATACAGAGTAAAATTGTCTACTACCTCATGAACATTCATGTACAACCTCGGACCATCTACCTGTGCCGACATGGCGAAAGTGAATGTAATCTAGCTGGGAGGATTGGAGGGGACTCGGGCCTCTCCGCACGAGGCAAACAAGTGCGTTTATTTACACTATACATGTGTGAGATGGTTGACAAATAATTTTTTTCAACGACTTGAAGTTTGCAAATTTAAAAATCCACAGAACAGCTTGACATGGCATCAACTTCAATGAAAATATCTTGTAGTAGTCTATAGAACTATATGAACCTTTACTCTATCTTACTGAAGTCTATTTTATTCATGTAGTTTGCCCAAAAACTCAGAAAGTTTATTGACGAGCAGGAAATTGTGGACCTCAAGGTTTGGACCAGTCAACTGAAGAGAACAATTCAAACCGCAGAGTCTCTTGGTGTGGCCTACGAGCAGTGGAAAATTCTCAATGAGATTGACGCTGTAAGTCAGTAACTGGCATACTGTGTGTCTTGAATAACCAGGATTGACATTACCTTCACATTGCTATGTAGAGATTTTTTATTTTTTTTTGTAAACGAGCCTTTCCCAATTTTTTTGTATTTTTTACTCCATGTATAACTAACACAGTGTGACCCCAATCCATATGATAAAGCCAATAGCTGCATCCAATATGGGTTGATATCTTGCACTGCGTGTCCCCTGGGTAGAAGCTGATCATTGCCCCCCATCCCCCCAGTTGATGCATTCACCCTTGGAGATCTGAAGTGTAAGATGAGGTTGTCAAAAAACTATTATTTTATACATTCGTAAAGTTGGCCCTTATAAGTAGTACAATCTGATGTATATTCTCAACCACACTGACTGGAGGAGAGCCACTGTTTGACACAACTGTTTTTTGTTTTTTTTTTCTTTTGTTTGGCCCGCTGTTTTTAGTCTTAATGCCCATTTTTACATGTGCACTTATTAAAACATCAGACATGTCATGGGATCATGGGAACCTAAGGGTTCAAATGTGTCTGCAAACGTATCTAGGTAATTTAAATGTGTGGGTATGGTGTGCCAATAGCTTCAGCCGAATGTCCTTAAAGCACTCATAATATGCAGATTTATTATTCTGGTACAGATATTACAGTATTTTTTATTTATTTTTTTCCTATTAGGGAGTGTGTGAGGAGATGACTTATAAGGAGATTGAAGAAAAATATCAAGAAGAGTTTTCACTGCGAGATCAAGATAAATATCTCTATCGCTATCCTGGAGGAGAGGTGAGCTTTACAAAACTGTTCAATTTGTTTTTCAATCTTTACGGATTTGTATTTTTTTTATATAGTTTAACCCCTTTAGGACACAGCCTGTTTTGGCCTTGTGGACACAGATGATTTTTTCAAATCTGACGTGTCAGTTTATGTGGTAATAACTCCGGAACGCTTTTACCTATCCAAGTGATTCTGAGATTGTTTTCTCGTGACATATTGTACTTTAGGTTAGTGAAAAAATTTGGTCGATAAATTCAATATTTATTTGTGAAAAACTTAAAATTTTTGCAAAAATTTGCATTTTTCAAAATTTAAATGTATTTGCTTGTAAAACAGATAGTAATACCACACAAAATAGTTACTAGTTAACATCCCCCATATGTCTACTTCATGTTTGCATCATTTTTTTTCACGTACTTTTGTTTTTCTAGGACGTTACGAGGCTTAGAACTTTAGCAGCAATTTCTCATATTTTCAATAAAATTTCAATAGGCCATTTTTTTCACGGACCCTTTCAGTTCTGAAGTGGCTTTGAGGGCCTTATATATTAGAAAGTCCCCATAAATCACCCCATTTTGAGAACTGCACCCCTCAAGGTATTCAAAACCACATTCAGAAAGTATTTGAACCCTTTAGGCGTTTCACAGGAATTAAGGCAAAGTAGAGGTGAAATTTACAAATTTCATTTTTTTTGCCAAAATTCATTTGTAATAAGAAAAAAAATCTAACACAGAAGGTTTTACCAGAGAAATGCAACTCAATATTTATTGCCCAGATTCTGCAGATTTTAGAAATATCCAACATGTGGCCCTAGTGTGGTAATGGACTGAAGCACAGGCTTCAGAAGCAAAGGAGCACCTAGAGGATTTTGGGGCCTCCTTTTTTTAGGAATATATTTTTGGCACCATGTCAGGTTTGAGGAGGTCTTGTGGTACCTAAACAGTCGAAACACCCAAAAAGTGACCCCCATTTTGAAAACTACACCCCTCAAGGCATTTTTCTAGGGGTATACTTAGCATTTTGACCCCACAGTTTTTTTGCAGAATTTAGTGGAATTAGTCTGTGAAGATGAAAATCACCTATTTTTCTGTGGAAACATAGAATTGTTTTCATTTTTACAAGGAATAAAGGAGAAAAAGCCGCCCAACATTTGTAAAGCAATTTCTCCCGATTACGGCAATACCCCATATGTTGTCATAAACTAATGTTTGGACCCACAGCAGGGCTCAGGAGGGAACGAGGGCATTTTGGAGCACAGATTTTGCTGGATTGGTTTTCAGTGCCATGTCGGGTATGCAACGCCCCGGAGCGACCAAAACAGTGGAAACCCCCCAAAAGTGACCCTATTTTGGAATCTACACCCCTCAAGTAATTTTTTTAGGGGTATAGTGAGCATTTTGGCCCCTCAGGATCTTTTTTAGAGCAAAGGTGACCAAAAAACAGCGATTTTGGCGCTTTAAATTCTTTATTTATTACAACGTTCACCGTGCGCAATAAATTATGTTTTAATTTATTCTGCGGGTCGGTACGATTACGCCGATACCATATGTGTATAGTTTTTTTTTAAAGTTTTGCAGGGTTTGCACAATAAAATTACGTTTCTATAAAATTATTTATTTTCTGAGACACGCTATTCTGAGCCGTAACTTTTTTATTTTTTCGTCAAAAAAGCTGTGGGAGGTCTTGTTTTTTGCGGGACGGGTTGTAGTTTTTTTATTGGTACCGTTTTGGGGTAAATGCGACTTTTTGATCACTTTTTATTCTATATCTTGGGAGGGGTGGTGACCAAAAAATAGCGATGCTGACAGTTTTCCGTTTATTTTGTTTGCGGCGTTCACCGTGCGGAAAAATTAACATTATAGTTTCATAGTTTGGGTCGTTACAAACACGGTCATACCAAATATGTGTACTTTTTTTTTAACGTTTTCATTTTTTCCCTATAATAAATGACTTATTATAGGAAAACAAAACCTTTCATTTTTACACTTTTATAAAACATTTTTATTAACTTTTTTTTTTTTTAACTTTTTACGCTTTATATTTTTTTGACCTGCAGCTCTGATCGCTGCTAGAATACATTACACTACCTAGGTAGTGTAATGTATTCCAACTGTCAGTGTGACGTCACAGTCACTCTGACAGTTGGTCTACGAGGATCAGCAGAGGCTGATCCTCATAGGCTGACATACATGGCAGACCTGGGGGCCGTTGACTGGCCCCAGGGTGCGATCACAAGCATCAGAAGCCCCCACGATTGCATGGGGGCTGCTGATGCGCTACAAACCCGCTACATGCGGAGATCGCAATCGAGCCCCGCATGTAATGGGTTAATTGCCGAAATCAACGGCGATGAGCCGCTGATCGGCAACACTGGAGTGCAAGCTGTCGGGGAAAGCTGATCTCCAAGTTCCCAATGCACACCTTGTCGCCGACAGTGTGCATAGGGAACGACAGTGACTTCCTGTCACTCTGACAGGAAGCCTATCAGGACCAGCCGAAGGTTGGTCCTGATGGGCTACCGTCCATGGCAGACCCGGAAGCCATTGTTTGGCTTCCGTTTGCCATAGTAACTATCGGCAAACCCCGCGATTTCGGACCGGGGTCTGCTGATATGTTAAAAATTCGGAGATTGCACCCGATCGCCGAATTTAAGGGGTTAATTCGCCTAAATCAGCGGCAAAGGACCGCTGGCCGGCAAGAGGGGAGTGTCAGCTGTCGGTGACAGCTGACTGACAGCTGACTTCCCGGTGCACACTGTCGCCGACAGTGTGCACCGGGAAAAACTCAGTAACTATACGTCCTCGTGCGGGAAGTAACCTCCCGCAACGACGGACAGTTACGTCCTGGTGCGGGTAGGGGTTAAAGCAAGTGATGGAGAGGAGAACATATGCTTGTATTTTAGCAAATTGCATGTAAAGTAGGGATGCACGATGCATCGAAACTTCGGTACTGTTTCGATACTTTGCATCCCCAAATGGTTCAATACCGTTATATTAAGTATTTCGATACTAAGCTGTGCGACCGCACAGCTCAGTATAGTAACACATGAATGAATGAGAGCGGGGCTGCGGCTGTGTAATACAGCCATTGCCCCGTTCCTGAGTCCTCACAAGTGCGCGGGGTCAGGATGATGCGACGCGGCTAGCGCTGCAGTAATGAGCGGCGGCACTAAAGACAGAACATGGCGGGCGCACTGCAAAACATCCCCATGTTCTGTCCTCCGTGCTTGAACCGACGCTTATTAGTGCAGCGCCGGCCGCATCACCTCATTCTGACCGCGCGCACACTTATTGTCACGAGCGGCGCAATGGCTGTATTACACAGCCGCAGCCCCGCTCTAACGGCGGAGATCAGAGAAACCTCTCCCCTCCTATTCCCCTGAATGCCACGGACAAAGCTGACTGCAGCATTCGGGGGAAAATGAAAAGTGGGATGCCCTTGGATCGCATCACAGGAATCCCTGTGACGCGATTGATGGACATAACATATATGGGCAGACAGCCCAGTGTCCATTGAAGAACCCCAGGGCTGTCTGACCATATTTCCTGTTAGGGTATACTTATGTATGTCCTAACAACTGCCTGTGTACGATCAGTCATATAGATATATGCCAGTACATTAAAGTAAAAACAAAGTAATATTAAATTTTAAAAAATACACATACACCTTTTTTACAATAAGCATTAAAATAAGTCTCAATACATAAAATACACATATTCGGTATTGGCGCGGCTGTAATAACCTGCACAATAATTTTTTTGCATCTTTTATGATGTGTACGCTGTAAAAAAAAAAAATAAAATCGGCTTTCTATCACTTATTGTGGGGCACGAGGTGTGATGAATTTAACCTCCATGTGCTTCACATTAATAGTAATTAACCCCATCATGTACCTTACATATTAACCCATTATGACTGAGAAACATGATGGGGTTAATTACTAATAATGTGACGCACATTCAAAATTCATCACACCGCGCCTCACATCAGAAAATGGAAGACTTTTTTTTTTAAAAATTTTTATTACTGTTGGCAAAGTATCGTTTTGGTATCTAAATCATAATACTACACAAAGTATCGGTATCGAAGTCTCAAATTCTGGTATCGTGACCTCTCCAATGTAAGGCAATTTTGTGTTCTCCTTCTATTCTATGTCTGATGTGCCAAAGATATTAGGCTATGTTCACACGGAGTATTTTGGGGGAGGAATATCTGCCTCAAAGCTCCAAACGGAATTTTGAGGCAGATATTCCTCCCCCAAAATACTCCGTGTGAATAGCAATTATCGCGCCGTTTTTCGCCCGCGGCCATTGAGCGCCGCGGGCATAAAACACGCTTTCTCCTGTCTCCCATTGAAGTCAATGGGAGGTCGGAGGCGGAAGCGCCCGAAGATAGGGCATGTCGCTTCTTTTTCCCGCGAGGCAGTTTTACTGCTCGCGGGAAAAAGATGCCGACGCCTCCCATTGAAATCAATGGGAGGCGTTCTTGGGCCGTTTCTGCCGAGTTTTGCGACGCGGTTTCCGCGTCAAAAAACTCGACAAAAGACCCCGTGTGAACATCTCAAACCTTAAAACATAGCTTTTGGCTCCTGAAAGGTGCGCCTACACTATAAATGTTACATCAACCAAATATTTGCTTATACTAGCTTTGTAATAGCCTATTTTATACTTTGTCAGGCCTATAGCATGAGGCCAACTCTAGCCTCTTATGTCAACATTTTATACTTATTCATCTTTTTTAACAGAGATTTTGATGGTGGTACTATGCATAAAATTCGAAGAGCCGGCAAAAATTTATCAAAGTGGGGCACTTGGTATAATGTATTTGGGGCAACTCAATAGCCATGTTAGACTCCTCTCCTTATGCCACCTCATGGCTGGTGTACATATACACCAGCATTCTGTATACGGTACGTTACTTTCTGGTAGTTCTCCTTTTAAGGTTCAGCTCCACCCCAAGGCCCGTTCACACATTCAGGATTTGATAAAAATGGAAACCGTGTCCAAATCAAATCCACGAACATTCCGCATCCAATGCATGTAAATGGAGTTTTTGTAACCCGTTCACATGCAGCAGAAAAAAATTAGCACAGGTTTTTTGCCACATCAGACAGAAGAAAATGGGTGAGAATAGGTAGCATGCTACTGTTTTTTTGCAGATTCTTCACGGTAAAGCTGATGGGTTAGTTCTATTGAATGGAACTAATCCTTGTGCAGATCTGCGGCATATCAAATTGCACATACGTGACAGAAATCTCAGTGAACACACCCTGAGGCTTGAATAAAGCATGCAGTTTTTGAGCCAAATCCAGTAGTGGAACCAAAAAGAAAGAACAGTATAAAGGAAAGACTTATACGTCTTTTCTTTTGTATTCACTCGTGTTTGGCTCGAAAAAACTGCATGTGTGATTCCAGCCTAAAGAAATATTTTCAGAAATTGCATACAGCAATTCGCTAATGTTACGAGAAACGCTTTATTTGTGGGACCATTCTCAAAATAAACTGCTGTTGAGGGGAGCTTGAGATCGCATGGTTATACTGCAGATTTATCCTCGCTATACAGGGTGCTGTAAGGCAGACTTGCAGGCTATTAACATTTGGCACCCAATGCTAAAATGTTTTTTTACAGTGCCATTTTATTATGGAATTGCTATTTTATGCAGCGCTCCTAAAAGGGTCCTCCACATTAGACAATTCCTACTAATTAGAAGGATACCTTGACAAAAAGATGACAAATGGTCCCCCTACTTGGACCCTCTCATCAGCTGTAAACTGTGAGAAATCCTGGCCTTAAGGCCTCATTTACACGAGCGTGTGCGTTTTGCGCGCGCAAAAAACGCAGCGTTTTGCGTGCGCAAAAGGCACTTGACAGCTCCGTGTGTCATCCGTGTATGATGCGCGGCTGCGTGATTTTCGCGCAGCTGCCATCATAGAGATGAGGCTAGTCGACGTCAGTCACTGTCCATGGTGCTGAAAGAGTTAACTGATCGGCAGTAACTCTTTCAGCACCCTCGACCGTGAATTCCGATCACGATATCGAGTAACCTGTTTAAAAAAGAAAGAGGTTCGTACTTACCAAGAACTTCCCGGCCGTTGCCTTGGTGACGCGCCTCTCGACATCTGGCCCCACCTCCCTGGATGACGCGGCAGTCCATGTGACCGCTGCAGCCTGTGCTTGGCTTGTGATTGGCTGCAGCTGTCACTTGGACTGAATTGTCATCCCGGGAGGTCAGACTGGAGGAAGAAGCCGGGAGTTATCGGTAAGTCAGAATTTTTTTTATTTTTTTTTACACGTATATTGGAATCGGAAGTCACTGTCCAGGGTGCTGAACCAGTTTAAACTCTTTCAGCACCCTGCACAGTGACTGTCTCCTGCCGGGTTCGGTCAAAACGAGTTCGGCCGAACCCGGTAAAGTTCGGTTCGCTCATGTCTAAGACACTCCGTTCGGATGTTTGTAAACAGAAAAGCATGTGGTGCTTTTCTGTTTACATTCAGTTTGACAGCTCTTGCGCAAATCACGCAGTTCGCACGGAAGTGCTTCCGTGCGACCTTCGTGGTTTTCACGCACCCATTGACTTCAATGTGTGTGTGATGCGCGAAAAACGCACGATTATAGAACATGTCGTGAGTTTTACGCAACGCACTCGCGCTGCGCAAAATTCACGCATCGTCTGCACTGCCCCATAGATTAATATAGGTGCGTACGACACGCGTGAAAAGCACGCGCGTCGCACGCGTGGATATTACGCTCGTGTAAATGAGGCCTAAGTGTTCAATTTTCCTGTTACGCCATTACAGGGGAAATTAAGCACTACACAGTTCCCATTCACCTCAATGGGTTGTCTGTATAATACAGGACAGGTCCTCCAGAATGAGAGATGCTCTTTGTAACTGCGCTCTACTCTGGCCAAAAAATGAGGATCCTGAACAGAGGACCCCTCGATTGACTAGAATTTTCAAATGGGGTATATGAAAATGGACAGCCCCTTTTAAGAGGCTGCGAAGGGGAAGATTCTCTTTACGTATTTGTTATCTTAATTTGGTAGCTCACTAATACTTTGTAATGTTGTATCTAGTCTTATCAAGATCTTGTCCAGCGCCTAGAACCAGTCATAATGGAATTGGAACGTCAGGGGAACATTCTAGTTATTTGCCACCAGGCTGTCATGAGATGTCTTTTGGCTTACTTCCTGGATAAAAGTGCAGGTAACCAGTTAAAGCGATTTATTCTAAATAGTTCAATTATAAATGTTGTTTTTTTCAGTGATCTTTTATCAGAAGGTTTAACACTTTACAAATAACAGACTGCCTGTATATATCAAACAAACTTCACAAAGTCCTTTGCAGACTGTATACAATACCAAGGGCTGGCATTAAAGGACACCGTAAAGGCGAATTATTTCGGAATAACCGGAATATTTCTGAGGTGGGATTTGTACCTACAGTACCAGGCATACACTACCGGTCAAAAGTTTGGGGTCACCCAGACAATTTTGTGTTTTCCATGAAAACTCACACTTATATTTATCAAATGAGTTGCAAAATGACTAGAAAATATAGTCAAGACATTGACAAGGTTAGAAATAATGATTATTTGAAATAATAATTTTCTCCTTCAAACTTTGCTTTCGTCAAAGAATGTTCCATTTGCAGCAATTACAGCATTGCAGACCTTTGGCATTCTAGCTGTTAATTTGCTGAGGTAATCGGGAGAAATTTCACCCCATGCTTCCAGAAGCCCTCCCACAAGTTGGATTGGCTTGATGGGCACTTCTTGCGTACCATACGGTCAAGCTGCTCCCACAACAGCTCTATGGGGTTGAGATCTGGTGACTGCGCTGGCCACTGCATTACAGATAGAATACCAGCTGCCTGCTTCTTCCCTAAATAGTTCTTGCATAATTTGGAGGTGTGCTTTGGGTCATTGTCCTGTTGTAGGATGAAATTGGCTCCAATAAAGCGCTGTCCACAGGGTATGTCATGGCGTTGCAAAATGGAGTGATAGCCTTCCTTATTCAAAATCCCTTTTACCTTGTACAAATCTCCCACTTTACCAGCACCAAAGCAACCCCAGACCATCACATTACCTCCACCATGCTTGACAGATGGTGTCAGGCACTCTTCCAGCATCTTTTCAGTTGTTCTGCGTCTCACAAATGTTCTTCTGTGTCATCCAAACACCTCAAACTTCGATTCGTCTGTCCATAACACTTTTTTCCAATCTTCCTCTGTCCAATGTCGGTGTGCTTTTGCCCATATTAATCTTTTCCTTTTATTAGCCAGTCTCAGATATGGCTTTTTCGTTGCCACTCTGCCCTGAAGGCCAGCATCCCGGAGTCGCCTCTTCACTGTAGACGTTGACACTGGCGTTTTGCGGGTACTATTTAATGAAGCTGCCAGTTGAGGACCCGTGAGGCATCTATTTCTCAAATTAGAGACTCTAATGTACTTGTCTTGTTGCTCAGTTGTGCAGCGGGGCCTCCCACTTCTCTTTCTACTCTGGTTAGAGCCTGTTTGTGCTGTCCTCTGAAGGGAGTAGTACACACCGTTGTAGGAAATCTTCAGTTTCTTGGCAATTTCTCGCATGGAATAGCCTTCATTTCTAAGAACAAGAATAGGCTGTCGAGTTTCACATGAAAGCTCTCTTTTTCTAGCCATTTGGAGAGTTTAATCGAACCCACAAATGTAATGCTCCAGATTCTCAACTAGCACAAAGGAAGGTCAGTTTTATAGCTCCTCTAAACAGCAAAACTGTTTACAGCGGTGCTAACATAATTGCACAAGGGTTTTCAAGTGTTTTCTAATCATCCATTAGCCTTCTAACACAGTTAGCAAACACAATGTAACATTAGAACACTGGAGTGATGGTAGCTGGAAATGGGCCTCTATACACCTATGTAGATATTGCATTAAAAACCAGACGTTTGCAGCTAGAATAGTCATTTACCACATTAACAATGCATAGAGTGTATTTCTGATTAATTTAATGTTATCTTCATTGAAAAAAAACTGCTTTTCTTTCAAAAATAAGGAAATTTCTAAGTGACCCTAAACTTTTGAACGGTAGTGTATATGACATATCTTGTGGATATGCTATAAATAACCAAGATGGGAATAACCCTTTTTAAAGAACCTCCAGCATGAAGGTAGCTTTTCATCATTGCACCATCTACAATATTAGTTTTTAGTTCTCTACTATCCAGGATACTCTGCATCAGATAAGACATCTTCTCTTTCACATCTGCTGGCAGGAAGTTTGTGGTACCAAACGCATGATACCCCATCACAGCATTACATGAGCTGGTCCAGCCAATACCATTTCTACCTGCTGTCTGTGCCAGGCAAGACACTGATTATTCTTCCCTCGATAATCTTCTAAATAAGATTAGAAACTAGGGAGGCTAAGCTGTAATCTTCATTAGTACTGTGTAATCGGAATCTGTCTATGCGTCGTCCGTAAAGGCCCTTTTACACAGGCCAATGATCAGGAAAACTAGCGTTCATATGAATTCTCGTTAACAGGGCAATGATCAGCTGATGAACAGGGAAACGTTTGGTCATCGGCTGATCACATATTTTATGCGGCCAAAAAAATGGTTGCTAGTCGGCGAGACAGAGAGATGTGCTGATTGCATGATGCAAATGCATAGGGACGAACGATCGTTCTTCATTCGGTCCAGACATCCATTGAGACGACTTCCGGCTGCTCAGATGCCTTCATGTACCTCATGGAACTACAGCTCCCAATATTGCCTGAACAATGGTAAGGTTATATTGGGAGTTGCCATTTCACCTAAAAGAATGCTACCACCTATCACACTGTAGACCATACTACAATACTGATCATTTAGGGGGAGAGTAAACCTTTTACATTCAGTGACATCTTCTCTGAGTGAAGTCGTTCACTTTTTCTTTTCTTCTCCGTCCGATCCAGACCAACATGACAACTTCTCCCGACCACGACTCCTCCCTGATGTGTTTGCCCCTCAGATGTCTTCGGCTCCTCACTTTTCCAACCTATCTGCAGCTCTAATCTAAGACAAAATCCTCATGGTGCCACACACACGCTATGCCCCTGAATATAATAGCACCATACTTTACCTCAAAATGTACTTCCATGCAATGTGCCCCTAAATACGATTGTCACACACTGTGCTTTCTGAAAAAAGTGCCACACATGCACCGTACCTCCTGTAGGGCGTGCTACAGTGCCCCCTGTAGAGTGCTACAATTATACTGACCAACCGTGTTTCCATGCTGTTATATTACAATGCAGGCCTGGTCTTTTCTGAACAGGTCTTCTCCAGTGGAACGACACACGCGGAACAGGGAACTGATCACGAGGGTACAGGAGGACCGTGTCTTTATTAGAATTTGCTTCTAACTTGCCCTTTCTTTTTCTTTTTTTCTTATTCAAGATGACTTGCCATATCTTCGTTGTCCACTGCACACAGTACTAAAGTTGACACCAGTGGCTTATGGTGAGTAGTTATTCATTAGATATCATTCAGGACATATATTGTGTTTTTTTTACAAAGAGGGATTTCCTTCCTTCCTTCCTTCCCACCACCAACTATGCTATAGTTTAGTATTGCCTTGACCCAGCCATTCCTGATGCAGCAATCTTTTTTTTTTTTTTTCCCCCCCTCTACTGATACTGAATATTAATTATTATTTTTTTTTTTAATGTTTTAGCATCAAATCCTGCCTCTCTTCATATGTTCTCTTTAGATTGACTCCGATTTTTTTCTTAAAGGCTGTAAAGTTGAAATGATCAAGCTAAATGTGGATGCCGTTGACACACACCGAGAGAAGCCAGCGGTAAGTACTAAACTTTGAATGTTTTATCCAGTTTATGGTTAAAGTACAGCGAATTCGAAGCACATTTTTTATTTTCATGGTCATTACATTATGTACCAGCTGTAAGTATTTTACTTTTCTTTCATGATTGGTTTTGACCATTCTTTAGAAATATAACCTAGTAGAAAATACTCAGAGAATGGTTTGCGCACTGTGGGACCTTCATTTTCATCACATACCGCCACAGCTATGAATGAACCAGCCGATGCTTTTAAGTTACTGTATTTTATGATTTTCAAAATCCTTTTAGGGCACCATAGATGTGAACCAAACACCTATGCGAATGAGGCGAAACAGTTTTACTCCTTTGTCCAGTTCTGACACAGTCCGACGACCACGAAACTACAGTGTTGGGAGCCGCCCACTTGATCCAGTAGGGGCAGACAGATTCAGGATGGCTGCCAAGGGTTCTGATCGCCCACTAAAACAAGTCAGTGTGCTTTCTTTGTGTGTCACCTCACAAATGATTTACCTAATTGATTGTTAGCTGTCATAAATGCTTCGTCAATACAAGCAAGTTTAGCTGAGAGCTGTAGTAAGTCATAATGTCTATTGTTAATCAATGCTAGGAATTTAGTTCTGCGGTCTTTTTGCCATCCTTTTCCATTAAAGGGCTTGGCTAATTTAGGTATTCTATTTCCAAATGGGAGTCAAACCTTTAAAATAGGCAACTTTTTAACATTTTTTGTGGCGGAGAAAGTTTAACCCCTTAGTGACCACTAATACGCCTTTTTACGTCGGTCACTAATGGGCTTTAGGCTAGGCTGACGCCTTTTCACGTCAGCCTAATCTAAGTCCTGCACGGGTCTCCCGTGCAGGCATGAGCCGGGGCTCTGCTGTCTGATGACAGCTGAGCTCCTGCTCCAACGCCCGCGATCGAAGTTTACTTAGATTGCGGCCGTTTAACCCGTTAAATGCCGCCGTCAATAGCGACCGCGGCATTTAACTTTGTTTACAGAGGGAGTGAGCTCCCTCTGTCACCAATCGGCGGCCCTTGAATGCAATCGCGGGTCTCCGATGGGGTGTCATGGCAGCCGGGGGTCTGATAAAAGCCCCCAGGTCTGCCCTGGACATATGCCTGTTAGGACGCGCCGGAGGCACGTCCTAACAGATTGCCTGTCAGATTTACACTGACAGGCAATAATGCTCTGGTATACGAAGTATACCAGAGCATTATAGAAGCGATCAGAATATCGCACAGTAAAGTCCCCTAGTGGGACTAAAAAAAAAAGTCATCAAAGTGAAATAAAGATTATTAATAAAAAGTACAGTAAAAAAATAAATTTTTTTCAATTAAAAAGTGGTTTTATTTAGTAAAAGTGTAAAAAAAAGTACATATGTGGTATTGCCGCGACCGTAATGACTCCATTAATGAAGTTAATATGTAATTTAAACCGCAAGGTGAACACCGTAAAAAAAAAAGGCAAAAAACCATGGCGAAATTGCAATTTTTTTCCATTGCCCTCCAAAAAAGTCATAAAAATGAATCAATAAGTCCCATGCACCCCAAAACAGTACCATTCAAAACTACGTCTTGTCCCGTAGAAAACAAGCCCAAAAAATCACTACATTGATGGCAAAATAAAAAAATTACGGCTCTTGGAAAGCGACGATGCAAAAGCAAATAATTTTAGTTCAAAAGTGTTTTTATTGTGCAAAAGTCGTAAAACATAAAAAAACCTCTACATATGTGGTATCGCCGTGATCGTACCGACCCATAGAATAAAGGTAACATGTTATTTACGTCGCATAGTGAACGGCGTCAATTTAAAAACGCATAGAACAATGGCGAAATTTCAGGTTTTTTTTATAATCCCCCCCCCCAAAAAGGTTAATAAAAGTTAATATAAAAATTATATGTACCCAAAAATGGTGCTATTAAAAAGCACAACTAATCCCGCAAAAAACAAGTCCTCATACAGCTATGTAGACTAAAAAATAAAAAAGTTATAGCTCTTTGAATGCGACTATAGAAAAACGAATAAAATAGCTTGGTCATTAGGGCCTAAAATGGGCTGGTCACTAAGGGGTTAAAGGTGTTTGCTGGGATTTCTTATTGATAGCCTATGCTTAGTATTTGGCTGTCTGTGTGGTTAGTAGAGGTCAGACTCCCGGTATCCCCATAATCGGAAAGAGGATTTTATAAGTGTTAACGTCACAGGGTTAAAATGTAACGATCACATCAGAAAATATTCTTGAGTTTGCACGTGCTGGTAAACCCTTAGTCACAGAGGCATTCATCAGAGTTCTGCCGTTACATGCAGAAATATTTTTTTTAAAGAATAAGTCCAGGGCTCCACAGCAACCTGTTACCATGGCAAAATCGCCGCCTTATTGACTCATGAGGTAAAAAGATGCACGACTATAACGAGACTTTCTAAATTTAAAACATTGAGGTCACACAATGCAGAACCCCCACATCATTTTACATTAAACAAGTCCCTGTGGAGCCCTTCCCTATAAAATAGTTCTAACCCTAGCAATATAAATCCCTGATGTTTTCGATCATGTCGATCCATCTATGATCACCGTTTTCAAATGCAGCTTCTCCTATAGTTGTCACAGTTTCCCTGATAATGCTCACATTCCATTTATGTAAAGTTATTGCTTTGGGCTAAACAAGCGTGTCAGAGCATAGCCTACGTGGATATGTGTACACCCAGCTTACAAACAGTACCTTTTTGATTTTATTTTCTTGTCACTTTAAATAATTATTTTTATTTTTTTTGTTACTTTTATTGCATAAGATACGTTTTAGTGATGTAGGTCTATAGGGGTAGAGTGCAGGAATGTAGAAGTGAGAATGTAATATAAAATGTGATCTAACTTATTGTCGTTTTTTTTATTTTTCGTGTTTTTTTAAATTTTATAGCGTTCGCTGGAAGCTGCGTGCATGTGAGTATCTATTATATTTTGACTTCTTATTTTAAAGATGACCGCAGTATGATAAGAAATCGTTAGCAAACTTTTTTTTTTTATTTTCCAAATAAAAATATAACAATGTTTTGAAAATGTTACAGAAAATTGTTGGAAATAATCTGTAAGGAACTTAGATTTAGGCCCTGTTCACACAGTTTTTTTTGCCGTGGTTTTTCCTTCTGAAACCGCCGCATAAAAATGGCCGGAATTGCCTCCTATTGATTTCAATGGGAGGTGGAGGCGCCTGTTTTTTTTTTTTTTTTATGTCTTTTTGTCTTTTTTTTCTTGCTCGCGGGAAAAAGAAGCGACATGCCGTATCTTGAGGCCCCAAAAACCCCATTGAAATCAATGTGAGACGGAAGTAAACACGTTGTTTTTATGTGGTTTTTTTTTTCCACTCATTTTCAAGCGTTTTTGGCAAAAAACGCTCGCGGTTATCCAATCTGTGTGTTGAAGAAATGGATAAAAAAAAAACACGTAAAAAATTGCGTGTGGTGCAAAAACACTTGAAAAAAACCGGAGCTGATTGTTCCAGACGGAATATTCTGCCTTCAAAAAACTCTGTATGAACATGCCCTTAGGTGGGATTGTTAATTGTAGAGTATTTTCCTAGACCTTCTACCACCTCTGAACTCTATTTTGGCTATTTTCATTAGCAAAATCCTCTTTTTGCATTGCCATTTTTACGGTTCCGTTTTGCTGGCATAGTATAGTCTGCATCACTATTCTTGCTGTGAAAAATACTAGAATCCCCACCAGACCGATTTATACAGATCGCATTATCTAAAGGGTGAATTATCATACATTTTACAAACAGACACACTCAACTGTAAATGTATTAAAGGGGTTGTCCACCTTCTGACAACTGATAGGTCATCAGTATGTCATCTGTGCTGGTCCGACACGGGACCCTGCACCAATAAGCTGCTCCGGTGGCCTGCGGGCTCCGGATGTTGTGGCACATAATGCTATTGAACGGAGCCCGGAAGCAGTTGTCTCCGTACATAGCATAGCGGCCATGGTGCAGAACTGCAGGTCTGCTATTCACTTGAATAATACAGTATTGCATCTCTGTCGCTATTCTGTGGCCGGAGCTAACTGCTTCCGGCTTGTACGTCTGGTGCGCGGAGGCATCGGACCAGCTGATCCGTGCGGGGCCCGGGTGCTGGACACCCACAGATCATGTACTTCTGATTCTATAGAAGGAAGAGGGGGATCCTCTTCCATCAGACAGGAGCTCTCGTTCTTTTTGGTGCTGTTGTGTTGCATGTGCTCCCTGGATGGCATGTTTCATCTGGCAATCCTATGTTGACTTTTATTTCTTCTTCTTCTCACAGGGGAACTGCCGATATGAATGGTTGTGATGCCTTTAAGTCTCTTTCTGCCGCTGTGTATTTTGCGGACTAGTCTGAAAAATGTTCCTGTTTCATCCATTTAGTTTGTTCCATACTTCATAACTGCTTCATTATTGCTCTTTAGTCTCCTAGCAGTGTGTGAAGAACGACTTGTGAAGGACGTTCTTAGATATGGAATCGGTGAAACATCTGCAGGGACCAGCTGTTGAACTTTATTATAAATGACATTGTATAACATTTTTTGTTTTTATTGAAGCGACGGAGAACATCTTATGCCTAGTTGCATTTTTCATCGAAGTTACTATAAATACTGATCGTGTCTTTACCTAGAAACAGAATTCTTTGGGCCAACTGATATTATGGCTACATAGCGGACAATTTATGGGCCACTAGTGAAGTTGGCATTCAAAATTCAATTTGCTGTTAAAAAACAAACAACGATGTTGGTTATGGGCATTCATTGCTTGGCAGATACGTCTCCTGAAGTAAGCAGAACTTTCCAGTTACTACAACTGCCTTACTCCATTTTCATGATGAAGTAGGAATAACCTTGCATGGCTGGGTTTTGTTTAAAGTGTTTTGACTTGATAATCCTGTTCCTAGATAGACTATATTTGAGAACTAAGATGAGGTAAGGACAAGAAAGGAAAGAGATAAGACCGGCATATATTAAAGAAATTGCTTAAAGAGAACCTCTTACCTGCCCACATGTGTGCAGCATGTAATAGGCAGGGCTTCACAAACACACTCACTTTACATTTTTTTCCTGTCTTCCTCCTTTATTTCCATATCAGTGTGATGTTTGACGCCCGATATGTAAATAAGCCCCTGAACTGTCATTGGGGCATTTCTTTCTAACTAAATGGCAAGGGGGCGTGATCTCTTCGCTCTAACACTATCCAATCAGCTACGGACAGTGTCAGGGCGGATTGCGCGGTGTTTCCTCCCGCGAGAACACACACAGACTGAGAGCACTCTCTGCAGAACCACCAGTCTGTGTGTCTCCTCGCAGGAAGGTAACACAACGCAAGCCGCCCTGACACTGTCCGTAGCTGATTGGACAGTGTCAGAGCGAAGAGATCATGCCCCCTTGCTATTTAGTTAGATAGAAACGCCCCATTGACAGTTCAAGGGCTTATTTACATATCGGGCGCCAAATATAACGGCACCGATATGTAAATCACGGCGGAAGATAGGAATAAAAAATGTAAAGTGAGACAGTGTTTGTGAAGCGCTGCCTGTTACATGCTGCACCTGGAGTCAGTCCCCCACCAATCTGATATTGCTCACCTATCCTAAGTATAGGCAATCAATATAAAATGCCCAGAGAACCCCTTTAACTGAGGGCAATGGTCTGAATTCTTAGTCTCGGCCAAATTGTGTGTGTTTTTATTTTTTTTCAAATTTCACTATGGGAACCGTTGGTCACTTTCCCTGCGTACTTACATTTTATTACCAAAGAGTGGTAAAGTTTCTACTAAATGTAAATTTGGGCAAATGATCAAGATGTATTCGTATTATCAGGTTTTCCTGGCTGGTGGTTCCAGAGATTGCCTATTAAACCTGATTTATAATTTTTAATTTTTTTTATAATATACATTCCTTAGGCCCCGTTCACATCCCGATAAGGCACTACATTTATCTAGTATGTCAGGGAAAGCTCTCGTCGTACAAGATAAACGTGTCCATAGGGCTCAATTATCCCGATGGAGACCAAAAGAGTATCCTTTTGGCCTCCGTCAGGCTGGTATATGTCGGTCTACCTTTGTTTTGAAAGATGGAATGGCGTAGTAGACTATGCTATTCCATCCTGAGGGATCCCGCAGAAAAAACTTATACCACAAGGTATACGTTTTTTAAAACGGGAGCCTATGGGTGACTGATGCCAATGTATGACATCCGCCTCAGATATAGTTTAAACGTATACCTCGGTGAGCTTCTGACATCACTGTCCATATATGGACAGTGAAGTCAGGAGCTTCCATAGCGTTGGAGTCCCTAGGCAGAGCACTGGCTCTGTCCGGGGACTCCGGCCCCGGGAAAACTCCTGAAGTCACTGTCCATATATGGACAGTGACTTCAGGAGTTCCCCATCGCTGAATTCCACGAGCAGAGCATCAGCTGATGCTGTGCCCGTGGACTCCGGCACTCCTCCTGACGTCACTGTCCATAAAAGGACTGTGACTTTAGGAGTTTTGCCAGGGCTGATCCCCAGGCGATGTATCCCACTGTATGCCATACAGTGGGATACGTTTGGGCCTTTTGTCCTGGGTATTAGTCGGGGGTCTTCCTGATGTATACCTCCGACGGAAGCCCCTAACGTGATGTGAATTTTTGCCTTCTCCTCACCTTGGTATGATTATACTACACAAAGACTACACTATTTTTTTCCCCTGTGCCATAGTTGTGTTGCTGACTCCTGCCGATTTTGAATTCTGGGTATTCGCTTGTAGTTTCTGTTACCGTTTTTGTCCCCTTTAATTTCTTTTTAATATTTGAATGTTTGTGTGGCCTTGATACAACATGTGCCATTTAGATTTTTTTTAAGAGTATATTTATTAATTTTAGAATATGTGGAAAAAAATTTAAAGTCCCAATTTCCACACAAATTTACAACCTCCATAATGTCAAATGTTTGTATCTTTTAATTATTGTATATTGTTTAGCACAATTATGCACCGTGACACTAAAGTCTTTCTGATTTCCCATATAACTGTTTGACATGGACCATTGGCATGTGATCGTGTATGTGTGTGGTTGCTGGTGAAAGTCAAGTGTCTGCAGAGGGTGAGTGTATTGATTTGGTATTTATAATAGATTTGTACTAAACGTCATGCCGTTGGTTGTAAGAATTTTTTTGTTTTTGTTCAGCTGCCGTTCATTCTTTTTGTAGAGATAATGTGACACTGGTAAAATGTGACACTGGTGTTTTTGTTGTGTTGACTGTTAGGTTACACCTGGTTCCTCGCGGTTTTATACGTCTGTTAACTACACTCAATGGAAAGAGCAACTTTTCGGACAGTGGACCAATATTTCTGACCGTACAATAATTCTTAATGCAATAGTCCTTTTGAAATGGCTGTAATAATGGCATGTTAAGGCCCCATGCACACGACCGTAAAATCGCCTGTAGTTACGGGCCCATTCATTTCTTTGGCAGACGGACACCTTCCCGTATATGTCTACGGGAGGGTGTCCATGCCGTAGAAACCTGCCGAAAAAAATAGGACATGTCCTATTTTTTTCATTTTACGGACTGTGCTCCTATACTTTATAATGGGAGCACGGATCGTAATTACGGGCACGGTCGTGTGCATGAAGCCTAAGGAACAAGAAAAGTTACATTTACACAAATGTTAGTAATTGTTCTCAAATTTGCTGCCTCCACTGTATGCTTGCTGTAGAACACCCTAAGCTCTTGTTATTGTCGGCAAATAGCAGCAATGTATTTCTTATTGTATACACGTTTGTAGAGGACAGCAAGCTGCTACTTTCATTGCAATAAATGTAAGATACATAAGCACTATACCTCTACTTATCTGTGTCTAATGTAAAGTCGTCTTTTTTTATATCAATAATAAGTGAATCTAGGCGGCATTTGTGGTGACCGAAATATGTGCAAAAAAAGTTTCAGGCCCAGTTCACACAGTGCAGTTTTCAGTGTTTTATGTTTTTTGTTTCGTTTTTGTTTTTTTAGCCTTGATTTGAATAAATAAAAAGGACGGACAAATGCTTTTTTTTTTGTTTCCTCTGTTAAGGTTCCACTCCTGGTTTTGGCTGAAAAACGCATAAAAAAAACTGCACTATGTGAGCAAGTACTAAAGGAGAGGAAACTTGTATGTATTTTGAAGCTGAATACACACCATTTCTTTTGAATCTAAATGGTTAACCCTTTCATTAACCCGTTCAGTTTTAATGGTCACATGGCATCCAACAGCAAATAACACCGCCGGTCTCCTACGCATGAGCTGGGTAAAACCAGCAGCATGCGCCGGGGACCAGTGTCTTTTTGTAAGTGGTTTACAATCGACAGTGCTGAAGCAGTCCTGAATGTACTGGAAACGCTTATGATGCCATGATCCATTTTAAATAAAGTTTAATACAATATCTAGTTAAACTAAAAAAACAAGGCTAAACGATATTTAATTTAATAAAAAACATTATTAACCTCTTCACCCTCCGCAATAGTACGTCATAAGCAGGACTGCATTCCCGCACTCGAACGTACTATTGCGGCGCAGACATAAACAGTCACGAGCAGTGACTTATCGGGGATAGAACGGAGATGGCGGCTGTCATGGATAGCTGACCATCTCTGTCATCGGCCATGGGACCAATAAGGGCGGTCCCATGCCGGAGATCGCTGTTATTGGTCTGTCAATTATGACAGGCCATTCACAGCACTTCAGAAGCGATAGAATAGTAAACTGTCACAGTTAGGCACAGATTACTAAATGAGACAATGATGGTAGCTGTCAGACAGCTGACCATCGCTCTCATCGGACGGGGGAACAATCAGAGCGGTCCCAATACGGCGATCGCTGTTATTGGTCTGTTAATTATGACAGACCAATCACAGCACTTTTTAGTAAATAAAGAATAGTGACAGAATAGCAATAAGACAGTGATGGCAGTTGTCATAGACAGCTGACCATCGCTGGCATCAGCCAGGGGACCAATCAGATCAGTCCCTTGCTGGCAAACGCTGTGATTGGTCTTTCAGAAATGACAGACCAATCACAGTATTATTTAGTAAAAATAAAGTGGCTGGATACAGTAACCAGCTCTGATCTCCTCATTGTGTGACAGAAATCTGAGGAGATTAGAGCTGTATTACCTGAAGAGCCTGTGAAAAAAAAAAAAGGTTATCCTATACTGTGTCCCATCCATTACCCTTTGAATCCCCCAGTGATCCTTCCTTTTTTTGAGTAAATAAAAAAATAAATAATTATATAGTTTTAGGGTTAGTTCGTTTGTGATAGTTAGGGATTTTATACGAAATACCCCCAAAAAACAGTTAATGTCTCGTCGCCTATATACCGCCGAGGAGGCGTATGCTATTGTCTGTTCAGACACAGACAGTGACGAGGATTTCCAATTTTTTTTTATCATCTTCCTCTGCTGATAATGAGGATATTCAGGAACCTTCTCGAATGCGCAGAAGAGGTGGCGTTGAGTCAGCCTACCGCAAGCCACACCATCTGGCTGCCCCCCCCCCCCTTCTATGTATACACCACATATTCCTGATTTTGTTGCGCATTCAGGAGTAAAAGTGGACATCATGGGTAATGGAAATAGTTTTTTTTAGAATTTTTTTTCTTCTCAGTTAGTTGACCTAATAGTTGTGTAAACCAACTTATGCACAACGCAGTTTATTGCCACTCGTCCCAACTCCCATTTTGCCAGGATCCAGAGATGGGAACCTATAGAATTATTTTAAATGATGACATTCTGGGGGCTTCTGCTAAATATGGGCCTAATAAAGAAACCCACAATTAGGTCATATTGGACTACAGATGTCCTCTATCATACCCCTGTAATGCCCAGGAAATGTTTTGACGCCATCTTAAAATTCTTACGCTATAGTGATAACTCCCTGTGTCCCCCGCCCCAAAAATGACCCTAACTTTGACCGGCTAAATAAAATAAGGCCACTGATACATTTTCTGAACATGAAATTCCAGGAGGCATATATCCCAGAGAAAAATATATGCATCATCGAGTCCCTAGTCCACTTCAAAGGGAGGCTACACTTTCGCCAATATTTACCTAATAAAAGGGCGAGATACGGAATAAAAATTTAGAAACTCTGCGAAAGTGATTCCGGATACACCCACCGATTTAGAATATATGAGGGGAAAGATTTGCAAATAAATCCCCCCAGACTGCCCCCCCCCCTTCTCTGGGAATAAATGGACGAATTGTGTGGGACCTCATACATCCACTTCTAAATCAAGGATACAACTTGTACCTTGATAACTACTACACGAGTATGTCACTTTTTAAATGCCTCCAAGACAAAAACACGGTAGCCTGTGGCACAATTCGCCGCAATCAGAGAGGCCTCCTAAAACCATTTATAGCTGCTAAATTGAGAGCTGGGGAATGCAGAGCATTGTGCAGCGATCAGATCCTGCTCATGAAATTTAGGGACAAAAAAAGACGTCCTGATGCTTGACACCAGCCCTGTCCAAATACAAGGGGCGAGCACCACAACCTCCATGCCTGTTTGCATACAGGATTATAACAAGAATATGGGTAGAGTTGACCTCGCCGATCAAATGATGCAGCCATATAGTGCCATGAGAAAAACCAGATCATGGTACAAAAAAACTAGCTGTCCATTTGGTTCAAATGGCCATGTACAATTATTTTGTACTTTTTAAGCGTGCCGGCATTCGGGGAAACTTTTCTTGGTTACCAAGAAAAAGTCATAAAATGCCTTATTTTTGGAGATCAAGAGGAAGCGGGAGCAAGCAGGGCTACTAGTGAGGCCACCAGGATCGTACCAGGGCAGCATTTCCCTAGTGACGTGCCTCCTACTGCAAAAAAATGTGAACCCCAAAAGCGCTGTCGTGTCTGTTCTAAGAGAGGAATCGAGAAAGATACAATGTATCAGTGTGACACGTGTCCTTCATCGTATGAAACAATGCTTTCAGATTTATCATACCTCACTTGATTATTAAATTATTTACTAGTATACCCCTTTAACTATTTTGTCCATTAAAAAGTATATATTTTTAAAAATTCTAACTATTTCTATTATCAAAATGCCCTCAGATAAATTGGCTTTCCACCAAAATACCAAACAAAACTAAAAATTCTCATTCTACCCCTAGATGAATACTTTGGGGATGTAGTTCTCTAATTCGTTTCTGGTGAATGCTTCTATGTTGACAGCTGAGGGCTAATTAAAAAAAAAAAGGATTTCAGAATTCTATCTCCAGTTTCGTATTCATACCTAAAAAAAACAAAAAAAAAAACGGGTCAGCATGATCACTACACCCCTTGATAATTACTTTGAGGAGTGTACGTTCCAAAATAGGGTTACTACTTTTTTTTATTTTACCTCGGAGCCTATGCAATTGTGGGCCAATGCTGTGCAAATCACAAAATTACACCTAAAAATGCGCATGTTTCTCTTTCACTCCTGAGTCCTGTCATATGTTCAAGCAAAAGAGGAAAAGTTGCATGTCCAGGCACCTCAAAGACTTGGCTTTTGGGCAACGTGTTGCATCTGCAATTTAATTTAAATCTCTGCTTCAAAAGCAAAACGGCGCTCTAAGCCCTGTCGTGTGTCCAAACAGCAGTTTATTACCACATATGGGGTATTGTTGTGCTCAGGAGACTTTGCTTTACAAATGTTGAGGTTTTTTTCTCCTTTATCTATTGTGAAAATGAACAAATGTGAGCGAAAACTAAATTTTATTGGAAAACATTTTGATTTAAATTTTTCCAGGCCTAGCTCCAATAAATTCAGCAAAACACCTGTAGGGTAAAAATGCCCACTATGCCCCTAGATAAAGTCCTTGAGGGGTGTAGTTTCAAAAATAGGGTCACTTTGGGGGGGTTTCAACGGTTTTGGTCACTCCAGGGCGTTGTAAACATAACATGACACTGAAAACCATTCCAGCAAAATCTACGTTCTGAAATCCAAATTGTGCTCCTTCCCTTCTGAGCCCTGCTATTGGTCCAAACAGCAGTTTATTACTGAATATGGGGTATTTCCGTAATCAGGACAAGATGCTTTACAAATGTTGGAGTGCTTTTTCGCCTTTATTCCTTGTAAAAATTAAAAAATTCGATGTTTTTTCAGGAAAAAAAAGTAGATTTTCATCTTCACAGAGTGATTTCTAATAAGTTTAGCAAAAAACCTGTGAGGTCAAAATGCTAATTATACACCTACATAAATTCCTTGAGGGGTGTAGTTTCCAAAACGGGGTCACTTTCGAGGAGTTCCACTGTTTTGGCACCACAAGACCTCTTCAAACCGGACATGGTGCCTAAAATATATTCTGAGAAAAAGGAGGCCCCAAAATCTACTAGGTGCTCCTTTTGCTTCTGAGTCCTGTGCTTCAGTCCAATAGCACACACGGGCCACGTGGGGTAATTTTAAAAACTGCAGAATCTGGGCAATAAATATTGGGTTGCATTTCTCTGGTAAAATTTTCTGTGTACAAAAAAAAATGTATTCCAAATGAATTTCGGCAAAAAAAAAGGAAATTTGTAAATTTCACATCTACTTTGCTTTTATTCCTGTAAACCGCCTAAAGGGTTAAGATACTTTCTGAATGCCATTTTGAATACTTTGAGGGGTGCAGTTTTTAAAATGGGGTAATTTATGGGGACTTTCTAATATATAAGGCCCTCAAAGCGACTTCAGAACTGAAATGGTCCTTGAAAGTATAGCCTTTTGAAGTTTTCTTGAAATTGTGAGAAATTGCTGCTAAAGTTCTAAGCCTGGTAACGTCCTAGAAAAATAAAAGGACGTTCAAAAAATTATGCAAACATAAAGTAGACATATGGGGGATGTTAACTAGTAACTTTTTTTGTGTGGTATTACTATCTGTTTTCCAAGCAGATACATTTAAATATAGAAAAATGCTAATTGTTGCTCATTTTCTTAACATTTTGGTGTTTTTCACAAATACTGATTTTCTCGACCAAATTTTTTCCACTAACAAAGTACAACATGTCACGAGAAAACAATCTCAGAATCGCTTGGATAGGTAAAAGCATTCTAAAGTTATTACCACATAAAGTAACACATGTCAGAATTGAAAAAATCGGCTGTGTCCTGAATGCCAAAACAGGCCGGGTCCTGAAGGGGTTAAAGAAGTCCTAAAAAATATATACATATTGAAATATCCCCTTAAATGGTTCCCGACTGCTGGCTGTGTTTTTACGGCCAGTGGTCAGGGTCCTTAAAACCCGAGCCATAGACTTTTTGCGGCTCTGGTTTTAACTTGAATGTCGGGTATCCGGCTGTCAGTGACTGCCGGGGACCCTGAGGAGAGGATAGAAGCAGCTGTCGCTGCTTCTGTCTTCTCCGATTTTTCTTTTACACAGCACTCAATGATTGCTGTGTATAGGAATAGAGGCGGCGGCCGCGCCGGTGTTCATGTGACTGTTCACATGATCGCCGGGTGCCGTTAGTAACATACTGCTGCTGGGTCCTACTAGACCCAGCACAGCCCTATTAGTGACAATCGTCACTATGAGAGGGCTGATTTACCCTGTAACTTGGGCTGCTGTGCAGCTCCAGTTACAGTTGAAAAACATGGTGTAAAAATAAAATAAAATATATAAAGTTCCCCAAAGGTGTTTTTTTGGCCTTTGAGGGACAGACCATAGTAATAAAAAAATAAAAGTAAAGTGCAAGAAAAATTAATAATAAATGCACATAAAACACCCACCCCCAAAAAAAATTTCCCTCCTGCCAATCATTGTCGTAACGCTAGCGCTGACCCAATTACCCTAATATAGACATGTAATATATTAACATTTACGGTAAACAAATACAAGGTCTATTTTAGGGTAAAACTAGGTTATTACCAGAAAAAAAAATAGCTGAAACGTAAAAAAGCTTATTTTTTTTTCTATTTTCAAATATTAAGAATAAAAATTCTAAAATGGCAAAAAGGATGTGTATAAAAACGATAAAAAAAGAAACCTGCATGGTCTACGGAAAAAAACATCGCAAAAATCACGTCGTTAGCCCAACAAATAAAAAAGTTATAGCCATTTAACTTACTTGTGCTAAAATCGGCTAAACGGTGTCTGGTGCTGAAGGCGCAAAATATCCCGGTCCTGAACTGGTTAATCTTTAGGAGGAGATCACACAGCAGTTTTTGTTTGTTTTGTTTTTTTTGTGTGGCAGAAAAAGACCTGCGTTAGGCTGTGTTCACACAGAGTTTTTTGCAGGAGGAAAAAAATTCCTCCTGCAAAAACTGCTCCAGTAGGTTTTTGCACAGTGTTTGACAAAAACTCGTCAAAACACTCGTCGAGGTTTCTTTTTCCTCTTTCTGACTGATTGAAATGGGGTTTTGGAGGCGGAAACCGCCTCAAGATGGGTCATGACGCTTCTTTTTACCGCGACGAGACGCCTTACTCCTGTTGGAATTTTGAGGCAGATTTTGAAATGCAAGCGTTTTTAAGCATTTTCTGTGTTTTGTCACATAAATTTTTTTTTTTTTTAACGTGTAGAATCTAATGCAAAAAAAAAAACAAAACGCTCCAAACGAGTGCTGCGGATTTTTTTTCTCCCTCGCGTAGGTTTCAATACGAAGTCAGAGGTGGAAAACGCTCAAAGAAAGAGCATGCAGCCTCTGCCTCTGCCTCCCATTGAAATCAATAGGGGGAGATTTTGGTGCGTTTCATGACGCTGATTTAGGCGTGGTTTCCACATCATAATTCAGCGCCCAAAAACGCAATGTGAACTACCCCTTACAAACCGTACAATAAATATAAAACGCAATTTTAAAAACGATGAAAAAAAAAAATGACCGTAATTTTTTTTTTTTTACACATTCTGCTTAATACAATTATTATAAATTAAACACTTATTTTTATGTACCATAAATGATCGATTAATAAATCTCTGCTGTGAGGCAAAAGTGGAAAAATGTGCTGCGTACTTAGAAGCTCAAAATCAAGATGATAAATAAACCACATCACTAACGTTTTGGACGATAGCCGTATGTCTGTCCCCACCACAGCTGCTGGAAGGCTTCCATAATCACACACTTTTCTGAAAATAATATATATTTTTTCTTTGTGTTCGGGCTTATTCAGACAAACGGGATATACGTCCGTGCAACACGCGTGGTTTTAACGCGCGTCGCACGGACCTATGTTAGTCTATGGGGCCGTGCAGACATTTGCGTGATTTTTACTCAGCGTGAGTCCGCTGTGAAAAACACACGTCATGTCCGTTCTTTGAGCGTGTTTCGCGCATCACGCACCCATTGAAGTCAATGGGTACGTGAAAATCACGCATGTCACACGAGAAGCACTTCTGTGGGACAAGCGTGATTCGCGCAACTGCTGTGAAAAGGAAGTATGAAAACAGAAAAGCACCACGTGCTTTTCTGTTTACAAACATCCAAACGGAGTGTCATAATAATGGCGGCTGCGCGAAAAGCACGCAGCCGCGCATCATACGGGGCTGACACGCGGAGCTGTCAAGAGCCTTTTGCGCTGGATTCACACGAGCATGTTCGGTCCGTAAAGGACGGAACGTATTTTGGCAGCAAGTCCGGGACCGAACACACTGCAGGGAGCCGGGCTCCTATCATCATAGTTATGTACGACGCTAGGAGTCCCTGCCTCTCCGTGGAACTACTGTCCCGTACTTAAAGCATGATTACAGTACAGGACAGTTGTCCCGCAGTGAGGCAGGGACTCCTAGCGTCGTACATAACTATGATGCTAGGAGCCCGGCTCCCTTCAGTGTGTTCGGTCCGGGACTTGCGGCCGAAATAAGTTCCGTCCTTTATCGACCGAACATGCTCGTGTGAATCCAGCCTTACATTTCAGCTTTCCTCCTTCCAATTTCAATGTGTGCCACCTTGTTTTAGAAACACTTAGGGTATGTTCACACGCACTGTTTACGGACATAATTCAGGTTTTACGCCTGGAATTACGGCCGAAAATACTGCTTGACAGCGTCGGCAAACATTTGCCCATTGATTTGAATGGGTTTTACGATGTACTGTGCAGACGGTCATTTTTTTTTTACGTGCCGCTGTCAAAAGACGGCGCGTAAAAAAGATGCCCGCGTCAAACAAGTGCCTGTCACTTCTTGGGACGTAATTGGAGCTGTTTTCCATTGACTCCATAGAAAAACAGCTCCAATTACGTCCGTACTGGATGCTGCGAAAAACGCCTGCACATGCCATTACGTCTGAAATTCATGAGCTGTTTTCTCCTGAAAACAGCTCCGTAATTTCAGCCGTAACGGACGTGCACGTGTGAACATACCCTTATTCTTAAAAATCCTGCCTTTGTGAACTTTATTAGTACCTTTATTACATACTTAGATAATATGATATTTTAATCCCTTCTCTCATCTAAGCTGTATGTAGAAGTCTTGCCCGAGATGTTATGCTGTCCATAAAGCATTTTAGTTGCCACCCTCCGATAAAAAAATAGAAGATTCAATCTCTTTCTTGGGAGAGGGTCTCCAGAACTTAATCCAATACTAAAGGTGAGGTCTTACTATATAGCTTCCTTCTTCCAGGCTGGAGGTGATGTCCGGTCATTCTCCCTTCGCTTATGTGAAGGAACTACAAGTAAGTGACAGCACAGCGTGATCTCGCAAGATCATGCTGTGCTGTGGATTAAGCTGGATATGAATGAAGAGAAGTGATTGGTCAGCGTCATACACTTCTCTTTACTACGCCCACTTGGGCATTAAGAACAAATCTGCATAACCGTTAAAATGCTCATAACTTTGTCAAAAATGGTTTTAAAAAAACACATTATTTAACTACATTAAAGCGCCTATTAGATTAGGTAGAAGATAGGGAAAGGCGATGTGGGTACCCTTTGGGAATTACATCCCCCAGGTTCCGAACTTCACCGCCTCCTCATAGATCCAAGTGGAGATAGCAAGGTTCAGAAAACTAGAGTTCTATAATTTGTTTCTATTAGACCAATCTTTTCACAGAGAAATTTATCACAAGCCACTCCCTGCCAAAGGCAAAACTGTACCCTCAACACACCCGGCGGAATGTTGAACATGGGCCTCCTAAATAAAACTAAGCATCAGGGACTACTGGTCCTCTGATGTTTTATGTAATATCCCTTTATGGTATGATGAGCAGGGAACATTTTGAGACCCTTCTGAAATTTCTGCGATGCAACAGAAAATTCCCGCTAACACCCTGTAAAGAGTAAAATGTGTTTGTGATTCCATTTTGTATGAAGTATCCATTTTATATTTTGACGTATCATCATCTGCTTCTCTGTAAGACAAAACTTGCTCTGGGACTGTCTGGGAAATCACGTGTTTACCATTCTTTATCGGAGTCTTCTATGAGAATGTACGTCTTGGCTTTGCAGCTGTAAGATTGTTTTGGGAAATATTGTCTTACTCAGGCTTCTCACAAGAAATAATATGTCTTACATGTAAGTTCCCATAAGTAGCCTTTCTTGCTTGTGATTGGCTCACCTCAGGCCCACTCCCTCAGCTTAAGCCAACTCCCCATTTGTGGGATACAATTGAAACTAATTTGCATACTAACAATAAACCAGAGAAGGATTTTTGGGTATACAAAGCATGTCTCTGTGTCTGTCTTCTCTCCGAGATATGGTTCTGGACAAGTGGCTGAACAAAATTGCCAATGTTTGAATTGTACCATAAAAACTACATGCCACTTATTCTATTCTGAGCCCTGCCATGTGTCCGGACAGCAGTTTAGAGTCCCTAATGGGGCTTTTCTGTACACCTGAAAAATAGCCAAATAAATACATAGGTGCGTTTTTCTAGTGACAAACATGAAATTGTATCTGTGCCATCTTACTGTGCATTAATTTTACCATATAAATATAGTACAATATGTGACAATGAAAACAATGTCAGAATCGTTCCTATGCATAAAAACATTTCCAAAATCTTTACACATACAGTACCATAGTCTCAGGCTTTAAGGATAGTACTAATTCCACCACAAACACTCTCCTTTACCAATGTAACTAAACCTCAAGCTTAATGCAGATTACCACTATTTTTGCCTCCACTCCATCGCTTATAGTTCAAGCATATGTTCTCCCAAATTATCCCAGGACTGGGAGCCATCTTCCATAACTGCTTTTGGAGCCTTACTTTTCGGTTCTCTCCCGGGCCACTTATTGTCTGTGACCATGACATTAAAGCTTTTCTTGACTAATGTCTGTAATCAGGCGTGAAAACTGCAGTTTTGCACCCATGCGGGACCCGTTTTCACGAAGCCCTCATAGACTTGAGTCTATTGAGGGATTCGTAAAAACTGTCGCAATAGGACATGCCCTATTTTTTACACGGGCTCTTCACACGGTCCGTTTAAAACAATGACCATGTGAATAGCCCCATAGAAATACATGCAGCCATGTGATGGCCGTTAAGCCTTATTGAACGTATAAATAGTCCGTGTGACTGACTGTTTGGTATTTTTTAAGTTTGTTATGAGACTAGACTCTGTGGTCACTTGCTGGAGACAAGAAATGATAGTTGACAGATGCCAACCGGACATAATTTGGAGAAGGGGCATCACACAAGAAAACCATTGCAATCATGTTACATGGAATCTTGTACCTGTTAAATAAGTTGCTTTTTGGGTTTTTTAACTGAACTATGTACATACATCTATTCCTGTTAAGTAATTCAGAATACGGCTCTAGTGTAATAATGAGACACAGGCTGGTATCTGTTTTATATTGTAGTTTATTTTATTTCACACCATAGGTTGTCCTGATGCTCATCACCTAAAATAATAGAAGGATAATGACAGGCATTAGGTAAAAGGCAGCTTTAAAGGGGTTGTCCTTGGTTAGAAAAACAGTCCATCCATCCCTTCCAGAACAGCACCACTTCTGCCCATGGTCTGTGTCTGGTATTACAGCTCGGCCCCATTCACGTAACTGGGCTGAGCTGCAATAGCAGACATAATTTATGAAAAAGTGAGGCCTTGTTTCTTGAAAAACAACTAACATTCATTTAATACAAGTGTTTTTAGGAAAAAAAAAAAAAAAGCTAAAATGAATGTACAAACATGAGGTCCATTAATATTTTGACCCCTTTCCCAAGGACTCACCAAATTTATGGTATGGGACTGAAAGGGTACATAAAGATCATATTCGTGGGAGCCTACTGATTACAAAATTTAGGCGCCACTGTGCATTGGAAGTAGAATAATAATATTTTTACTGCGTTATGATCATGTTATCCCACCACCCACCCAAACAAAGTATTTACTTGTTCTCTACATTCTGGCTAGCTGTAGCCACCACTAGAGGGAGCATAGGAGCTTACAGCACACCGTTTTACTATAGAATTTCTGGTATTAACCGTATACTGTAAGCTCCCATGCTCCCTCTAATGGCAGCAGACAAAGTTTAAGTTTTAAATCTATCTCTATGCAGCAAGACTCATGACAAAATAAAAATATTCTAGTCACGTTTCAACCATTTTAATTGCCATCTGCAACCTTCTGTGTATCAGAAAAATGGAGTGCGAAGAAAAATCTAATTGTAAAGCGCTGTAAAATATGTTGACGCTATATAAATAAAGATCACAAAATTAATAAGAACATTTTGGTTTTTTTTATATTAAATAAGCGAAACGATGGTACTGACTTTATATTTATGATCTAGACTTACTACATTTGCAACAGTAAAATATTTGTAGATGAAGATTAACAAAATTAATCAGAATTTCATTAAATCACCACAATATGTACAGTATGTCTATTACCGAATAAAATCAACAAAATTAACCCAAAAAAAGCTCACCTTTCACATGTCGGGAGTGTAGGTGACCACACGTATCTCAGCAGAGTTAACCGGCACTCACTGCTACTGCTGCTTCCAACAAATTCAAAGCCATCGTCACATTGAACACTTATCTTGTCTGATTTAGAGAAAGCATGTCCATCTCTTTTTGGGTTGTAATACTCTCCATTCTTAAGTACAACGCGTCCATTTAAAATTTTGGGAGAACTACATCCAAACCCTAGATAACAACAAAAAGTGCGGGGACTTTTTAATAGTCTGTATTCAGTTCCTCTATATTGTAAACTGTTCTGTAGTTTATATTGTTTAGAACATATATTGTACTAGGGGTTACAAATAGCCATGAAGAAGGGGTACACGTTAAAGATGACCTGTAAGCTTTCCTGAAATGTCTGTTTTCAGCAAATACTTATCTTTCCCATGAAATAACAATCCTGGAGCACTTTGTTTTAGAACTCTGCATCGTGCCATTCCTATTATCCCTCCTGGAAATGTGTGAACAAGAACTGGCCGTTACCCTTCCTCTTGACAATAGGTTGTGTCCCTACACAGTCTCCCATGGTCAGCTCTGGTTGGACAGTATCAGACTGTGTAGATATGTTGCCTTTTTTATCTTGATTTTTAACGCATTAAATACACAGTGGCAAGAAACGCTAAATTGACATTTTCAATGGCTTTTGTTGTGATTTCATGCTGCAGCAAGTTATCAGTCAAGATAAACTTGGCTACATCTGTTTGTATGTGCTCCTTTAGAATGGTGATGCCCAGTTATCAATTTATTTATATATTTCAAGGAGGAATAAGGGAAGAATGGCACACAACTGAGTTCTAAGGAAAGATGCTTCAGAATTATCTCATGAAGAATATAATTATTTTCTAATACAGACGTGTCAAGAATGCTGACAGTGTCTCTTTGAGAAAGACATATTTGAGATTATATATATATATAATTACTATGTAATATAAGTTTGAATTAAAAGCAGTACCACCCAGCAATTTTCTATCTATACAATGCATTCAGAAAGTCTTCATTTTCATTTTTATTCAGAATTAGTTATGTTGAGGGCTTGTGCTAAAATAAAAATAAAAAAATCAACGTTTTCCTGAATCATTCTGCACTCCATACCCCATAATCACTAAGTGAAAACAGAATATTTGTAATCTAGATACTAATTTATTGAAAAGAAAAAACTAAAATATTGCATGGACATAAGTATTCAGATCCTTTACTCAGTATTTAGTTGAATCATCTTCGGCCCAGTCTGAGGTCCAGAGTACTCTCGATCAGGTTTTTATTAAGAATATATGTGTACTTTCCTCCATTAATCTCTCCCTCAACCCTGAGCAGTCTCCCTGTCCCAGCCGCTGAAAAACACTGCCACAGCATAATGCTGCCACCGCCATGCTTCACTGAAAAACACCCACACAGCATGATGCTGCCACCATCATGCTTCACTGTAGGGATGGAATTGGGCAGGTGATGAGCAGTCCCTGGTTTCCTCCAGACATGGCGCTTAGAATTGAGGCCAAATTATTCAATTTAGGTTTTATCAAACCACAGAATCTTGTTTCTCACAGTCTGCGTTTTTTAGGTGCTTTTTTTTTTTGCAAATTCCAGGCGGGCTTTCATGTGTCTTTTACTGAGAGGCTTCTTTCTGGCCACTCTGCCATAAAGCCAAGATTGGTGGAGTGCTGCAGTGATGGTTGACCTGAAGGCTTCTCCCATCTGCACACAGGATCTTTAGGTTCTTGTCACCTCTTACCAAGGCCCTGCTCCCCGATTACTTAGTTTGGTGGTGCGGCCAGCTCTAGGAAAAGTCCTGGTTGTTCAAAACTTCTTCCATTTAAGAATTATGGGGGCCACTGTGCTCTTGGGAACTCTCAGTGCAGCAGAAACTTTTTTTTGTACCCCTCTCCAGATCTGTGCCTCCACACAATCCTGTCTCTGAGCTCAACATGCAGTTTTTTCCTCCCCATGGCTTGGTTTTTACTCTATGTATTGTCAGCTGTGAGACCTTATATAGACAGGGGGTGTGTCTTTCCAACCAAATCATGTCCAATCAAATGAATTTACCACAGGTGGACTCCAATCAAGGTGTAGAAACATTTTAAAGAGGATCTAGAGAAATGGGAGGCCCCAAGAGCTAAATTTCAAGTGTCATAGCAAAGAGTCTGAATAATTATGTCCATGCAAAATTAGAGTTTTTACATTGTCCTTATGGAGTATTGAGTGCAGAATTATGGGGAACATTTAGAATATTTTTATTTTATTTAACACAAGGCCTCAACATAAAATGTAAAAAAAAGTGATAGGGTCTCAAGAATTTCCAAATACACTGTAGCTGTCATAATTTTAAACACAGGCATTCTATCCTGGAGTGTTTAAGGGGGTTGTCTGGTTTGGACAACTCCTTTTGACATAAATAATGTGCCAATTGTGGGTACAGGAATCCTCATGCTGAGACACCTCCCGAACAACTTCTCACGAGGGCTGCGGTGGCAGGTTTTCTATCCCCTACAGCAATGCATTAGGAGAAATGGAGCATTACTCAGCATTAAATGAGTCCTCCAGAGGTTGAGCCTCTGCTTGTAGTGGCTCTCTGCTCTGGATAATAGAGGTGGATGCGAAGTGAGCGAGAACCTGTTTTACATTTCTGGGGCTTAACAAGGCAAATGCACATGGATTGTCTAGCAGAGAGACAGAATGGGGCACATTTATCAAATTAAATTCACCAGAAGGATTATGTTAGAAATAATGATGCAAGTTACATGTTCCATATTTATGAAATGTTCACTATTCTTTATTTTATTCTGGGGCATGTACCATGGCCATCAGGTGGCGTAGGGTAGAGAAGTGTGTCCAGTAAGTAAATGTAATATTCAATGTAAATAATCTATACTTAATTGCGCACAATTTGCACCAAATTAAAGATTTTCTTTTGTGTAGTGGAGCTCTAGGAACACCTCTTACCAAATTCTTATGGAGGTGATGGTTTGCCATACAGTGATTTCATCCTCCAACAATGTCTGGCTGTACAGGGGTATAGTAGAACCAGAATTCCTGTTTATGGGTGGCAACACACCACCAAATAGAACTGCCATAGTCCATGCCTCTGGATGAATAATTTACAAAGAATATCAAGTGCTTGGAGTGACCGTCCTCTTCCACTGGTTCAAACCCTATAGTATGTATGAGACACATTTGGGTGGAAAAGTCCCAAATGGTATGGCACATCATATTGGATAACAACTCTGTGTACGTGGGCTTTTAAGTTTCCCTGTTTAAACACATGAAAGTTCCTGGGTTCTCTCTAGATGAAGACGTGGCAATAATCATTCCTGAGGCAAGTTAGCAGTGCACATGAGATAGCTGTCAGACAAATTTCACCTGACTCCAGCATAAACATGCACGCTCAGCGTGGCCGAGCATACATGTTTATTTCAATAGAGAATGGTGAATAAGCCACTGCCAGACACCTAAAGCAATGGCTTTTGTCCCATCAGAACAACATTAAAATCCAAAAGGGTGGTCAAGATGCCCCCATACACAGTAGAGAAAAATCAAAGTGCTCAAGCATGGTGTTATGTGCACCAGATTAAATAGGCTCTTCTGTGGGTAGTCAGTCAGTGGAATGCATTTTTCAGGCCTCTGAACATACACCATTCAGCCATAATGTTAAAACCACCTGCCAAATATTGCGCAGGTCCCTCTCATGCTGCTAAAACAGTTCTGACTTGTCGAGGCATGGTTTCCACAAGACCTCTGAAGCGCTGTAGTATCTGGCACAAAGACTAATGCAGCAGATCCTAGTTACAATGTGGGGTCTCCATGGATCAAACTTGCTTTTCCAGCACATACCGCATATGCTAGATTGCATTGAGAGCTGGGAAATTTGAAAGCCAAGTCAACACTTTGAACTTTGTTATGTTCTTCAAACCATTCCTGAACATTTTATGCATTATGGCAGGGGGCATTATCCTTCTGAAAAAGGCCACTGCCATTAGGGAATACTGTTGTCATGAAGGGGTGTTCTGATGCTCTGGTGGACAAGGGTCAAGATGGACCCAAAACACAGCAAGCTGTGTTGCATTATGTAATCTGACACCTTTATATTATTGCCAGCATTAGCTTTTTCAGCTGTTTTCTGTGGAATCAAACCAGACAGGCTAGCCTGGAAGCTCCGGAACATCGGCACATAAGGGGAGGAGCGGCTTGACCGTGAGGGGAGACATAGTGTCTTACGTCATTGGGTGGAGTTTGGCAGAAGCGCCAAACGAGCAGAAGAGGAGGACGTGTTTGGTGTTAGCTCGTGCTTATCTTCATGGAGGATCTTTTGGACAGTGTTCGGCCTTAGCCGTGGAACGGGGAGTGGCTTGGCTGGCAGCACTTCCTAACATATCCCACTTCATTGTAACAAGATGTTTACTTCACCTGTCAGTGGTTTTAATGTTATGGCTGAACATTGTACAACCCGTCCTCAACTTTTGTAACCGATTATGTCTGGAAACAATCGTCCCCTGTGGCTAATGCACGATCCCCTGCGGTACACTGCTTATGTCTTCTTGGGTTTGGGGACAAATAATGCTCTTCTTATTATCCTTGCACATCCATTGCTGAGGAAGTGACTGACATTTCTAACCTGTTGGAACCGTGCCAGACTGTAGAAATTACATTATGGGACGTTTCGCTATTGGGATGCTGGCATCTGGATTTGACCAGCCTTGAGTAGCACCATGTTACTGCCCGGCAAAAAAAATCACCTATATGGGTTAGCTGAGCCATATTAAAAAAAATAAAAAACCCACCATGCGCTTAGCTATGGCGTGTGATAATGATCCATCTGATAGCTGAGTGCCTTTTAAAGAAGCCATTTCAGCTGAAATAGGAAAAGTTACACCTGTTGTTTAGGAGGGTACATGGAAAAGTTTGAATGCAGGCTCGGGATGCAGAGTACTTTTCTCTGATATTCAGAATTATCCATAATTCTTTAGCATCAGTATATATTGGGTATGTAAACATACTTACGCTTCTCACAAATTGGAACTTCAGGATTCCAGTTTAAATCTTCTCCACAGGTTAGGGTGCTTTGTCCATTTATAACAAAGTAGGAATTACAGTCCATTTGAATTGAGTCATTAATGTAAAATCCTTTCTCATGGTTGAACTGTTTCGGTTCCCCTTTTTTTATTCTTCCATTTATTAACTGGGGTGTATAACAAAAGTTTCCTAGAAACAAAAGCACACACATACAAAACTTCAATGTGTAATATCCCAGATAAGAAAACCATAAATACAGATTTTCAATGCTCCTAAAGTTAGTTTAGTCTGTAATTCTGCCTTCAGTAGTGAGACCTCCTTGCAGTGGTATCATTAAAGGGGTATTCCCATGACAGATATTTGACATATCTACAGGATATGCCATAAATGTCTGAGATGCACGTCCCAGCTTTGATAGATGTGAGTCACACCACCACCACCAGGAAACCGTGTGGACACACTCTTATTCTATCACTATGAGGTGGTAATATTTGGCCATAGTGCAGAAGTATTATTTAGCCCTTGCGTAGTATTATTTGATCACTATATGACTAATTTAGTGGTATATTATACCTATTTATGATGGGGCAAATTATTTTGGGGGGGGTTTTATCAGGACACTTGCCTATATGGGAAAAAGTTTAGCATGGCACTACATATTATTCCTCAGCGAGACAACCTATGCTTACGCAACCACTGCTTTTAATGGCAGTCACGGATGCCCCCACATGTCCAGTCACAATTCTTCCATGCCAGTCACAATCTACCCCCATAACAGCCACAGATGCCCCATCTTATCAAGTCACAATGCCCCTCACATATTCAGTCATAGATTCCCCCTTGAGACTAGCCTGCGTTTACCACCTGCATTGGGCTTCCTCTTTCATGACGTGTTGACTTTGACACCAGTAACTTTAAATAGATGGCGAATCAGTCGTGCTCGTTGGGTCTGCTTCTCTGCCATCCAATATCAAATTGTATCTGCGTCTTGAGTATATGGATGCAATTAAAAGTGGTGGTCGCTGACCAAAAGACCGCCACTGTCTGTGCCGAACTACTTCACTGTGTAAAGCTCCTGGACAAATTATTTTATTTTTTTTGTTTTTGTTTGCCACTGAGTTTCAAATAAAAATATTTCCTGTATGACATTTAAAAATCTGCCAGTTTCTCCTTAGAAATAGACTATGTGGAAGTGGGGGGGTAATCTGACTGCATGTACAGTAGGCGACTGGTGTGGTATTTCTCCATTTCTACGACCAGTATTGTCAGGGTGTGAATATTGAGACTTTAAGATCTCGTGAAATACATAAGCTCTGAGGGGTATAAAGGGGGCATAGAACTGATTTCCACCACTGTTCTGTTCAGTAGCATGCACCATATTCCTCGATAATCAGGGTTCAGGAATACGGCATGTGCTACGTTGTAAATACCTTTGTATTTAGTCAGTACTTACTCTCACATGTAGGCAATGAGGGCTCCCATTGACTGTGAATATTGCATTTTACATTTTTTGTGCCGTTCATAATGAAGCCTTCTAAGCATTCAAATCTAACCACAGAATTTAGTGTATACGGGCCAACAAATCCTGATAACTTTACTGCATCGGGGACTTCAGGGGAAGGGCAGTCAACATCTATAACAAATAGAATATTAAATATTAGATAATACAATGATGATCTTGAGGTTTCTAAATATTCCAAAAACTTCTAGTTGTGTACAGCCTTCTCTGCAAACAATTATAATAGGTAAAAACCACGCAAATGCTAATAACAGGGCTCCGTCACAATGCGTGTTAGCAAACAATAAATGTTGATGTATGGTGACAAATCCCCAGGATTTATATATACATTTTTATTGCTAACAAATCTAAGGTTGAGGTTGGTGCTTGTATATAAAGAGTTACGTTCACAAGACTTCTATTATCGGTAATCTATGGTGCTCATGAAATTCTAAGAAGAATACAGATTGCCATTAAGGCCTCCTTCACACACCCTTTTCTTCCAGCATTCTAAAACGCATGTAGACATTTCAAGCGTTTTCAAGCCAGAAAATACGTATGCCGTCTTTGTGGCAAATCCAGGAGTGGATCTAGAACGATGTTAAAGTGTGAAGGAAAGGCTGATACATCCCCTCTTGATATCCTCTTCTGTCTTAGGCCGTGTGAACATACCCTCAGGGCTTGTCCTCACACAACCGAATTGCTGCAGAAAATTTCTTTAACAATTCTGTTGAAAAAATGTAGGCGCGGCAAAAACGCACCATTTCCTGCGGTTTTTACTGCAGAATTTGGTGCGGATTTTGCTGCGTTTTTCACAATGTTAGGAGATGGAGACATCTCCTCTGAAAAATGCAGCAATTCAGTCCACTTTCCGCAGCAGGAATTGACATGCAGCAGTCCGGAAAATACGCACCGCAGGTGAATTTCTGCTTGGACTTTTTAAGCAACGTGTGGATGAGATTTGTTAAATTTCATCCACTATACTACTGCTGTGTTTTTCCCGTAGCAACTCGCGTTTTTCGCGGCGTATTTTACGGCTATTTTTGGAGCTGTTTTTCAATGGAGTCAATGAAAAACGCCTCCAAAAACATCCCAAGAATTGTCCTGCGGCTTCTTTTGACGAGCCGTCATTTTTCGCGCCGTATTTTGACATTGACGCGTAGAATTAAGGCTCGTGGGAACAGAACACCGTAAAACCCATTGAAAGCAATGGGCAGATGTTTGTAGGCGTATTAGGGAAGTTTTTTCAGGTGTAATTCGAGGCGTAAAACGCCCAAATTATGTCTGAAAACACTGCGTGTGAACATACCCCTAGCGTGGAAGAACATCATAACAGATAGTTATGATGTATTGGTGGGTACTGACAGTTAGGGAATCTTCACACGTCATAAGCAAATCCGGCGTGGGGTTTTTCTGAAAATTCATGGCAGAAATCCGCAGCTGACATTCAAATTTCTACCGTGTACTGAACAGTGGATCCGTATGTTTTCAGAGTGGAATCTCTGCCAATAACTAACAATGTGCAGATTTTAAAATCCGCAGTGCGTTCACTTTTCTGCGCAGATATTTGCCTTAAGGGGGTTTTACACTGGGCGATTATCGGGCAGACAAGCGTTCTTAGAACGCTCGTTGACGATAATTGCCCGATAATTGGCAGCGATCACCACATAAACGAGCAAATGCTCGATCATCTGCTGATCGTATAGTTTTAAAAAAGTAAAATATTATCGTTGTCGGCAGCACATCTCCCTGTGTAAACAGGGAGACGCACTGCCGACATGATGATAATGTATGGGGACGAGCGATCAGAGTAATGACCGCTTGTCCCCATCCATAGCTCCGTGTGACAAGATTAAACGAGCGCCGATCAACGATGTCTCATTGATTGGCGCTCGCTACACCAGTCGAATATCGGCCGGTGTAAAAGGGCGTTTAGTGTGTGAAAAAATGTGTATAAAATACATGTATTTACATGTATTGTGACGGGAATGTGTTAAAATGTAGGAGTGGATTCACGTTCAGAGTGTTTGAACATCGCCCTAGAGAAGCAGCCTGCAGAGGGGGAGAATTGCTAAAAAAAAATGTGGGATACACACAGAATTGTGGTCAGAAATAGTGCTATTATTTAAGTACAGACAAACGACAGGTTATTCTGAAAATTGACCTAGAATGATAGGTACACTTCTGTTTTTTTTTTTGTTTTTTTTTATAACATATCAGTTATTTATAGAATTCAATTTTATAGAAATAATAAGACAATAATAGATGTACAATGTTATAAATTCTACCTATGCATTTTGGTGGGTTAGAGCTCCATGTTCCCTTTCCTGTGCAGTAGACAAAGGTTTCCCCATATAAGACAGATTTGGGGTTGTTGCATTTATAGTGAATAGTATCCAAGTACATATATTCATCCTTTTCTGGGATAAAGTTGCCATCGGGAATTGAAGCAGGATCAGGACAAATCACAACTGAAAAGAAAAACTTAAATAAATATTATATCCAGTTCTTGAGTTTGTATGTGCTCCCTGTGTTTGCGTGGGTTTTACTTTGGTTTCCTCCCACACCCCAAAAGCATACCAATAGGAAATTTAGATTGTGAGCCCCAATGGGGACAGTAAGTAATGACCTCTGTACAGCGCTACAGAATATGTTGGCACTATACAAGTAACCAAAATATATAAACTGAGCAGATGATAATAAACAAATGTAGTAACCAGATAGTACTAGTCTGGTAACAGCAGTTGTCAGAACCATGTCCCTCTTTCGAACATCAGTCAGTGCTCTGTAGATTTTGGCTAAAACAAGAGCACTGATGTAATGCCCCATTCCAATCAAGTAAAGGCTCAATTATACTAAATACCTCTAGAAGGTCAGTTCTAACCATTATTATTTTTTTTGTTGAGTATTCCTTTAAATGGTGACATTGCAGCCATTGGCGGATTAAGTGTACCATGGGCCCTGGGCTGTTGACACAACTTGGGCCCCCTCCTTTCCCCTCACACACAATTCAACCCCCCAACCCGTTGACACTGTATCCGTCAGTGCCACTAACCTGACAGATACAGGTTTTAGCACTAGATACAGCTGCTCTGTATACAGGATATAAAGCAGTTGTATCTCAAAAATATATTTAAAAAAAAATAAAAAGTAGAAAAATAGAAAGATGCACCAAACACACTAAGGCCCTGTTCACACTGAGTTTTTTTTACAAGTTTTTTTGGTGCGGAAACCGCCCTGCAAAACTCATCAAAAACCACCAGAAAATGCCTCCCATTGATTTCAATGGGAGGCGGACGAGTTTTTTTACCGCGAGCGGAAAAACCGTGTCGGGGTAAAGAGAAGCGAAATGACCTATCTTGAGGCGGTTTCCGCCTCCAATACCCCATTTCAATCAGTCAGAAATGGGAAAAAAACGACGAGTGTTTTGACGAGTTTTTGTCAAACCACTGTGCAAAAAACGTATGGAGCAGTTTTTGCAGGAGGAATTGTCCCCCTGCAAAAAAATCAGTGTGAACACAGCCTTATACACTGATACACTGTTTTATGAAAGAAGAAAAATAAATAAATAATAATAATAAAAACAAATTGTAACACCTCTCTTTAAAGTGTAACTAACCTTTTAAAAAACTTTTGACATGTCATAGTGATATGTTAGAATTTTTAATCGGTGTGGAGTCCGAGCACTGAGACCCCCACCGATCGTTAAAGTGAAGCGGCAGAAGCGCTCGATTCAATGCTGCTCCGCTTAGTTTCTGTTCGGCATTCCTCAGAGTGGTTCGTACACCGCTTGTTCGTCTTTCTGATAAAAGCAGGTCAGAAACGAAGCGGCACAGCGGTCACCTGAGCGCTTCTGTCACTTTGTTTTAGCGATCTATGGGGGTTCCAGTGCTCGGACCCCCACCGATCAAAACTTCTGACATTTCACTATGACATGTCAGAAGTTTTTTAGAAGTTTAGTTACACTTTAAAGGGGTTTTCCCATGAGGGACACTTTATGACAGATCCTGTGGATCCTGTCAGATAGATGCGAGTCCCACCTCTGGGACCCACAACTATCTCTCGTTCCAGGCCCCCTAAACCCCATTCTACCTCCTTCTGCTCTCGCTGCCTCCCAGCCACTTCCTGACTTCATGGACTTTCCGTAACTCTGTAACTTTCCTTAACTCTCATAGTAGCGAATGGCAGTTACTGTAGCAGTGTAGCATGCAAGCTACGCTGTTTCCGTAACTACCATTCAGTTCTATGGGACTTACGGAAACAGTGTAGCTCAGCGAGCTACGCTGTTTTCGTAAACCCCCGACCATAAAGTCAGGAAGTGGCAGGGAGGCAGCGAGATCAGAAAGAGGTAGAACGGGTTTTAGGGGGCACTGTTCTCGAGATAGGTGCGGGTCCCAGAGGTGGGACCTTTATCTATGTGGCATTTATGATATCTGGAGATGTCATAAATGTCTCTGGTGGGAAAACCCCTTTAAGTAGTCAGACACCCCCCTTGTAGTAAAATAACTACTGAGGGCTGTATGGGGGGGGGGATTATATTGGAAGTGGAGGTCAGATTGTCTGACTGACTGCTGAGGGCTCTATAGGGGGGTTTGAGTGTCCCACTCTGACATCTCTGTGGGGAGGAGGATATCCCTCCCATAGAGACCTCACAAGTTAGTCGCTCAGACCCCCCCCCCCCCCCCCCATAGAGCCCTCAGCAGTCAGTCAGACAATCTGACCTCCACTTGCAATATATTAGTAACTACTGAGGGCTCTATGGGAAGGGGGGGATTATACTGAAAGGGGGTCTAACTATATAAGTGACTGCAGAGGACTCTATGAAGGGGGGAATAATCCCCCCATCCCCCATAGAGCCCTCAGTATTTATTATACAGCAGGGCTCATCTGACTGATGAGTGCTCTATGGGGGGTGATATTATTATCCCCCATAGAGTCCTCTGCAGTGAGTTAGATGGACCCCCCCTTGTTATATAATTAATCCCTCCCTTACGTCAGCCGATCAGTTTAAAGTTGGCTGGGGCAGGAGGCGAGTACTACACAAATCCCACCGCATGACCACCGCCCTGCTTTCCTGTTCCTCTCTGGCGGTGCGTGCATAGTCAGAGAGGTGTGTTCTAACTTCTACCACTAGCGGATGTGCCTATTGTGACGCGCGTCTGCTAGCCCTATCCTGCCCCTGCAAATGCTGCCCCTCCCCCAGGGCCGATTCTAGCTTTCATGCTGCCTGAGGTGAAAATTTAAATGGCACCCGCTAGATTTTGATTGACATCCGTTTGGCTGTTCTACATCACTAGCAGCCTAATCCAACTCTTGCAGATGCGCCGTTGCCTTGTATTGGCAAGTGATACAAGGCAATGGCACATCGGAGAAAGTTGGAGGAGATTGGTAGTGATGTAGAACAGCCAGGGGGATGACAATAAAGCATGGAAAGGTGGTTTTGGAGTCAGGACCATGTGACTCTTCAGGAGTTGATTTTATAGATTTTGCTGCATCTGAAAAAAGCATATAGGGGAATATTTGGAAATATTGTCAGGTGATGTATTACTGCATGGTGGCGGTTCAAGGGGTTACAACTACCTGACAGGTTCCCATTAAATATACAATGAATTAAAAACGATTCCATCGCAAAATTGCAATTTTGTTATTACAAAATATTACAAAATATATTCTATATAATTACAACTCCAGAACCAAGTTCTGACATCAATGGCTCCAGAACCAGGCTCAATACATATATACAGCCCCAGAACCAAGCTCAGTACATAAATACAGCACCAGAACCAAGCCCAGTACATATATACAGCACCAGAACAAAGCTCAGTACATAAATACAGCACCAGAACAAAGCTCAGTACATAAATACAGCACCAGAACCAAGCCCAGTACATATATACAGCCCCAGAACCAAGCCCAGTACAAATATACAGCCCAAGAACCAAGCTCCGTACATATATACAGCCCCAGAACCAAGCTCAGTACATATATGCAGCCCCAGAACTAACCTCAGTACATAAATACAGCACCAGAACTAAGCTCAGTACATAAATTCAACACCAGAACAAAGCTCTTATAGATGTACAACACCAGAACCAAGCTCAGTACATACTGTAAATACAGCACCAGCACAATTACAGCTCAATTTAGTGCAACCCCTGCCCTATAGGTTTGTATGGGTAAAACTACAGCTCCCAGCATGACTTGAACAATGGTAAGGATATTCTGGGTGTTGCTGTTCCCCTCAAAAGAATATCATACCACCCATGATCTCTCTGCAGATCATATAGTGATTACATTACTGATTAGAGGTAGAATAAACTTTTACATTAAGTGACTCACCGGTGACTTCATCTCAGATTCTAGTTGTTCTTTTTTGCTTTTCTTCTCCATCCGCTCCAGACCTCTATGATGACTTCTCCCGGCCACGACCCATTTCTGCAGTTTTCCGCTCAGATGTCTTCAGCTTCTCACTTTTCAAACATTTCTGCACCTATAAACAAAGATAACATTCTCATGGTGCCACACAATACGCCCCTAAATATAATAGTTCCATACACTGCACCTCTAATTATAATCGCACCATACACTGTGTCCCTGATTATAATAGCGCTATACCCTGCACATCTAATTATAATAGCATTATACACTGTGTCCCTGATTATAATAGCACCATTCACTGTGTCCCTGATTATAATAGCACTATTCACTGTGTCCCTGATTATAATAGCACCATACGCTGTGTCACACACACACGCACACGCACACACACACACAGTGCTCCCTGTAGATAGTGCCCCCTGTAGATTGTTCCCCCAAAGAGCCCCCTGTAGATAGTGCCCCACATATAGCCCCCTGTAGATACCACTCTACATATAACCCCTGTAGATAGCCCTCTACATATAGCGCCCCCTGTATATAGTGCCCTACATATTGTCCCCCTGTAGATTGTGCCCCACATATAGCCCCGCTGTAGATAGCGCTCTACATATAGCCCCCTATAGATAGCACTCTCCATATAGCCCCCTGTAGATAGCACTCTACATATAGCCCCCTGTAGATAGCGCTCTACATATTGTGTCCCCCTGTATATAGTGCCCTACATATAGTCCACCTGTAGATTGTGCCCCACATAGAGCTCCCCACTTCTGTAGCTAATGCCACTCACACTTTTAAGTGAAAAAAAACAAACTTTACATACTCACCTTGATCCTGTTCCCGCGCCGTCCTGTGTCAATGCAGGCTTCTCAGCAGGTCTGCTGGGGCTGAACGCGCAAGCGGTGCCATGAAGTCATTGTGCCGTTTGCGTTGTTGAAAGGCGCTCATTGATGGGGCAAGTCATTCTGCCCTGCCATTCAGAGCCCTTCAACAACGGAAGCCATCGCGGTGTTAGCGTCGTTGATTTACAGAGCAGAATGACTTGCCCTGCCAATCAGCGCTTTTCAACAACGGAAGTCGTAGTTGAAAGGCGCTGATTGGCGGGACAACTCATTCTGCCGTACAAATCAGCGTCATTGTAATGTGCTGAATAGTCGGACACAGAACGTACCTGGCCATCCAGCGCTTATGCATGTAATTGTACCTGTGTTCTATAAACGCAGGTACAATTAGTGCAGGAGGGAATAGCGGTGGCTGGTTTCAGTTGTGCCGCTGCCCCCTCAGAGAGGCAGCAGGCCAGACGATGCGGACCTGCCCTCCCCATTAGCGGTGCCAGAATGCTGCAATGCTTATTTTTTTTAATTATGTGCGGTTCGGGCGACATGGGCCCTTGGGCAGCCGCCCGAACCACCCATATAATGATCCGCCACTGCCTGCAGACACTACTAGGGGAAACTTACTGCATTTTTCAGGTTTTTTTTTTTTTGTTTTTTTTTTCAATTGTTCATTACCGGACCCCAATGACTTTAATGAGTTCAGTCCGAGTTTACTATTTTTGCTCCTGTCACATTTATGTACATTATTACAATAATCAATTAACTAATTTTTTATTTTTGTTTAGGTAAAATTACCTTCACACTGAGGGACAGCATTGCTCCAAGTCCCGTCCTCTTGACAAAATCTGTAGTTTCTACTTGATATTAATCTGTATCTTAAAACAAAAACAGCAGATTGCATAGAGTTAACTAGTTTTATAGTCTCGTGCAAATAAAGCATCATTGTGAAGAATGAAAAGTTCTCATCAGACTAATAAACTTTGGGGGAGATGTAGAAAAATACATATCTAGTGCAGATGCTTAAAGCAATAAGTGAAATTACAGATTTATTTTTTCTAATGCCTAACTTACACAACCGTGGTTTTATGTCCATGTTATATACGCAATTTAGCGGATAGCACACAGACCCGTTCATTTATATGGTCCCATGCACACAACTGTGATGTTCACGGTTCCATGTGGCGGCCGCAAGTCCAGGCCGCAAAAACTCAGGACATGCCATTTTACTGTTCGTTTATGGATCATGTGACCTACTCATGGGCCTCCAGTCTACTTCTTTTTTTTTTTGCAGATCCATGAATATTGATGACACACAGATGCACTACGGAAGGTTTTTTGCAGACAAATGGATGGAAAATGCAGACAACGGAGCCGTGGTTTTGCATACCTTCCAACCGTCCCGGATTCAGCCTGACAAACCCGGGTTCCAGTGCGGTGTCCCGCTTTCTCGGGCAGCAAGTGGTATGTCGCAGTGTCAACTGTACCTGCGTCCTCAGGACTTAGATACAGTTGAACCCAATGTTGAACCCAATGCTGAAGCAGGGAGCCTTCAGCATTAGTACAGAGCAGAGGAGCAGCGGGAGCTCCTCCGCTCGTCGAGCACTATCCAGGCTCAGCGCTACTTCAAGCACTGAGCCCTGGGAAGCCCTTGACGTCACTATCCATATATGGACAGTGACCGGCAGTGGCTCCTCCAGGAGCGGAATCCCCTGCCAGAGCCTTGTCAACGCTCTGGCCGGGGATTCCGTCCCTAGAGGGAACCCCTGACGTCACTGTCCATGTATGGACAGTGATATTGGGGGATACTTCTGCAGCCGAATCCCCTGCCAGGGCATTGCCGATGCTCTGGCCGGGGATTTCGCTCCTAGATTGAACACCTGATGTCACTGTCCATATATGGATAGTGACGGCAGAGGCTCCTCCTGTAGCGAATTCCCTGGCCACAGTGAGGCTGATCCTCTAGGAGCAGAATTCCCAGCCAGAGTGAGTCTCAATGGCGCTATCTACAGGGGGTGGTGCTATCTTCAAGGGGGTGTGGTACTATCTACATGGGCACTGTGGCACTATATAGTGGCTCTATCTACGGGAACACTGTGGTGCTATCTACATGGGCACTGTGTGTGGCACTATCTACGTGGACACTGGCACTTTATATGTGGGCACTGGCACTAGGGGCAGCGTTGGGGCATTATACTGGATGGGGCAGCGTTGGGGCATTATACTGTATGGTGGCAGCTAAGGGGGCATTATACTGTATTGTGGCAGCTAAGGGGGTATTATACTGTATGGGGGCAGCTATTGGGGCATTATACTGTATGGGGAAGCTGTGGGGACATTATACTGCATGGGGCAGCTATGGGGCATTATACAGTATGGGGGCAGCTATGGGGCCTTTATGCTGTATGTGGGAAGCTATGGGGGCATTATGCTGTAAGGGGCAATATACTCTATGCGGCATCTGAGTGGGCATTATACTGTATGGGGGCATCTGGGTGGGCATTATACTGTATGGGGGCATTATACTGTATGGGGAAGCTATAGGGGCATTATACCATATGAGGCAGCTGTGGGAGCATTATACTGAATGGGAGCAGCTATGGGACATTATACTGTATAAGGGAAGCTATGGGGCATTATACTGTATGGGGGCATTATACTGTATGGGGAAGCTATGTGGGCAATATACTCTATGGGGGCATCTGTGTGGGTATTATACTGTATGGGGGCAGCTATGGGGCATTTTACTGTATGGGGCAGCTATGGGGGCATTATACTGTATGGGGAAGCTATAGGGCATTATGCTGTATGGAGGAATTTGGGTATTATACTGCATGGGGGCATCTGTGTGGGAATTATACTGCATGGGGACATTTGTGTGGGCATTATACTGTATGGGGGCATCTGTGTTGGCTTTATACTGTATAGGTGCATCTATGGAGGCATTATACTGTATGGTGGCAGCTAGAGGGCATTATACTGAGTGAGAGGCACTATGGGAGCATGATACTGTGTGGGCTGAACCGGGTGTGTATGGGCGGGATTAGAGGCGTGGCCTAAAAGGGAAAAAATTATGTGCATCTGTTGTCCCTCTCTGTAATACTTGAAAGTTGGGAGGTATGGTTTTGTAGACCGCAAAATCTCAGGTAATGACAGCTCAGCCCTGTTGCTCCCTAGGATGGTTCAGACTTAGTGAACCTGGGTCTATAGTGGTGTGTATTTATATTCGAGTGTGTAGTCCCCTATAGCTTGTTATAAGGATTGCTGTTATTCCATGGAACCTCTTCAATATGGGTCTATTATTTTTTGTCACTTTTGTAAACATTAATTCAATATATATATACACTCTCTGTTGCTTTATATTTACTGTTGTGTTCTTTTGACCCATAATATTTTTGGGCTGTATAATTGTTCTTAATTTTCACTGGTGTACACAATGCAACCTCTCCTATGCTGTAGACTTCATATTGGACATGTTGGATCTTTAACATTAGACATCTGATTAATGGTTTTATTTTCTTCTTTATATTTGTTATTATTCCATTTTTTTTAATTTTTATTCAATTTTAGTAGTGCTTTTCTGTACCTCTACAGCAAAAAATTATCTAGCAAAACAATGCAAAAAAACCCAACAACAAATGTTTGATAAAAGAATATGAAAAAAATGCACCAATTATTATTCTATACCTACCCGTCATTACAAGAGTAAGTTACTTTAGCACCAAATAAGAAACTAGATGCCTCAAAATCTCCATTTTCTACATCACCAGGATTTCCGCATGATTTCGCTGTGAACAAGAAGCCATAAATAATATTGAGTAGGTATGTTAGTTTGCAAATACAGTAATAGTTTGATAATGTGATGAGCTTGAGACTACCTATAGATGCTGGGTTATTGAAAATATCAGCCCATCAAAAGTCGCCCTGGTGTTACTAAGAATATTTGGAAAGTGTCAAAAGCGAAGTATGCATTGTCCTCCTTAAAATCCCTAATGACACCTTTCTTATTTAATCCGGCCTTGCCTGAGAGCCTTACTGCAAGAATGACCCACCCCTGGTCGAGAGCGGGTTTATTTTACTTTGCCGACATTGTAGACCCCTGTCAACGAACTATTTTACCATTCCCTACGTTGCAATCCAAATACAACTTACCGGATAATTCATACTTTAGTTATATGCAAATTACCCACTTTGCCAACTCTCTGTGAGTAGACACTTGTTTTTCTAAACCCACCCCCTTTGAGACGCTCTGTAAGACGACCGTCTCAACTAGGGGTTTAATATCGGCGATATACGATATCCTCTCCAGCTCATCTCTTTCGGTGACTGACAGGCATAGATATATGGTTAGGTGGGAGACCTATCTGGGCAGGGAGCTCCCCATGTCGCTGTGGCAAATCATCTGGTCCCAAGCGGCAAAGTCATCCCTTTGTGCAGCCTATAAATAAAACCAATATAAGATTTTGATGCATTGGTATCACACCCCGGAATTCCTCCATCGAATATTTCCTTTGGTTTCGGATAGATGTTGGAGATGCCGCAGTGACATGGGGACACTTCCTCACATCTTTTGGGACTGTCGACTGCTGCGTCCTTTTTGGAGGGAGGTGGGTGACCTTATCCATAATGTCTTGGAGGTTAGACCCCCATTGCAAGCTTTGACCTATCTTCTCAATGTGCCACCCAGGGGTTGGAGGAAAGTCCAATCCCGGCTGCTTCTTCATATACTCACTGCCGCGAAATGTCTTATTGCAGCTCACTGGAAACGCACTACTCCTCCTACGCTGAATGCCCTCCATAATAGAATTAGAGACATTAGGAGAATGGAATCACTGACAGCCTCTCTGAACAATCGTATGGAATGCTTTACCAGTGTGTGGTTGCCGTGGGACATGTATGATACCTCTAGACCACCATGATATAGTTCAATATAGATATAGATCTTACTGTAAACTTCTTAGATACAATAAGTAACATATGATAGCTCCTAGATTATCCCTTTCCCGTACCTTCCTTTTACCCTTGTGTATCTGTCTAATGTCATGTTAAAAATGTTTAAACCTTATCTTAATTAGCACAAGCAGAAGATGCTGAAGTAAAGTATCATAAAGTGAAGCTTCTTATTTAATACTGTATATTCCGAACTGACATTAACCACATTAATGTTAGTATATCGCAAAGGCCATCCTTGGCAACTCCGTTCCATGTATTTTCATTCCATATTGTTGTTATACTATGTTGTACTTGGCAAGGAGGATCATTGTAATGTACAATTTTTCTATTCCTCTCGCTTTATGTCTAAAATGCTGTATTTGATACTGCTTTCTTTATATCATTTCAAAATAAAAATATATAATTGGAAAAAAAAATAAAAAGTCACCCTGGTGCATTTGTAGTGAGAGCGGCTCCTGGATTTTCTTCCATCACCACAAATGGATATACCCATCATAAAATACACCTTATATATCACAACAAATCAAGGGGAATCTTGAGGTGGGGGGGGGGGTACTGATAGATTAGGCTCACTTAAATGTGAAAGGCTCTTCATAAGTCAATTGTAAAGACAAAGGAGGGGAAAGAAGGGACTGCACATTCCCTCAATACAACGTGACCTGTTGAGGAATGGATGGAGAAATTATCAGCGAGCCAGTCAATGCACAGGGCCAGGACAACAGACAATAGAGGTGTGGGGTGGATCCAGCCTTTAGATGCCGTGACCACAACATAAGTATTGCTAAAGTATACACCATAAATATTGCGTAAGTATACTAAAAATGCAGCAAACATTTAAATTGTATTTACCCTGATGAGTCTATATTGGATGAATTGTATAGGGACTGACATTACAGGGAGAAATCGCTGTGCCAGTACATCCTTTTTCCCCTTGCGTTCCCCTATTGAACAACAAGGCAAGAATTAGAGCAAACTTATTTTGCTTCAGTCTGATTCTACCAGAGGGACAAAAAAAGGCATTAAAAAATATATAATTAGCGTTCAGCCATTTCAAAGCTCTCCTAGTTTTACTTATGAGTGGGTCACGTGAGCCACCCTAGAATTAGAACTCAATACTTTTGGTCTTCTCCATTAAATCTAGAATTGGGACTAAATGTCCCAATTTTTAGCACCGGTTTTGGAATCAAAGAACTTTTATGTAGTATCTATTTTCATTAGTTAGTTGTTTTGCACCATATATCGATTAATCTGCTGCAAAATGCCCATTTTGTGCCCGAGTTATGACTATAACTGTAACTGGGACACAGAAGATGTAAATAGGTTTGCTATGCGACTAGTTTTTCTGTTGGCAACATAAAATGATGGAAAAGTATGAAGCAATAAAATAAAATCAACCAATACTTATTGAACCTTGTACAGTGCCAGTGTTTTTCATTGCTTACCTGTGCAGAATTTTTCATACTGTGTCCATTTAGAATTTTTCGTACAAGTGACAGTGTTTCTGGTTCCCAAAATACGAATAAACCCAGGTCGGCAACTGTATTGTACTGTATCCCCAACTTTAAATGTTTTCTGATTGGTCAATTCTTCTTTCAGCAACCCATAGGAAATTGATGGGGGAGAATCACAATCACCTTAATAAAAAGTGAAACCATTGAAAATAATAAACTGTGTAGAAGTGTTGTACAATATCCATCTACATATTCAATATTTTCATATTTGAAGAATGTTTAAAATGAGTGCACTATTAGTTTTATTGTCAATAATGGATCTTTAAGGCAGATGCATATACACTATATGGGCAAAAGTATTGAGACACCTACACATCTAAATCCCTAGGCATTAATACGGAGTCGTCCCCCCTTTTTTGCTAAAACATCTTCCACTCTTCTCTGAAAGCTTTCTACGAGATTATGGAGTGTCTGTGGGAATTTTTTGCCCATTCATCCAGAAGAGTATTTGTGAGGTCGGACACTGATGTTGGATGAGGGGGCCTTGCTTGCAATCTCCGTTCTAGGTCATCCCAAAGGTGTTCGATTGGGTTGAGGACAGAGCTCTGTGTGTGTGCCTGTCAAGTTCTTCTACAACATACTCGCCCCCCATTCCTTTATGGACCTTGCTTTGTGCACTGGGGCACAGTCATGCTGGAACAGAAAAGGGCCTTCCCAAAACTATTTCCACAAAGTTGGAAGCATACAATTGTCCAAAATGTCTTATATGCTGAAGCGTTAAGATTTCCCTTCAATGGAACTAAGGAGCCTAGGTCAATCCCTAAAAAACAACCCCTTAGCATTATTCCTCCTCCACCAAACTTTACAGTTGGCACAATGCAGTCAGGCAGGTGACGTTCTCCTGGCATTCGACAATCCAAGACTCGTCCATCAGACCTCCAGATAGAGAAGGTTGATTCATCACTCTACAGAACAGGTTTACTTCTCCAGAGTCTAGTGGTGTCGTGCTTTACACCACTCCATCCGACGCTTGGCATTGTGCTTGGTGATGTAAGGCTTGCATGCTTCTGCTTGGCTATGGAAACTCATGTCATGAAGCTCCCAGCGTACTGTGTTGATGTTAATGCCAGAGGAGGCAGAGAAGATTTGGAACACAGTAGTTATCAAGTCAGCAGAGCGTTGCCAACTTTCATGCACTTTGCGCCTCTTCACTCTACAAATGTCTCTAACATTACTTGGTTTCTAAGCGTTTCCACTTTGCAGTAATACCACTCACAGATGATCATGGTGCATTTACAAGATAAGAAATTTCACAAACTGACTTGTTATAACGGTGGCATCCTATTACAGTACCACGCTAGAATTCAGTGAGCTCTTTAGAATGACCCACTCTTTCACAAATGTTTGTAAAGACGACTGCATGTCTAGGTGCTTGATTTTATACAACTATGGCAGTGTTACTGAATGAAACCCCTGAATCAGTGGCGTAACTACCGCCGTAGCAGCAGTAGCGGCTGCTACGGGGCCCGCGGCATGAGGGGGCCCGTGTCGCCCGCCGGCACGGGCCCCCACCATGGCCGGAGGCTCCGCTAGCAGCCGCTATGGCTGCTACAGCGGGACGCCACTGAACACTACGGCAGAGCAGGGAGGTATCTCCCCGCTCTGCCATTAACTGGTTCCCGACCGCTGGCTGTATTTTTACGGCCAGCGGTCAGGGTCCTTAAAACCCGAGCCATAGACTTTCTACGGCTCGGGTTTTAACTTGCTGCCCGCGCGATCGGGCAGCTGAATGTCGGGTCTCCGGCTGTCAGTGACTGCCGGGGACCCTGAGGAGAGGATAGAAGCAGCTTTCGCTGCTTCTGTCTTCTCTGATCACTTGTACACAGCGCTGAAGGCGCGCTGTGTACAGGAATAGAGACAGCAGCAGCGGCGCTGTCTCTATTCCTCCCGGTGATCATGTGACTTGTCACATGATCGCCGGGTGCCGTTAGTGGCAGGCTGCTGCTGGGTCTTACTAGACCCAGCACAGCCCTATTAGTGACAATCGTCACTATGAGAGGGCTGATTTCCCCTGTAACTGGGGCTGCTGTGCAGCTCCAGTTACAGTGGAAAAACATGGTGTAAAAGAAAGAAAAAATATATATAAAGTTCCCCAAAGGTCTTCTTTGACCTTTGGGGGACAGACCATAGTAATAAAAAAATAATAAAGTAAAGTGTAAAAAAAATGTAAATAATAAATACACATAAAATACCCACCCCAAAAAAAAAAATGTCCCCCCCCCCCGCCAATCATTGTTGTAACGCTAGCGCTGACCCAATTACCCTAATATAGACATGTAATATATAAAAATTTACAGTAGACAATGCCGATCACAAATAAAAGGTCTATTTTAGGGTAAAACTATGTTATTACCAAAAAAAAATAGCTGAAATGTAAAAAAGCTTATTTTTTTACTATTATTTTCAAACTTTATGAATAAAAATTCTAAAATAGCAAAAAAGGTGTGTATAAAAACGATAAAAAATGAAACCTGCATTGTCTACGAAAAAAACGTCGCAAAAATCACGTCCTTAGCCCAACAAATAAAAAAGTTATAGCCATTTAACTAACACATGCTAAAAATGGCTAAACGGTGTCTGGTCCTGAAGGCGCAAAATAGAGCAAAAGACATGTATCCCCTCTCCACAGGATCTCCACAGGATAGGGGATACATGTGTGATCGCTGGCAGCGATAGGGAGAACAGGGGACTGAAAGTCCCCTGAAGTTCTCCATCACAAACCTCGGACTTCCGGGGTCTGTGTCGGCAGCTCCGTAGAAATTAATGGAGCGCCGGTCGTGCTTGTGGGCATGCGTGACCAGCGCTCCTTTCATTTTTATTGAGCTGCGCAGACGCCGGAAGTCAGAGGTTTGTCATGGAGAACTTCAGGGGACTTTCAGTCCCCCGTTCTCCCTATCGCTGCCAGCGATCACTCATGTATCCCCTATCCTGTGGATATCCTGTGGAGAGGGGATACATGTATTTTGTAGGACACACAGTAGGTCGCATTTTTTTTGGAGGGGGGACGCTGTATGGCGTTCCCTACAGGGGGGGGAACGCTGTATGGCGTTCCCTACAGGGGGGGGTGGCTGTATGGCGTTCCCTACAGGGGGGGCTGTATGGCGTTCTCTACAGAGGGGGCTGTATGGCGTTCTCTACAGGGGGGCTGTAAGGCGTTCTCTACAGGGGGGCTGTGTGGCGTTCTCTACAGGGGGGCTGTATGGCGTTCTCTACAGGGGGCTGTATGGCGTTATCTACAGGGGGGCTGTATGGCGTTATCTACAGGGGGGCTGTATGGCGTTATCTACAGGGGGCTGTATGGCGTTCTCTACAGGGGGATGTATGGCGCTATCTACAGAGGGGGGCTGTATGGCGTTATCTACAGGGGGGGCTGTAAAAAAGGCACTATCTACAAGGGGGGGGTTGTGTGACACCCAGGGGAGGGGGGGCCCCAGTCAAAAGTTTGCTATGGGGCCCAGTCTTTCCTAGTTACGCCCCTGCCCTGAATTCAATGATTAAGTGTACTTTTACACAAGGAGAGGTGCTGCCGACAACGATATCTGGTGCTGCATAAACTATGCGATCAGCCGATGAATGGTCATTCGCTTGTTCATTGGCTGATCGTTGTCCTGTCTACACAGGGCAATGATCAGGAACGAGCGTTCATATGATTCGCATTTGCCCATGTAAAAGGGCCTTAAGAGTTGTGTTCCAATACTTTTGTCCATTAAGTGTATGTGTTCTGATATTGTGTCTTTTAAATAACTTACACCCAGTTTTAGATTTAGGATGTAATCAGACAAATCAGATTTTGTTGTAGAATTTTCTGCTACAGAAAATCAGTTCCATTCGTCTGAATGGGAATGTTACTGCAGCAGGTGTTTACATTTCAGCAAGTTCCATCCAAATGAATGGTACTGAGTTTAAAAATTAAAAAAATATATAAATCTGCCGCATGTGAATCCCCCCTTAGGGTATGTTCACACGAGGTAGATACGCTTCGTAAAAGCACACAACGTATCCACCCTGGGCGCCACAGGGAATTTCGACCGAAAAACCGCAACAAATTGTGGTGCAGTTTTTCGGCCGGAATGTCCGCTGCCGAAAACTGCAGATAAAGCGAGATCATGCTGTGCAGTGAAAGAAGCTGGGCTGGAATTAAGAGAAGTTGGTCAAAAGTTAAAAAACGCCCAGTTGTTCATTAAGAAACAAATTAGCATAAATCTAAAATTGTTCATAACTTGCTCAAAAATTATAGTTTTTCAAAATAAGAACCACTGTTGTCTTCTACATTACAGCGCCAATCAGATTATGTAGGAGATAGGGCACTTATAATCTGGTGACAGAGCCTCTTTAACCCTTTTGCGTTCTCTGATTTCTCCTCCTTTCCAGTGTTTGTATGGATGACCACACTGTCTATACACTTAGTAGGCACATCATCCTAGGTTACCAGTAGTGGCCGTTAGAGTATTTATATACTTGTGTATATAATGACAGCACTACTCATTTATTATCTTCTTATTATTATTATTATTATTAACTGATACATTTGAATGTGTCTCATTGCAAGTTCAGGCTTCAGCTGTGGCCTAGAAGAGGACAAAGGGGATCTCCAGATTGCCTTATTTCGGGTAAATAAAATTTTGGCGGCAAGTAGAACTCCATAATTGTGTTCGAAGCTTAGTTTTCAGTTTTTGGGGGAGTTTACTGGAAAGCTGTTGATAGCATAGCTGTAAGCACCTCGCTCTTCGAAAGTCAAAACGCCATCAGAGAGCAGGGTTCTACTGGCCCCCTAGCCCACCACTTTCTAATATGCCAATTTCTATTATGGATTACAATCCACAAATAATTATGAGCCATTGAAATCATTAGCTTAGTCCCTTACTCTACAGTATCTAGTAGAAAGCACTGTTATTTTAATTTCAGGGTGGCAGTGCCGTACAGTGGTCCTTTGCTTCGACACAAGCTGGGGTATGTCCAGTCCCACAGTGTAACCATAGTCCCAGTAGGCTATATCTAGATGTGAAATATACAGGAAGGAGATAGCTGTAAAAAAAATATATATTCTCCTAGACACAAAACCTGTGCATATGTGGGTACAAATACAATTCATACAGATTATGTTAAAAACTCACAGTTAACTGATGTAATAAAGCAGAAGATCAAAGCCATCAACAATAATGAGGAAATAGATATCACATGGTCCATCATAATGGCAGATCTATGATATTTTGATTTCCCAGCTCAATAAAAATCTGAAAGAAATTGTGACATATTTTATTTTTTGTTTTGTTAGCCTCCTTTTTATACATGTTGGCACAATGCTTGCACCCATTCCTTTTTTTTCTGCTGTAAAGAAAAACACAAAATGCTAAAAATATAGGTAACATGAAGGGTAGAATGTTCTGCTTCTACTAGTTTTTATTTTACAATACTCCTATGAAATTCTAATATGACTACTCTCCCTTAAGGCACAATAGCCCAATAAGTATAGTGGTAGAAGTTAGAAGGTAGATGTTTTTAAACATGTATTTCCTTTTATTGGCAATGATTAATACAATGGGGGAGATGTATTAATAGAAATTAATAAATAGACCTTTCAATACATAGGGGTGTTGTGTGCCAGTGACATGCTTTATGTAATCTCAAAATAGTCAAAATGTAGAAATGGACACTTCAAAATGAGAGACAACAACTTGTTATAGTCTAAAACGATATATTCTTTGTATAAATATGATAGCATACAAAAACACTATAACAATAGTGCAATGGTGCAAAAAAGTAATCACCCCGTATGATGAAGTCCTTTGATTCAGATAAGCCGATGAGACATAATTTATCTCGGACCTGGAATCTGAAGAACTTTGTCAGAGACCCACGTGGAAGGTAAGTCAGCGTTTGACTACACCAGGTGCGACGTTTCGGGGGACCTCACGCTTGAGAAAGGGGGAGGTCCCCCGAAACATCGCACCTGGCGTAGACAATCTCCAACTTACCTTCCACGGTCTCTGCCGAAGTTCTTCAGATTCCAGGTCCGGAATAAATGATGTCTCACTGGCTTATCCGAATCAAAGGACTCCATCAGACGGGGTGATTACTTTTTAGCATCTTTGCACTATTGTTAAAGTGTTTTTGTATACTATCATATTTATACAAAGAATATATCGTTTTCGACAAGTTGTTGTCTCTCATTTTGATGTGCCTATTTCTACATTTTGACTATTTGGAGATGTATTAATACCAAGGCAACATACGCACAGTGTGTCAGTTTCTCCAGTGCAGTGTGTGCCAGATAAAATCCAAAGCTCTGAAGCCCTACTCAGTTTTCCTGACATAGTCACAATTGTGGATTTATCAGGTATATATTTTGCCCTGTACAGAAATAAAAATAATGGCCAAATGCCCTACAGCCAAAGACGTGACTATTTGATCTTCTTATTTATGTCCACAAAATCCACGAGACGTGACAGGAGGTTGCATATGACATATCTGCCACTGTTTCATCTATTTCCAATTGTTGAATTTTAACTTTATTTCACTTTCTACAAAATAATTCATTTTTGCTGAATTTTCATTTACTCTGAATACACAATCGCTACATGACAACGTCTGTAACAGGCAGCATACATTATTAAGACTGGGAACAATAGGTTAAACAGTGATGTAAATCTTACCTGTTCTGCAAGGTATGTATCAAGAAATCCTAGCAATATTCTGCTATATAAAGATGGGATGTGATGTGAAGTCGTACCCACAAGGTCTCTTATGTCAGACCAGAGCACCAGTTTAATAATTACCATACTGCTTACAAAACCAAATAGCCTTGTCTAAGTTCTTCAAACAGCCCACAAAACCCCCTGATGGCATCAGACATTCCGGTAACAGTCAATAGTATTGTGAAATTGCAGCAACAATGGAAAAACATTAACCCCTTTAGGATGCCGATTTTGTCAAATCTGACGTATCACTTTATGTGGTAATAACTTTGGAATTCTTTTACCTATCCAAGCGATTCTGAAATAGTTTTCTCATCACATATAGTACTTTATGTTAGTGAAAAAATTTGGTCGAACAATTAAATATTTATTTGTGAAAAACTCACATTTTGAGAAAATTTGCAAAAATTTGCATTTTTCGAAATTTTAATGTATCTCCTTGTAAAACCGATAGTAATACCACACAAAATAGTTACTAGTTAACATTTCCCATATGTCTACTTTAAGTTTGCATCATTTTTTGAACATCTTTTTCTTTTTCTAGGACGTTACAAGTCTTAGAACTTTAGCAGCAATTTCTCCCATTTTCAAGAAAATTCAAAAGGATATTTTTTCAGGCACCAGTTCAGTGCTGAAGTGGCTTTGAGGGCCTTATATATTAGAAAGTCCCGATAAATCACTCCATTTTAAAAACGGCACCCCTCAAAGTATTCTAAACAGCATTAATAAAGTTTCTTAACCCTTTTGGCGTTTCACAGGAATGAAAGCAAAGTAGGGGTGAAATTTGCAAATTTCATTTTTTTTTGCCATTTTAAATATTTTTGTGTAAAAAAAGACAAAAGTATAGAAGGTATGATACCTTTATTGGCTAACCTAAAAAATTATATATGCGGCTTTCACAGCGCACAGGCTCAGTCTTCAGGCAAGTTTACAAATGGATGACATAGAAAAAGCACAACATTTAAGAGGTTACACAAAGACAATTAGTACATGAGGTGATACATCATTTAAGATAAACCGGACGAGTGTTCATTCAGACGAACGCATATGTAGTCCGCCTGACAGGCATTAAAACAATAGCTGTCACACGGACTCATGTACATCAATGGGGCCATTCACACAACCATTTCAATGGAGCATGTGAAGAGTCCGTGAAAAAAATAGGACATGTCCTATTTTTTTGCGGTTCATGCATCCCTCCATAGACTCTAGTTTACGGGGGATGCGTGATACCTCGGACGTGAAAAACTACAGTTTTTAATGTCCAAAATTGGCTACGTTCGTCTGAATGTAGCCTAAGATGTTACACAAAGACGATTAGCACGTGAGGAAGTGGCGGATTATCATTAGGGTGGGGCGGGTGGCTGCCCGGGGCACAAGGCCCCCAGGGGGCCCATGGCCGCTCGAACTGTACAAGACCGCACGGGCAACCTCATACCCGGTGTTGTCGCTAGCAATGGAGGGGGCCCCAGTGCTAGCGGCAGCCACATTCATTTGTATCTGAGTCCTCAGATACAAACAAATATTATAGGCTGCAGGCCACAGTAGGTTTGCAGCCTATAAGGCGCTGGGAAGAGTCCCTGCGCAGGCCGGCATGATGAGATACTACATCACGCCTGTCTGCGCATGCGTCTAGTCCGGAGAATTCACATGCGTCCAGCTGGAGCGGCCGCCACGAGAACGCGGGAAGGTACAGTAAGTAAAATATATATTTATTTTTTTAGGTGGAGGTAGCGCTGTACATATATTCAAGGAGGGTGGGAGTGCTCCGTGACACTATATACAAGGGGGGGGGGAGTGCTGGGTGGCCCTATATACAAGGGGGAGGGTAGCGCTGTGTGGTTCTATATACAAGGGGAGGGGAGCTCTGTGTAACACTATATACAAAGGGGGGAGTGCTCTGTGACACTATATACAAGGGGGGGAGTTCTCCGTTACACTATATACAAGGGGGTGGAGTGCTGTGTGACCCTATATACAAGGGGGAGGGGAGCGATGTGTGCCACTATATACAAAGGGGGGAGCGCTATATGCACTATATACAAGGGAGAGCGCTATGTGGGCCTATGTGCAAGGGGGAAGCGCTAAGTGGCCCTATATACAAGGGGAGCGCTATGTGGCCCTATATGCAAGGCAGGGCACTAAGTGGTCCTATATGCAAACGGGAAGCGCTGTGTGGCCCTATATACAAAGGGGGGAGTGGTGTGTGACACTATATACAAGGGGGGTGCTGTGTGGCAATATCCACAGCGGTATGTGTGTGTCACTCTTTACAGGGGGGCTCTGTGGCGCTATTTACAAGAGGGGAGGGCTTTATGGCGCTATCTATAGGGGGCTGTGTGTAACGCTCTCTACGGGGGGTATGTGTCTGGTGCTAGCTATAGGGGGGATGTTTGATTTCTACGGGGTCTGTGTGTGGCATAATGTACAGGGTGTGTTTTACAGTGTATGGTATTATTATATTCAGGTGCGCAGTATGTGGCACCATGATAATTTTATTTTCGTTTATAGGTGTGGAAATGTTGATATAGTGAGGAGCCGAAGACATTTGAGTGGCAAATTCTGCATGGCTGGGAGAAGTCGTCATGAGCTCTGGACCGTAAAAAAAAAGGAGGAAAAAAACTACTAGAATCTGAGACGTCGTCACCTGTGAGTCACTAGACTTATAGAGAGTCTGAAACCTCTCCTGACATGTTTATTATAGGAAATCCTTGTATTTCACCAAAAGTCTTTCTGCAGTCCAGGACTGATAGACAATTCCCCCTGTCAGGAGGATGTGTCTCTGCACAGTGTGATACTGTCAGTATGTAGGGACACAGCCCGTGACAAGGGGAATCGTAACACCCATTTGTTAATGCTTGCCCAAAAAAGCAGTGTTAAAAATAGTTACGGCGCGGCAGGGCGGCGGTTCGGAAGGGGGGCCCAAGTTTGGGTAACAGCCCAGGGCCTATGGTCTACTTAATCCGCCATTGACGTGAGGTGATACATCATTAAGATAAGCCGGAGCAATAAAACTAAGGTTTATAGGGCTGATGACTTAGGAGTAAAGGGGGTTTTACACTGGGTAATTACCGTGCAGACTTGCGTTCATATAACACTCGTTGCTGATAATTGCCCAGTGTAAACAGGGCAGCGATCAGCAGATGAACGAGTAAACGCTCAATCATCTGCTGATCGTATCGTTTTAAAAAAGTAAAATATTTATGTTAATAATGTATGGGGACAAGCGATCAGAGTAATGACCGCTTGTGCCCATCAATAGCTCTGTGTGACCACAGCAAATGAGCGCCGATCAACGACCGGTGTAAAAGGCTCTTAACACAGAGGGTTTTAACAGAGAAACGCAACTCAGGTTTGAAGAGGTCTTGTGGTGCCAAAACAGTGGAAACTCCTAAAACTGACCACATTTTGGAAACTACACCTCTCAAGGAATTTATCTAAGGGTATAGTTAACATTTTTACCCCACAGGTTTTTTGCTAAATTTATTTGAATTAGTCTGTAAAAATTACAATCTTTCTGAAAAAACGTAGACATTTTTAATTTTTAAAATAATAAAGGAAAGAAAGGACCCCAACATTTGTAAAGCAATTTCTCCCAATTACGGCAATACCCCATATGGGTTAATAAACTGCTGTTTGGACCAACGGCAGGGCTCAGAAGAGAAGGAGTGCCATTTGAATTTTGGAGGAATAGTTTTAAGTGACATGTCGTGTTTGTAATGCCCTGAAGGAACCAAAACAGTGGAAACCCCCCAAAAATGACCCCATTTTGAAAACTACACCCTCAAGGAATTTCTCTAGGTGAATAGATAGCATTTTGACACTAAAGTTTATTTGCAGAATATAGTGGAATTAGGCCGTGAAAATGAAAAGCTTTTTCTAGAATTTTTTTATTTTAACAAAGAAAAAAGGCGGAAAAGCCCCCCAAAATTTGTAAAGCAATTTCTCCCGATTATGGCAATATGCCATATGTGGTAATAAACTGCTGTTTAGACCCACAGCAGGGTTTAGAAGAAAAGGAGTGCTATTTGGCTTTTGGAGCTCAAATTTAGCTGAAATGGTTTTCGGGTGTCATTTTGTATATGCAAAGCCCCTGAAGAACCAAAACAGTGGAAACTACCAAACAATGACCCCATTTGGGAAACTACACCCCCTTAGGGAGTTTATCTAGGGGTATAGTGAGAATTTAGATCCTACAGGTCTTTTGCAGAATTTATTAGAATTAGGCCGTGAAAATGAATATCAATATTTTTTCCACTAAAATGTTGCATTTTTTTCATTTTCACAAGGGATAAAGGAGAAAAATCACCCAACATTTGTAAAGCAATTTATCCCGAGTACGGCAATACCCCACATGTGGTCATAAATGTTATGTTCATTAGAAATTAACCCTTTTAGGACTGATCCATTTTTTGCTTTTTCATTTTCGTTTCTCTCTCCCCGTCTTCCAAGAGCCATAATTTGGTGTGAGGGCTTATATTTTGCGGGAGGAGTTGTAGTTTCTATTGACACCATTTAAAGTACCATATAATGTACTGAGAAACTGAAAAAAAATTCTTTGCGGGCTGAAATTGGGAAAAACTGTGATTCCTCCATTGTTTTTTGGGTTTAGTTTTTACGGTTTTCACCGTGCGGTAAAAACGTCAACTTAACTTTATTCTGTGTCTCAATATGATTATGGTGATACCAAATTTATATATTTTATTTTATATATATATTACTACTTTTATAAAGAAAACCTATTTGTTGAAAAAAAAAATTGTTTTGTTTCACCACATTCCGAGAGCCATAACTTTTTTATTTCTTAGTCAATTGAGCGGTGTGAGGGATTTTTTTTTTTTTTACGGGATGGGCTGTAGTTTTTATTGGCACCATTTTTTGGTACATTCAACTTTTTGATCACTTTTTATTACATTTAGTTTAAAATACTTTATTTTTTATGGCGTTCACCATGCGAGTTAAATAACAGTATATTGCAATAATTCTGACTTTTACGGACACATCAATACTAATGTTGTTTATTTTTTTATTTTTTACATTACTTAAATTTTTTTTCACTACTTAGAATTTTACTAGTATAGAAAACCCGTTACACGAGTTTGCTAGCGAAAGGAATGCAGTGGTCTGTTAATATATATAAATGCTCCCCATAGCTGCCCCCACACCGTATAATGCCCCCCATAGCTGCCCCCACACAGTATAATGCTCCCTATAGCTGCCCCCACACAGTATAATGCCCCCATACATGCTCCCACACAGTATAATGCCCCCATATCTGCCCACACCGTATAATGCCCCCCATATCAGCTCCTCCCACAGTATAATGCCCCTCATAGCTACCCCCACAGTATAATGCCCCTCACAGCTGCCCCACACAGTATAATGCCACCATAGCTTCCCCCACACAGTATAATGCCCCATAGCTGCCCCCACAGTATAATGCACCCATAGCTGCCCCCACACATTATAATGCTCCCCATAGCTTCCCCCACACAGAATAATGCCCCCCATAGCTTCCCCCACACTGTATAATGCCCCCCATAGTTGCCCCCACACAGCATAATGCTGCCCACACATAGCATAATGCTCCCCATAGCTGCTCCCACAGTATAATGCCCCTCCCTCCCATACACAGTATAATGCCCCCCTTCCTCCCATACACAGTATAATGCGCCCTCCCTCTTATAGACCGTATAATGCCCCCATTCCTCCCATACATAATATAATGCCCCCTCCCTCCCGTACACAGTATAATGCCCCCCCTCCCATACACAGTATAATGCCCCTCTCCCTCCCAAACACATTATAATGCCCCCATATGTACGGACCAAATATAAAAATAATAACATACATACTTACCTATCGCCGTTCCCACAACGGGTGGAGGATCATTTGCCTCCTCTGCACTGTGCTCAGTGTGCTGTGAGCGGCTCGGCGAAGGCAGGCGCGAGGTAGTGATGTCATTGCGCCTGTCTGCACCGAGTCACTCACATCGCACAGACCGGAGGAGGAGAAGGATCCTCCATCCGGCGGGGGAACGGGGATAGGTAAGTATGTATGTAATTATTTTTCTAATAGGTCCGTACATATGGGGGAATTATACTTTGTATGGGAGGGAGATGAGGGCATTATAGCTACGCCACTAATCACTCGCATCTCCTTCCTCAGTCTGCTGGCTGTGGGTGGAGCTAACTGGCGGTTGGGCTGTGGGCGGAGCTCTATGTGGGCGGACTTGAACCATCAATCGTCAGATCGCTGGTATAATACACTGCAATATTAATGTATTGTAGTATATTGTCATTTTTACAGGCTTCTGTAACAGCACGATTGCTCTTCCAGTCTGTCAGTCCTATAATACACAGCTGACATCCGCAGCATATGGAGCGGCTCAGCACGTGAGCCTGCTCCATACATCACCCCCCGCACCACGACGTGCTATTACGTAAAGGTGCACAAGGGGTTAGTGCGCAGCGGATGGTGCAAAATGAAAATTGCAATTTTGCACTGATATGCCATTTTAGTGCGCAATATGTTGTGCCCAGTTTCTGACACTGAAGACAAATACCTCATAAAATGTTAATTGGGTTCTCCCGGGTATAGCGATGCCATATATGTGGACGTAGACTGCTGTTTGGGCACACTGTAGGGCTCAGAATGGAGGGAGCGCCTTTTGGCTTTTGGAGCGCAGATTTTGCTTTGTAGTTGTTCTGTTTGGGGTTTTACTGGTATTTCAGTTTATAATGTGGGGGCATATGTAATCTGTTCGGAGTACATCAGGGTATAATAAGAGGGCATAATAATGGGGTAAATAAATAATAATTCATAGATATGTGGCTGGCGTCGCACATTTTGCATCGCCATATTCTGAGAGACAGAACTTTATATATTTTTTCCACTAGAGCTGTGTGAGGGCTTATTTGTTGCGGGACAATCTGTAGTTTTCATTGGTACCATTTTGGAGTACATGGGATTTTTTGATCACTTTTTATTAAATTTTTAGCCAAGCAAGGTGACCAAAAACAAGCAAATCTGACAATGTTTTTTTTTTTTTTTTTTCTTTTACAGTGTCCACTGTGGGCTATAAATGACCATTTTACTTTATGCTGCAGGTTGATACGATTACGGCGATACCATATGTATATCGTTTTTTTATGTTTTGCATCATTTGCACAATAAAAAATTTGTACACTTTTTTTTTTAATAATTTCTTTTTTGTGTCACCATATTCTGAGAGCCATAACGTTTTTATTTTTTAGTAAAAAAAGCTGTTTCGGGGTTGTTTGTTGCGGTACGGGTTGTTGTTTTTAATGGTACTATTTTGGGATACATGTGACTTTTTGATCACTGTTTATTCTATATTTTGGGAGGCAAGTTGACCAAAAAATAGCAGTGCCGGCGTTGTTTTTATTTCTTTTTTTGTGGTGTTGAACGTGCCGGCAAAATAACATTATAATTTTATAGTTTGGGTTGTTACAAATGTGGTGATACCAAATTTGTGTACTTTTTTTTTTATCCCTTTTCATTTTTTTCCAATAATAAAAGACTTATAGGAAAAAAGCAGTTTTTTGTTTTTTTAACTTTATAACGTTTACACTTTTGTAAAACATTTTTATTAACTTTTTTGTACTTTTACTTTTTGTCCCACTAGCGGACTTGAAGAACTGCAGCACAGATCGCTGCTATAATATATTACACTACCTATGTAGTGTAATGTATTATAACTGTCATTGTGACGCTGAAAGTCACTCTAACAGGAAGTCTATTAGGACGTTTCCTCATAGGCTTCCATACATAGCAGTCACTGACAGTGTGCACCGGGAACAACTCTGTAACTTTCTTTCACTCTGACAGGAAGCCTATCAGGGCCAGCCGGAGGCTGGTCCCCATACTATCGGCTTTCGTATATGGCAGCCCCGGAGGCCATTGTCTGGCCTCCGGTTGCTTCACAACCATCGGCAACCCCCACGATCGGATTGTGAGGACTGCCGATCTGCTACTGTAACGTCTATGGCCGAGGGCCGTCGTTCAGACTTACCCTCTGACGGCCCCGGCCATGGACATCTGTGTTCTCGGCGACATCTTCCTCCAGGGAGACGCCGGCACTCAATTCCGGGTTCTGGGACTATTTCCCACAACGCGCGCGCGCCCGCGTGTGCACAGCCTTAAAGGGCCAGGACGCATCCAGCTGTCATTACTCAATAATTAGCCCAGAATTCTGCTGGACTATAAAAAGGGCTCTGCCCACTTGATCCTTGCCAGAGCGTTGTTGTATACCTAAAGTTTGTCCTGCAAATGGTCTCCCAGTGTTTTCCAGTTCCCAGGGTTACCCGTTCCTGCTGCCTGTACCCTGTATCCCGTGCTATCGTATCTACAGTGAGAGTCAAGTCGTGTCTTCTGCTGCATCTACTAGCCATCTACAGTGAAAGTCAAGTTGTGTCTCCGCTACTGTTTACATTGCCTCAGGTACCCGTTCCGGACTATAGACATTGTTTTGTACCTAGTTGGCCAGCTGCTATCCCCGCACCGTGACAGTACACTCAGGCCATAGACTCCGCTGGTCAATTCAAGGGCCTGTCACCCTCCCAAGCCATGCAGGCGGACCTGCAGGATCTGCAAGCACGACAGGATCAACTCCTTGTGGCAAAAGTCTCCATGGTACAGCAGCTAGGGGCGCTAGCTACTTCCTTCACTGCTCCTATTCAAGCTCCTCCGATTGACCCTCCTGCTACACCTCCTGGCATCTCCGGTTCGGATCCTCGGTACTCGCTGCCATTTCCACCTCAGTTCCATGGAGACGCAAGTTCGTGCAGGGGGTTTCTAAACCAATGCCATATCCACTTTACTCTAAACACCCGAGCATTCCTTTCGGACGGAGCCAGGATCGCCTTCATTATATCTCTACTTGCCGGTAAGGACTTGGCGTGGGCGAATACAATCTGGGAACGACAGGGAGCCTAGACCCGAGACTTCCAGGGGTTCATGCGGTTGTTCCGTACCGTATTCGAGGAGTCTGGACGAGTCTCATCGGCAGACACTGCTATCTTTAACCTGGGCCAGGAGGAAGCCTCCGTGGGCGAATAAACCATCCACTTCCGGACCCTGGCAGGAGAATTGTCCTGCAAGAAAGAGGCCTTGGTAGCATCCTTCTGGCATGGTCTATTGCCCGAGATCAAGGACGAACTTGCTGCTCGAGATCTACCAGCTGCCTTGGATGACCTGATTCTACTTGCTACTCGAGTGGACATAAGGCTCAGAGAGAGATCTAAAGATGTTCGACAGGAGAGACGGCTTCTTAGACTGGCGCCCAACTTCCAGCAAACCGTTGCCTTCTTCTGTCCCGCCCGAGGTTCCGATGCAGGTGGATCGGCTTCAACTGTCCGTTCAAGAGAAACAGCGCATGTGCACCCCTGGACTTTGTTTATATTGTGGCCTCGCTGGCCATGTCTTGCACCTGTGTTCTCAGAAGCAAAAAAAACAAAAACGCCTGGGATTGGTTGGAGAGACAACCCTGGGCAATACTGCATTTAATAGAGAACTCTCATCCAAACTGTTCATTCCTGTGACCATTGTCGCTGGCGAGAGATCTCATCCGGTCTCTGCCTACCTGGTGTCACGAAGGGTCTGTGGACCCACTGGGCCGTACCGCCTTGGCGGTAAGGCAGCTGGTCAACAGGGCACAGGTGAAAGTCTATAGTTCGTATAGGTACCTGTGGCAGCTCAGACAGCAGTAGGGCAGGCTTGGCTGGGATGAGGCAGCAGGTAGACGACAGGCGAGGTGAAGCAGGTCAGACGTGGATACAGCACGACATGACTTTGGCACGGCACAGTGCACGACCAGGATGGTATGGAATGCTAGGAACTTGAACAGGTACAGGAAACACACTAGGAGGCCATCATATAGTCAGACTAGGGAACATCAACAACACTCAGGCATAGAAGGGGGCTGGACCCCTCTTATAGTCCAGGGTACTCACGGGTCAAAGTTCATCAAAAGGTCCGGTGCGCATGCTGCCCCTTTAAGAGTGGGCACGAGCGTGCGCGCGCACCCTACGGGATCCGGCTGAGGTGAGTGGACGCGAGCACTGGCGTCTCCTGAGGAGGAGGCTGGGGCCAGCACTTGCCAACTCGTGGCTGCGGCTATCAGGAGGGGATTGACCCTGACAGCCCGCAGCCACGGACATTACACCTGGACTCTGGCTCTGCAGCCAATTTCATTTGCCAAGACCTTGTGGATCTTCTTTAGTTGCCCACTGTTCTGCTGGAAAGGCCGTTGATCGTTGCCTCAGTAGATAGACTGCCTTTACCTGACTCAGTTTTGTCTGTGACCAAGCCGTTAAGGCTCCAAGTGGGAGTTCTTCACTCTGAACGTATCTCCCTGTTTGTCCTGTCCAAGGCCGTCAACCCCGTGCTATTGGGTTTGCCTTGGCTCCATATACACGCCCCAGTCCTGGATTGGAACTCTGGAGAGTGTCTCGACCGCTGTCTGGTGCATGTCAATCCGCCTCAGTCTTCTCCACATCAGTCACTGGCAGGGTTGCCTCCTTGTTACTCTCAGTTTGCAGATGTCTTCAACAAGAAGAAAGAAGAGACATTGGCACCACATCGAGCATGTGATTGCCCTATCGACTTGGTTCCTGATTCGTCCCTTTATCGCGGTAGAGTATACCCTCTCTCCTTGCCAGAGACCCAGTCTATGTCAGCCTACATTAAGGAGAATCTGGAGAGGGGCTTCATACAAAAATCCTCATCCCCGGCCGGAGCCGGGTTTTTTTTTGTCAAGAAGAAGGATGGATTTCTCCGACACGGCAGTGACTACCGAGGCCTCAACCAGATCACGGTGAAGAACAAGTACCCATTGCCTTTGATTTCAGAACTCTATGATCGCATATGGGGGGCAAATTTTTTTTACAAGCTAGATTGGCAGGGGGCTTACAATCTAATCTGGATTCGTCAGGGTGACGAGTGGAAGACTGCATTTAATACACGTGATGGACACTACGAATATCTGGTCATGCCCTTCGGCCTGTGTAACAACCCCGCGGTGTTTCAAGAATTTGTCAATGACATTTTTCGTGATCTCCTCTATGTCTGTGTTGTGGTGTATCTCGATGACATTTAGATTTTTTTCCCCAGATCTTGTGACTCATCAGGGTCATGTCCGCCAGGTGTTGCTTCGATTAAGGGAGAATCATCTTTATGCCAAGCTTGAGAAGTGCATGTTCGAAGAGAAGTCTCTACCCCTCTGGACTCTGAGAAGGTCAAGGCTGTCCTGGAGTGGCCACGCCCCCAAGGCTTTTGAGCCATACAATGCTTCCTGGGATTCGCCAACTTCTATCGGCTGTTCATTCCCAACTTCTCTTCTTTGACAGCTCCCATCTCACCCTCACTAAAAAGGGTATGAATGCCAAGGTATGGACTCCAGTGGCTGAAGTCTCATTTAAAACCTTAAAAAGGCCTTCACGTCAGCCTCTATTCTTCATCATCCTGATGTATCCCTACAGTTTTCGCTAGAGGTGGACGCCTCCTCTGTTGGTGCTGGTGCACTTTTGTTCCAGAGAGGTTCGAAAGACAAGACGGTGGTATGTGGCTACTACTCCACGCTGTTTTCTATAACAGAGCACAACTACTCGATTGGGGATCGGGAGTTACTGGCCATCAAGCTGGCCCTGCAGGAGTGGAGTCACCTACTAGAAGGCGCAGCTCATCGTATCCTGGTCTTCATGGAGCACAAGAACCTGACCTATCTACAGATGGCTCAACGGCTGAATCCTCGTCAAGCCAGGTGGTCATTGTTCTTTGCTCAGTTCCGGTTCAAACTCCACTACCGACCTGCCGACAAGAATGTGAGGGCTGATGCCTTGTCTAGGTAATTTGAAACAGAGGAGAATAAATCAACAGGAAAAAAGCAGTGTAGCATCGGGTAACGGCGCCAGGCTCAAGAGGACAAGGAATGAGTTTCACAGGTAAATGATCAAGGTAATCTTTTATTTGAACGACGATGCGTTTTTGGACCAGACTGGTCCCTTTGTCAGGTGGGTTACCAAGGTCCCCAGAAACGCGTCGTCGTTCAAATAAAAGATTATCTTGATCATTTACCTGTGAAACTCGTTCCTTGTCCTCTTGAACCTAGAGCCATTACCCAATGCTAAACTGCTTTTTTTCCTGTTGATTTATTCTCCATAGGCTCTGTCGAGGGACTGCAGTGGGTGGCAGCCGGCAACCAACACCACTTCAGTCCACGTATAGCCTCAGAGGAGCGCCGCTGATCCCTCACCTTTCTCATCCCTTTGTGCAACATTTGAAACAGAGGACACTGTGGCGTCCCCACAGAATATTATCGATCCTTCCTGCATCTATTCTGTTAACCCTCTGCAAGTTAGAGACATTCCTCCGCGAAGGACTTTTGTACGTCTGGCAGACAGAAGAAGAATACTTTGCTGGGGTCACAGTTCCAAGCTGGCAGGTCACGCGGATCCCCTAAGGACAAAGACCTAATTGCCCATCAGTTCTGGTGGCCCACGCTGCCCAAAGACGTCATGGACTTCATCTCCTCCTGTACGGTGTGCGCAGCAAACAAAGTTGCCCACTCCATACCAGCCAGTCTGCTTCAACCATTGCCTGTGCCCAATGCCCCCTGGCAGCATGTTGCTATAGACTTTATCACAGATCTGCCTCTCTCTGCGGCATGCAGTGTGATCTGGGTGGTGGTGGATCGATTTTCTAAAATGGCTCATTTTGTTCCCCTGACTGGTCTGCCTTCTGATGCTCGACTGGCCGACCTCTTCGTTCAACACATCTTCCGTCTGCACGGCTTGCCTCTGCATATTGTCTCTGATCGAGGGGTCCAGTTCACCTCAAAGTTCTGGAGAGCACTCTGCGGCCTCCTCGGTGTAAAGTTGGACTTCTCCTTGGCTTTTGATCCTCAGTCCAATGGACAAGTCGAAAGGGTTAACCAAATTATGGAGAACTATTTGCGGCACTTTGTCGCCAGACGGCATGATGTCTGGGTGCAGCTGCTTCTGTGGGCTGAGTTCTCCTATAATAACCATACTAGTGAGTCCACCACCTCCAGTCTGTTCTTCATTGTCTACGGCCAACATCCTTGAATACCTCTTCCTGTCTCTACTATGTCCCAGGTACCTGCAGCTGACTCTACCTTCAGGGACTTTCTGCAGATTTGGCAACAGACACGATCTTCTATTCTGCTGGCGGTGCTCTGCATGAAGAAAAAGGTAGACAGACTAGAAGACAAGAACCTCCTCAGTTTCTTCCAGGTACGAAGGTCTGGCTGTCTTTCACGAATATCCGGCTGAGGGTGCCGTCTTGCAAGTTTGCTCCCAGGTTCTGCGGACCCTCGAGATTCTGCTACAGATCAATCTTGTGTCAAACAAGCTTCGGCTGCCTCCTACCCTAAAGATCCCTAACTCCTTCCATGTCTCCTTGCTGAAGCCCGTGGTCCTGAACCGCTACTCCAGGACTCCTAGTTCCGCAGTGGCTCCTGGTGGTTCGTCTGGGACTTTCCAAGTGAGGGAGATCTGGCCACCAAGAAAGTGGGAGGAAGGACATTTTATTTGGTGGATTGGAGGGGATTTGGTCCAGAGGAGAGGTCTTGGGAACCAGAGGAGAACATTGATGCCACTGTACTCGTGAAGAGATATCTCTCCCGCTCTGGCCCCAAGAAGAGGGGGCATAAGAGGGGGGATACTGTAACGTCTATGGCCGAGGGCCGTCGTTCAGACTTACCCTCTGATGTCCCCGGCCGTGGACATCTGTGTTCTCGGCAACATCTTCCTCCAGGGAGACGCCGGCACTCACTTCCGGGTTCTGGGACTATTTCCCACAACGCGCGCGCGTCCGCGCGTGCACGGCCTTAAAGGGCCAGTACGCGTCTAGCTGTCATTACTCAATAATTAGCCCAGAATGCTGCTGGACTATAAAAAGGGCTCTGCTCACTTGATCCTTGCCTGAGCATTGTTGTATACCTAAAGTTTGTCTTGCAAATGGTCTCCCAGTGTTTTCCAGTTCCCAGGGTTACCCGTTCCTGCTGCCTGTACCCTGTATCCCGTGCTATCGTATCTACAGTGAGAGTCAAGTCGTGTGTTCCGCTGCATCTACTAGCCATCTACAGTGAAAGTCAAGTTGTGTCTCTGCTACTGTCTACATTGCCTCAGATACCCGTTCTGGACTATAGACATTGTTTTGTACCTAGTTAGCCAGCTGCTATCCCTCTACGCGGTACAGCCCAGTGGGTCTACACCCCGCACCGTAACAGCTACAAACCCCTTAAATGCGGTGATCGCAATCGATCGCCGAATTTTAGGGGTTAATTCTTGAAATCAGCGGCAATGGACTGCTGGCCGGCCACAGTGGAGTGTCAGCTGTCGGAGACAGCTGACCTCCTGGTACCCGGTGCACACTTTCAGTAACATCTTTGTACGCGAAGAAACTTCCCGCCAGGACGTATAGTTGCGTCCTTGTGTTCCTAGGGTTTAAACACTGCTCACACCTGTGTTTAGGCTCCATTACAGATTGGGTCCAGATTGGTTTGCCGTATAGTTTACAGTAAACCATGAGGGAACCCACTAAAGTCGATGGGTTCAATCGGGTGCCGATCATGTCCATCATGCTACAGAACCAGCGCTTCTGGTATTTTCGTTGTTCTGCTACTCCTTGGACAGAAATTTTTAGAGGAATTTTTTTTCTTCTTCATCTTACTTGGACATGGCATGATCACTGATATAATACACGGCAGTATTTCTGTATTGCATCCTTAGGGCCTAATAGGAGCACAAAGTTCGAATATATAGGGGCCCTCATCAGGCCCCTGGCTGCCATGGAAACCTATCTGTACCGCATGATTATGTTGCAGAGGCACCGATGGGGTGACTGAGGGAGCTACCTATTGACCGCAGCATCTAAGGGGTTAAATGGCCGGCATCAGAGTTATCTCCGAACCCGGCGATAGCACCAGAGTGTCAGCAGTAATATACAACAGACACTTGGTGCACATGGTGGCTTGGCGCCTCATGGAGCTAAATGTAGCTGAGTGTATATGCCTTCTAAGTTGATAAATACATCACTCAAAGGGTTCGTGCACAGTACAGATATAGCCGTCTTTATCTTGACTTTTACCACATTAAATACACAGTGTCCAGCTTCAACTTGACTTTTTTAATGTCTTTTTAATGGCTTTTGTTGTGTGATATCACGCTGTAGCAAGTTATCAGAGTCATGATAAAGATGGCTACATCCATACCTTGTTACGGATCCGCACAACCTCTGAGTTTCATATGGTTCCGTATGAATCTGACAAGAAAAAACAATGCTGTATTATGGTGGAAAAAGTAAAGTTTACTGTAGCAATCGGCATTGGGCTTTTAACTATGTCATTAATTTAATTCTGTCAAAAGAAAAAAAAATGATGAAGTGCTCGGTCAAGTAGAAGCCATAATACATTAGCTAAACACTACAAACTGACTATCTACTGTATATACACTGGTCAGTAGTGATGAGCAAAATATAAACCATACTCCAGATTTTCAGTGAAATAGGGCTATTCTAGAGCAATTTTTTCATGGAGACGGACCTGAAGAGAGTTTAGCTCAGTCTAAGGGCTTGTCCACATGTAATGGAATCGTTGCATATTTTCCGTCGAAGCAAACTACAGTAGCAGCATTGTGGATGAGATTTAACAAATATCATCCACACCCTGCATAAAATTTCTGACCAGAATTTCACCTGCGGTGCGTATTTTTCGTACCACAGCATATCAATTCCTGTTGCGGAAAGTGGACTGAATTGCTGCCATGAATTCCGCACCATTTTCTGCAGTAAAAAACGCAGGAAATGGTGCGGTTTTTCCGCAGCGGAATTTCTGCTACTTTCTGCATAATTGCTGCAGAAATTTTCTGCAGCAATTCTGTTACGTGTGGACAAGTTTGCCAATGCATACATTTGAACTTGTTTAGCTTAATTCTCATTTATAAACAAAAGATATCTATAAAAAACGCTTTAAGATTTCTTCAAGATCACTCTTTTAATAATATGCAATGACATACATACGGGATAATGTGTTTTGTGATTTTCTTGCAATTAGGTGGTAAAAACAAGCTGTCTACTGACACAGTCCTCCTGTGTTCACAAATATTACACAATCTGTGTTTGGAAACAGTGGTTGTAATCATTACCAGAATATTCAGTACACCTTCAGATTGTCTGTACAAATCTCACCAGTGTGTATATACACTAAATGTTTCACACTGCTCACTGCTAAACATTGTTACATCTATTTTACTGGTAAAACATTACATAGTTAATATTTGTGAATGTCATGCTTTTTAACTTGACACCAACAGCTCAAAAATAGATAATAAACATGTGACGGTAATAAGGCCTCATATACATCTGCGTTGGAGTCTCCGTTAGGGGCCTCCATCGCAGATCCATCCGAAATTAACGGAAACGATTGCACAGTAAAACCACACACACCCTGGTGGAAACCCGACGGAACCTAGTAAAGTCAATGGATTCCGTAGGCTGCCAGTGGTGTATGGAACCGGAGTGCAACGGTGTGTCCGATATCGATATTTTTATCACTCTTCTCCTATGATGGAGCAGAACAAAGGAAATACCGAACGCAGCTGTGAACATAGCCTTAGCTGCTTATCTCTGGAGGACTCTGTCTATGTAACTAGAGGGATCAGCAAATGCAGCACAACTTTGAGCCTGCTACATTTGTACATGTATGTTGTTTGGGATTATGGTTGTCACATATTTACCTGTACCTATTAGGGCGTGTGGATGTCATAGATAGAAGGGCCCCCCCTTAGGACCTTCTCTATGAGCCAGAGAGGAGAACTGCTTAGCATCAGTGGCTCCCACTCTTGCAGACCCAACCGTCCAAACAGTCATTGATTTGAATGGCCACCATGCAGCTCTACATTTCCCCTGAAGCAGAAGCTACAGGAGAAATGTATTGCAGGCTGAAACTTCCCTCAGCAGTAACTTTACATTAACAGCTGATCACCAGGGGTTTCAGATCAGCTTATTGCCAGGCCAGCTTCATTTCAAATAGGGGTTGTCAATGGGAGGTTGTGTTAGATCTGAATTTGTGTCTAATGTTTCCCCATTGGGTCATATAAAATCACATTTAAAATTGCATTGTAATACATCTCATATCTGAGAATTATAATAATGAGGAATACATCCTTACCGGGAGCCTGTCAGCAGGTTCATGCTGCCCTAACCACGGCAGTATGATATATCGAAAGGTACCCTGATTACGCTTAAACAGACACTAACTTTTCAATCAATTTATGCTGATCTAATAGTATACCTGAAATATATCAACTTTGTATTGTACTGTTAAATTTTGTTGTTTTATCCATGCAAATTCTGTGTGAAGTTACTACCACTAGGTGTCTCCCTTCCTGTAATTTTCTGTCAACCCCTTGTTGTCAAGCAAAATCTACATGACAGTACAAGGGCGACAAGGGGCCGCACAAACACCCTCCTATATAATAAATATACAATGACACAAAATTGGAAGCTGCTTGTCACAGCTTTATTAAATGTTGTCCTTTACAGAACCTGAAAAATATATAAAAAAACAAGTATAAACATATTACAAACATAATTAACATATTACAATTTTTGTGGCTTCCTTTTGTGATTCCTTCTCAACCTCCAAACATAAATAAAGCAATACCCTTAAACCACTAGCCGTGACCATATAAGCTACAGTGGCATCACCATGGGTATGCTAAATCACCACGCTTCCCAGGGTCCGCCCCTTAGTGAAGCCCAAATCCATAGCTTTGAAATTAAAACCAATATATTGTGTCTAAGACAGCAATATATAAAAACATAAGATACCGTTGCCAAGGACCCGCCACAGCATTAAATCTTGACTCCTTAAGTTTTCATACGCCGCCAAACCTGAACACCCAACTCCAGGCTTTTCTTCAGACCAAAATGAAAAACATCCAGGCCCACATCTGTCAAGTGGACCCCGTCCTTACCAATGTTTCACGTTGGGTACGTGGACTCATTGGGCTGTACCACCTTGACGGTATGGCAGCTGCCCAACAGGACACAGGTCACAGTCTATAGTTCGTATAGTGTACCTGTGGTAACTCAGACAGTAGCAAGACAGACTCGGCTAGGACTAGGCAGCAGGCAGGCGCCAGGCATGGAACACAGCACAGCACGACTTCAGCTCAACACGGCACTTGACCAGGATAGAACGGGATACAGGTTACGAGTAGCAGGAATGGGAAACACTGGGAACTGGGAAACACTAGGAGAACATTTGCTTAGGCAAACTTAAGGTAAGACAACAACGCTCAGGCAAGGCCTTATACTCCAGGGCGCTCATGGGCTAATTTTAACTCAGGTGCGCATGCTGGCCCTTTAAGAGCGGGCACGAGCGTGCGCGCGCACCCTACGGGACCCAGCCGAGGTAAGTGGAAGTGAGCGCTGGCATCTCCTGAGGAGGAGGCTGGGGCCAGCGCTCGCAGACACATGGCTGCGGCCGTCAGGATGTGAGTAAGCCTGACGGGCCGCGGCCGTGGGCAATGCACAAAGTAAGATCCACGATCCTCCAACAGTCGGTGACCAACTCGCCATTTAACTGGAAAAACTTGGCAAACCAACTTACTAAGCTTAACCTTAGTCCTATTCAGTGCTGACACTGACAGCGCATTGCGCCATTTTACCCGCTGCATGATTTCAGACTATATAATCAGAAGCCCAGAATGTGCATCTAAAAGACATAAGAAGTCCCTCTTAATTTTCTTAATAAGGTTCCGCATGGGATAACTCCCAATGTCATTACCCCCAAACTACCAAAATACCAGGAGGACCCCAGGATCTAACCGCATCCTGAAACAAAGGCCTTACCTGATCCCAGGTCAGGTCACGAACTCCAAACCAGTGTACCACCACCTCATCCTTATCTAAACCTAAATAGCTACCAGTCAAGGGCACACAGGCACGCCTTTCAGCCCAGTAGCTATAGGAATGGGCAATAATCAAGACCACATATTTTGCAGAACATGAAAGTAAAGGAAATTAAACAACCATGACATAAGTGACCTTCCCCACCAAAGTAGCCCCAAGAGAAAGAAATCAACATTCAAGCAAATGCGGCCTCACATAGGAACGAAAATGGCTTGACTCCCAACAACCAATCCTCTTAACTGATGCAGTGTCAAGTCCAAAATGAGAAGCCTCAGTAGCGGCTCCAATCCTAAAAGAATGTGAACTGTAATCCAGATGTGAGTGGCCCAAACCCTGCCTGTATGCATTTCTTAAAGACAGCAATAAATTGATATCTGGACAATGCTGAACCATCCGCATGCAACAGAAAAGTGTAGAATCCCTGAGGACGCACAGCCATGAAACGCAGAAAACACCCCACCGTGCACGACTCCCCATCATGAATCTCAGTTAAATACATTTTAAAACATTTTCCTTTCTTGTCAGTTTTTGAATGGCACAACATTTTTCTCAACACACTATCCCGAAAAACTACATCTGTTAATTGAATACCGACTTGCACCTGTCTGGAGGGACTGACTAATTCTCCAACCCGAAAGGCCCCATAAAAAGCCCAAGAGAAAGTCAATTGAAACAACAACCTCTCAAAATCTGAATGGGATATCCCGCGCAACTGAGAAAAAAGGCCCTCCAACATTACAAAAGACACGGGCCTCAGCTTATCCTGCCCTATATGCCCTTTCTGAAAACCCTGCAGCATCTGCCTAATCAAGAAATGTTTAGTAACATCCGTCCCACCAATCAACCTAAATAAAAGGTGAAGTGCCGCCACCGACTAAACAACAGAGGAAGCTGAAGACCCACTCTTCATAAGAGATAACAGAAAACAAAACATCCCCTCTAAAGCACTAAAAGGACTCCCCTGACTACGTCAAGAATCCTCTAGTAGTAACCATTTCACCTAGATCTTGATATAAGCATCCCATGTAGTAGGAGCCAGTGAATGCTTCGCCTACCATATCAGGCGATCGACACCACCCTCCAAAGATGTTTGGGGAAAGAAACCAGATCCCTCTCTGCCTCCGGAGTTAGCAAATGGAAACAATCCCACTGCAATCGAGATAAAGAATCAGCAATGTCATTGGAAATACCAGGAACATGATGAGCCCTAAGTAGAATGTTCCATCTCAAACACAAAAGGACCAACCGACGTAACAATGTGATCACCGGGGGGGGGAATTTGAGGACAAACTATTAATAGGGCACACGACTGACATTTTATCACAATGAAAAACTACTAAACGATTGGACAAACATTTTCCCCAAAACTCTTCCGCCACCAGAATGGGAAACAACTCTAGAAAACAAAGATTACCCGTCAAACCACGCTCCCTCCACTCCTGTGGCCAAGTACCAACACACCACTGTCCTTGAAAAAATGCCCCGAAACCGATAGAACTGGAAGCATCTGTGTACAATTGCAACTCCATATTCGAAACTCCCGCCACAATCCACAATGATCTGCCATTATAATCCACCAAAACCGAATTCCAAACCCTTAAATCCTCCTAATTCTCCCGGCCAAGGTGAATAAAATGGTTGGGACTTCGAATACCAGCAGTAGCTTGCGCTAAACGCCTGCAGAAAACACGGCCCATGGGCATAAATCTACAGGCGAAATTGAGTTTTCCTAAAAGAGATTGCAGGAGCCGCAGGGCGATTTTTGTTTTCACCAGAGACTCCTGCACCGTTGCCCGCAGATCGATAAGCTTTGCATCTGGTAACCTACATTCCATAGCCCTGGAATCAATTTAAATTCCCAAGAAACAGAGAGTAGTGGTTGGCCCCTCAGTTTTCTCTAACGCCAACGGAACCCCAAAGTCAGCAAAGACATCCATTACCGCCTGCAACAATATTGCACAGGACGGCCGAGCCACAGGGCCCACACAAAAGAAGTCATCCAAATAATAAATAACTGCTTTAGAGCCAACTTGTTCACGGATCACCTGTTCCAAAAACATGCTGTAGGCTTCGAAATAGGCACAAGAAATAGAGCATCCCATAGGGAGGCACATATCAATTTAAAAAAGACCATTAAACGAGCACACCAGCAAGTGCATGCAAAAGGCGAAATGCAGACTCCACATCCACTTTAGCCATCAGCGCCTCCTGTCCCACTGTTCTAACCAGATGAACCACCTCATCGAATGATGTATAGGAAACCCGCGACAAAGACTCATCAATATCATCATTCACCGAGGAACCCTTCAGATAAGACAAATGATGTATAAGCCGAAATTTGTCCACCTCCTTCTTGGGCACAACCCCCAGTGGAGAAACACGCAAATTAGAAATAGGAAGAGTACAAAAGGGGCCTAACATTCTACCCAACAAAACTTCTTTCCGTAACTTGTCCTGTACCACGTCCGGATGATCATGCTCCGAACGCAGATTATCAGCCATCAAAACACCCACCACTGAGTAAAACGCAATCCTAAATCCATCTCCGAAATAGCTGCGCCTTCTCACTGTCGGGGTATATCTTTAGTCAAGGCGTTATGGCGTCGAGTCTCACTGGACTCTCCCCCGTTAGAACTACCATCCCCTCGCTTCGTCGTACCTCCGCTTGAGTACTTAAAACACTGAAACATGGGGGGTTACCACCCCCACATCCAGCACATTCGTGTCTATAGACAAAACTAATTGTTCCCGATTTACAAGTGTTCTCGTTGTAAAGCCAGCATACCCCTTCTTTAAGACTCCCCGACGAACCTGTTGATTTAGATCTGCCGGATGAGGACTCAAAGGGGCTATACAAACCCTTTACTTCTACCCGACTCCCCTGACCAGACCCTTTTGGTGTAGTCATAAGGCGCATCCAAAGGCTTATGTCCTTATGATCCAACCGGAAGGATGACTGAACCGCCATACGCTGGCAAAACTGCTCGTCATATTTAAGCCAAGCAGTTCCCCCATACGTTCCATAAGCCTCCCAAATAAAATCCAGGTAGCAAAGTAAGCCGGAACAATTCCGGATATTTTTCCCATACCACACTAACCATAATGGAAAAGGCCTGAAGCAAATTTCCAAACGTTGGTTGAATCAGCCGATACCGCCATCTCTCCTCATCCTCCTCCTTACGATGTTCCTTGCCCTTCTCCCACCGCTCTACACTGAAACGTTCCAAGGGCAGTAAAGTAAAAATATCCAGATTCTTCCTTTTCCAAATCTCCTCCTGTAATTCAGGTTTCAAGTGTGCCACTAACTTCAAAGCAAATGTACATGCTCCCCTTTGCCGTATCCAATACCGGCAAGGGCTTATTAGCCCCGTCTATCTTTTCTGTCTGGACTACGGCATCTAATGCATTAAAAGGTGACGGGCCTGTCTCAACACTAGCCGTACTCTCCCTAAGAGACCCCGCGTCTAACTTTCCCTGCGCTGATTACGCTCCCACGGGACCCGCTAGTTGTGAGCTATCAACAGAAGCTAACAAGTGACACAACCCATCTAACAAACTACGGAGCCCCGACTGACACAAATGGAAACCATAGGTTTCCGTTTCCACCACCATTGATTTCAATGGTGACGGATACGGTGCCAATGGTTTCCGTTTTTCTCAGTTGTGCCGTTGTTTTGATGGAATGTATACCATAGTCGACTGCTCTATTCATTCAGTCAAAACGACGGAACCCGTGCACAACGTAGACAAACGCAAACCATTGGCAACGGATCCGTCCCCATTGAAATCAATGGTGATGGAAACCTGTGGTTTCCGTTTGTGTCAGTCAGGGCTCCATTCCGACGGAAAGCTCAGACGGAACATCAGAACGGAGTCCTGACACATACGTGAACGATGCCTCACATAATGCCCCACAGATTTTTTTAATTGCCCATCCCTACTTCCAGATGTCTTAAACAGTCTGAAGGGGGCTTCATCAGGGAAACTAACTGTACACCTGTACTTTGCAGTACAATCCCTGTACTTCCTGCAGAATGTAAGTCTGTCCTTGATGTTTTTTTTGGAGAGAAGTGGCTTCTTTGCTGCCTTTCTTGACACCAGGTCTGCCTCCCAAAGCCTTCGCCTCACTGATCACTCTTCATAACAATCTAGAGTTAATACAAATTACAAATTGCCACTATAAAAACTGAAGCAGCAAACTTTGTGAAAACCCAAATTTGTGTCAGTCTCAAAACGTCTGGAATTTTGGGGCAGATTTTCCTCTGTCTGCACGCCATTTGCAGCGTTTTTTTTTTGGGCGTATTTAGCCCTCGGCCATTGGGCGCAATGGGCAGAAACGTTGTGAACAATGCTTTCTCTACCTCACATTAATGTCAATGTGAGGTCAGAGACGTAAACGACCGAAGATAGTGCATGTCGCTTTTTTATCCCACGAGCATGTTGTACCGCTCGCGGGGAAAAAATAAATGAGAGGCGTTTTCGGCCGTTTTCGACGCAGTTTCCGCGTCAAAAAACGGGTAAAAAAACTCTGTGTGATCAGGGCCTAAAGCAGACTAGGTCTCAAAATTCAGCACATATGCCACTTTCTAAAGAGATTAAAATGCAGATGTGAAACAAAGTCATTGAAATCTACCAGTCTGGAAAGGGCTACAAAGCTATTGTTTAGGGTCTGGGACTTCTTAATTTTCTCTCAGTTATTTGGCAGGGCCTAACTGCTATTGTATCTTCTATACACTGAACACAGAGAAGAGGACAATCCTGCTCCCCTATCTCTATAGATCACATATACATAGAGGAGATAATGGGTGTGTTTGAAAACTTTTATAAAGATCTCCACTTAAAGTTCTATGCTATGATGAGGAGATAGAGGCATATCCCAAAAATAGATAATACTGAAAAGGAGTAGCTGAAAATGGCAATATCATTCGAGGAATTAAAAAAATAAAAATAGGAATATGCCAAATGAAAAAGCCCCAGGTCCTGATGGGCTGCCGAATATGATAAATACATTTATGGATAAGAAAATGTTATAGAAACTAAGGTAAGTTTTTTTTCTGTGAGAAAAATAATTGATGGCTAATCCTAAGTATGGGCCATCAATATCTGATCGGTGGGGATCCAACTCCCGTCACCCCGTGGATAAGCTGTTTTGAAGGGGCCATTGCGCTCGCTGCGAGCCCTGAATCCTCTTAATTTCTTTCACTGCTCCGTACTGTGAAACCCTGACACACTTGTAGCGGCGGTTCACAGTATTACAGCCTTCTCCCATTCAAGTTCATCACAAAAGTACACAACCTAGGAATAAAGACATTTAGTATTCTGCCAGTAGGACAATAGAAAGAGTTGAGGAACTAAAACAAACACTGTTCTGACAGCATCATAATAGAGCATGGCCTCAGAATAAAGACACAGACTATTTGATCATTATCAATACAGAACAAAGCCCAGGAATAAGGGTAACCACTATTGTGACATCATCACGATAGCACACAGCTTAGGAACAAGCACAAACATTATTGTGACATTATCATAATGGAGAATAGCCTAGGAATAAAGAAAAAGCTGATGTGACGTGTTCAAAATAGTTACATAGTTACATAGATGATAAGGTTGAAAAAAGACACAGGTCCATCAAGTAAAACCTATAATCCTACCATGTTGATCCAGAGGAAGGCAAAACCACCATGAGGTTAATGCCGATTGCCTCGTTAGGGGAATAATTCCTCCCTGACTCCAAATATGGAAATCAGAATATATCCCTGGCTCAACATCCCATCTCCAGAATCTATTACTCATAACCTGTAATATTATATTTTTCAAGGAAGACATCAAGGCCGTTCTTGAACTTGTTCAAAGAATCAACCATCATAAGATCCTGTGGCAGAGAATTCCATAGTCTCACTGCTCTTACAGTAAAGAATCCTCGTCTGTGACGGTGGTGAAACCTTTTCACTAGACATAAAGGATGCCCCCTTGTCCTTTTTACAGGCCTAGGTGTAAAAAGATCATTAGAAAGACCTCTGTACTGTCCAATTATACATTTTTACATTGTAATTAGATAGCCCCTAAGCCGTCTTTTTTCTAAACTGAATAGACCAAGTTTCCCTTTCTTGTTACTGAAATCCACCTATTACATTAATTACCTTGGTCACCGTTTTATGCACCCATTCAAGTTCATCCATGTCCTTCTTATACACAGGTGCCCCAAATTTCACACAATATTCCATATGTAGTCTGACTGGTGACTTGTATAGAGGCAAAATTTTGATCTTGCCATGAGCATCTATGCCTCTTTTGATGCATCCCATGATTTTCTTTGCCTTGGCAGCAGCCGTCTGGCACAGCTTGCTAAAGGTAAATGTTCTGCCCAACAATATCCATAAATCTTTTTCAGTAGTAGTTTTACCCTGTGTTTTACCATTTAATTCATAATTGTAAAATCTGTTTCCTCGGCACAAGTGCATAACCTTACATTAATCCACATTAAACTTAATTTGCTATTTCTTTGTCCAAACCTCCAGCTTCGCCAAATCCCTCTGCAGTATGATATTATCCTCTTCTGTGTTGATTACTTTACATAGCTTAGTATCTTCAGCAAATACTGAAATAGTACTCTATAAACTCTCTACAAGGTCATTAATAAACATATTAAAAAGAAGAGGGCCCCATACAGAACCCTGTGGAACCCCACTGGTAACTGTGACCCACTCTGAGGATGTACCATTAATAACCACCCTCTGTTTTCTATCGCTGAGCCAGTTGTTGACCCAATTACAAATTTGCCCCCACATTGCTATATTTATTGGAGTTTGTCTATGAAAATGAATATCTACTTTTTTTTCTAAAAAAAAATTACAATTTTAAATTTTTACAAGGAATAAAGAATAAAAATCACTACAAAACTTGTAAAGCTATTTCTCCCGATTACAGCAATACCCCATATGTGGTAATAAACTGCTGTTTGGACCCACGGCAGAGCACAGAAGGGAAAGAGGCGTTATTTGAATTTTGGAGCGCAGATTTTTCTGGATTGGTTTTCAGTGCCATGTCGCGTTTGCAATGCCCTGGAGGGACCAAAACAGTGGAAACCCCCCAAAAGTGACCCCATTTTGTAAACTACACCCCTAAAGGAATTTATCTATGGGTATAGTTAGCATTTTGACCCCACAGTTTTTTTTGCTGAATTTAGTGGAATTAGTCCATGAAAATGAAAATCTACTTTTTTTCCTGAAAGAAACTTACAAATGTTTAATTTTTACAATGAATAAAGGAGAAAAGGAACCCCAAAATTTGTAAAGCAATTTCTCCTGATTATGGTCATATTCCATATGTGGTAATAAACTGCTGTTTGGACCTACTACATTCCCCGAGCGATAACTTTTTTTATTTTTTGGTCGATTGAGTGGTGTGTGGGCTTATTTTTTTGCATGACGAGCTGTAGTTTTTATTGGTGCCATTTTTTGGTACATACAACTTTTTGATCACTTTTTATTAAATGTTTTTTAAAAAGATAAGGTTACCAAAAAACTGCGATTTTGGCGTTTTAAATTCTTTATTTTTACGGCGTTCACCGTGCAAGTTAAATAGTGGTATATTGTAATAGTTTGGACTTTTACGGATGCAGCGATACCAATTTTGTTTATTTTTTTTATTTTTTACATTACTTTAGAGCAACAATGGGAAAGGTTTTTTTTTTAACTTTAAATATATAATATATTTTTTTCACTAATAATAACTTTATTTACTTTTCTAATAAGATCGCTGGTACAATACACTGCAATACTAATGTATTGCAGTATGATATAATTTTTACAGGCTCCTGTAACAGCACGATCGCTGTTCCTGTCCGTTAGTCCAGGGTGTCAGCTGTAATACACAGCTGACACCTGCAGCATATGGAACGGGCTCAGCGCATGAGCCTGCTCCATATATAACCCCCCCGCACCACGACATGCTATTAAGTCGTGGGGCGCGAAGGCATTAATGCGCAGCGGATGGTCCAAAGTGAAAATGTACATTTTCCACTGATATGCCATTTTAATGCACAATATGTTGTGCCCAGTTTGTGCCACTGAAGACAAATACCTCATACAATGTTGAGCGGGTTCTCCCGGGTATAAAATGTCAAATATGTGGACTTAAGCTAGTGTTTGGGCACGCTGTATGGCTCAGAAGCGAGGGAGCGCCATTTGGATTTTGGAGCGCAGATTTTGCTTGGCAGTTGTTTGGGATATTACTAGTATTTCAGTTTATAATGTGGGGGCGTATGTAAGCTGGGAAGAGTACATCAGGGCATAATAAGAGGGTATAATAATGCGGTAAATAAATAATAATTCATAGATATGTGTCCGGTGTCGCACTGATAAATGGTGCCCAATTTTATCCACTTTTGGAACGCTCTGCACAATTTCTGTCGCTATATTCTGAGAGCCATAACTTTTATATTTTTTCTCCACCGGAGCTGTGTGAGGGCTTATTTGTTGCGGAACAATCTGTAGTTTTCATTTGTACCATTTTGGGGTACATGCGATTTTTTTAAAAATTCTATTTATCACTTTTTATTCAATTTTTTGGGCAACCAAGGTGACAAAAAAACATAAATTCTGATAATGCTTTTTTCTTTTATAGTTTTCACCGTGCGCTATAAATGACATTTTACTTTATTCTACGGGTCGAAATGATTATGGCAATACCATATGTATATATTTTTTTTATGTTTTGTGGCGTTAGCGCAATAAAATCACTTTTCTATAAAATAATAAATTTTTTTGTGTCACCATATTTTGAGAGCCATAACTTTTTTTATTTTTCAGTCAAAAAAGTGGTGTAAGGGCTTGTTTTTTGCAGAAGGGGTTGTAGTTTTTATTGGTACTTTTTTGGGGTACATGCGACTTTTTAATCACTTTTTATTCTATATGGTGACCAAAAAAAATTGTGATTCTGGCATTGTTTTTTAATTATTTTATTTGCGGTGTTCACCGTGCGGGAAAAATAATATTATATTTTTATAGATTGGGTCGTTACGAACGCGGTAATACCAAATATGTGTACTTTTTTAACGTTTTCATTTTTTCCTATAGTAAAAGAGTTATTATAGGAAAAAAAACATTTTTTGTTTTTGTAACTTATAACTTTTATTTTTACACTTTTATAAAACATTTTTATTACCTTTTTTTTTACTTTTTACTTTTTTTATTTGAAGACCTGCAGCACTGATAGCTGCTGTAATACATTACACTACATAGGTAATGTAACGTATTTATATACTGTCAGTGTGATGCTGAGAGTCACACTGACAGGAAGCTTATGAGGACCAGCCTCTGACTAGTCCTCATAGGCTTCCGTGCATGGCAGGCCCGGAGGCCGTTGTATGGCCTCCGGTTTTGCCATGACAATTGATGGCAGCACCCGCAATCGGTCCCCGGGAAAGTTTGCTGTAGCAACAAACTTTCCAGTTTGTTATAGCAACAAACTTTGCAGTTTGTTGCTACAACATACTTTCCCTGCGATCACATGATCGGGACCTGAACCAATCAGGTCCCGATCATGTCTCCGGGACCAGAGGCAGGGGTTAACAGCCTGATCCTGGTGTCAGCGCTACTCTGAGACACCCAATCGCGCTTTTAACACCTACCGTGAATTCACGTCGGCACCGCACAGAGCCCAGAAAGCGCCGACGTGAATTTACTGTGGGCGGTCGGGAAGCGGTTATTAGATTGGACTTTTCCTCATCCTCCTCCACCAGTATACCAAGATTATGTTTTAGATACCCGACACTTTCAGTTTCTATTATTTATGTATTTGAAAAATATTTTTGGGTTATTTCTTCTTTCTTTGGTAACGAGTCTCTCCGTTTCAATCTTTGCTGCCTCTGTTTGTCTTTTACACAAGTTATTTTTTTCTTTATAGTTATTTAATGCCTCCTCACTACATATCTGCTTTAGTAGTTTTAACACTTTCTTTTTATCATTTATTGCCCCCCCCCCTTTACCACATCGGTTTCATCCTGTTTCTAGATTGTTTATTCCCATAAAGTATATATTTTTACAGGACCTATTTAAGAGGCTTTTAAAAATGTCTAATTTAGTTTGTGATGGCGACATTACCTAACAGCGACCGAGGTCGCAAGCGCCGCATATCCATATTCACGGAATGTAATCCGCGTCTGAAGAAGGTCGGATGTATAGACCGAAATGTTAAATGCACAAGCGCCCGTCATGTGTGATCTAACACCCTTCCCTGTTTCGTCTGGTCCCCAAATCTAGACGGGGAGCTGTCAATCAAAAGTAAGTAGGTGTGGGTTAACTTGTAAAGACTAGAGGAATGAAGATATGACTCTTTTCCACTGAAGAAATGACACGTTCATGCTCATTAGCATACGGCACAGGAACACTAAAAAACTGAATAGTAAAGGTACAGAACCTACTTCAAAGATAATTATAGGTTACATCAAAATTATTTTTCACCCACTACCACCAGGTATTGCTGGTTTAATAGGTGAAATGTTGGTGACAGGTTCCCTTTAACTAAATTGAAAGAAAAACGTTGGGATTTCCAGCTCGCAGCAATTTGAATCCTAGCTTTCATGCATACAGATGTAGCAATACTTACCTTGAATCTGATAACTTTCAAGTTAATGATCGCTACATCTGTATGAACTGGGAAAGCATGTGTTGCTGGTTGTTCAAACTCAGGTGTCTATGTCCAATGAGCAAAGCAGCTGGGAATTTAGGGAAGCTAAGCTTCCCTATCATAATTCTAATAAGGACAAACTTTTGACCAGAAAGTAGAGACTATCTGGCACGACCACCGAACATGTAGGTGTGAACCTATCTCTTGGCAACTCCAGAAACAAACTGAAAGTTTTATAGATGTCACAGCCAAGCTTTCTTGATGACTGCCCCTTGATACTGTTGTGAAACAATGCTGCCCCGAGGGAGGGATATGGTTGCAGATTAGTATTATGGGGAAGAGCATTAAACGTAGATTATAACAGGGACATCGTTTCAGGTTGGAATGGACAGTTACAGCAAATGAGTTTGAACTAGGTACAATTGGGTATCTCCATCTCCTGAGAGAGCAGTGAGGTGAGAAAGTGGAAAATTTGAGCCGTATGGAAATTTGTCATAGTGGGGAGCAAATTTATCCTGAACCCCTCATCAATTTAGAATAGGAGGCGAATTTACCAACGATAGTCAACTTCTGTCCAATTATCAATTACCATCGAAAAGGGTCAAGATACATACCAGGCTAAAAAGCAAGTTATTTAAAGAGAACCTTTCACCTGCCTATACATGTGCAGCAGAGTGCAGCATGTAGTAGGCAGGGCTGCACAAACCATGGGACACATTTTTTCCTATCTTTCTCCGTTATTTAGATATCGGTGTCTTTATATTTGGCGCCTGATATTTAAATAACCCCCTGAACTGTCAATGGGGCATGTAATTGTCAAGGGGGCATGTAACATCGCGTATAACATTGCTACAATCAGCTACAGACCGTGTCACAGCAAGAGCTGGAGAGAGGAGAGCGTGTGCGCGCATGTGCACGTTCTCACTCTTCAGCTCTCGGCAGACAAGAATGACAAGACTGTGTGATCTCTCGAGCCTAGGCTGACATATCAGCACTGTTCAACATTGCGTATCCCGGAGGTTGGGAGAACAACAATGAATGGGATTGACAGCAAGATGTATGCGGAGGCGAACCTCGGCAAGGAAGGATCGTCTGATTGGAAGAATGGCATGTACTGATCCATGTACTGACAGACTTATCTGTAACAGTACTGTGATATCACTAAAGATTCGAAAGGGCGTTGTGGGTCCCAACATAAACTAGGGAAGCCACTTGGGGTGAAGAACAGACAAAAATTGTACATGACTGGTAAACGAAGGTCTGTGTTCAAAAGCGGTTTTATGGACCTTGCTGTCACCTAGGTCAATGAACGAAAGGTATATGCAACAATTTCCTACATACTCCTGTACGGAAAATAAAGGTTAAAGCAAGTGGCCTCAAACATGCACAAGAGAGAGAAACACAAGTTGTCATTAGAGTGAGGCCCATGTTGCCTTTGGGATTGGCAGTGAAGGACCAGGAACTTCCCAAGCATGCTCACTGGAAACTCGAATCCCACGTCGCTGTGGACCCACTAAAGTCCAGGACCTGGCTGGACTCTGATAAAGTGGAGCTAGAGCCTGGTCATCTTCTACAGGGATCCTGTCTCCTTCCAGAACACAACGACCTTCTTCAAGGAGGGTATGGAGTGTGATGTGCCATTTAAGGTGACGAGGAGAGCAAAGGGATACCCCCATCTACAACACACGTTGGCCTTCTGGAGCGCTGTTATAATAGGCCTCAAAGTTCAACGTTTGGTGAGCGTGGAGAGAGAGATATCTGCAAACAATTGTACAGTCCTCAGAACCCCTGGTAACTGAAGGGATGGCCCGGCTGCCGCCAATATGCGATCTCCTAATTTTTCATGGGTAAGTTTCAGAAGTCTCTAGGGGTTTTTTGGATTTTAAGGTCTAGCTAGTACTCGATGAATGTGCTCAATGTGGAGCTCAGCCGCAGTAGCTTAAGGTAAGAGCACTTGGAACAGACTGGCTGAAGCCTCGCATAGATGATTGATGGTCTCCGGCATATCAAAAATGCAGATGTTACCTCTCCTAGAACGATTCTTCACATTTCAATGCCAAGAAGGAGATTTGTAAAAACGTAGCTTGTCCTCTTGCATAGCATCAATGATATCATCTGTTTTCTGCTCAAGGTCTTCCACATGGCGACCAAGATCCTAAATTTGCATTGCAAAAATCCTTAACATCTACTGCTAGTTCAGCATGAAACAATGACTTTATGTTCTGAAGTTAAAGGGAATGTGTCACGAATGAAAATTTTCTTTTTAGTAAGTTACTTATTTTTATTATATTTTTTACGTTTTTTGCTGTATGTTTTTTTTTCTTCCAAATGGTGGGAAGTATTACAAATTAAATAATAATTTGACATGTTTTCCTATGTTGGCCACCAGAGGGAGCACTTCCTAGAATTACAGCAAGGTGAATAAGGGAAAGCAAACTGACTCACAGCTGCTGTAAATGTGGGAGGGAATCTCACCCCCTTCCTATTTTTGGCTACAAGCCAGGAATAGATGTCTTGAAATTGCTAAGCATTGTCCGGCTACCATTTTGGGAGTGATTGTACAATGCAGCTGGTAGAAGCTATAGGACACACGGTGCGGTCACGGTGCGTTTATGTTGCGTTTTTAAACTGCAGCTAGTCATTTTTCAATGGAAGTCAATGGTGAAATGTTTGTAATGGACAGACTGCTGCTATTATATGACAATGTGTTTTTTGTGCAGTTAAAGAGGCTCTGTCACCACATTATAAGTGGCCTATATTGTACATGATGTGATCGGTGCTGTAATGTAGATCACAGCAGTGTTTTTTATTTAGAAGAATGATAATTTTTTACGGAGTTATGACCTATATTAGCTTTATGCTAATGACAGTTGCGTAGCTATAGGGGTCGCAGCGGTCGCAATTGCGACCGGGCCCCTAAGCATACAGCAACATAACATATATTTTCTGTGCCGTGGAGACGACATTTCCTGGTTACGGTCACATGGTACACTTAGTATACCATGTGACCGTGACATCACATGAGGGGCGTTCCAGTCAGCGTGGAGGAGGACTACAGGTGAGCTGCAGAGTCTGTACTGTACTATAATGTAATGTAATGTGTTGTGTTGTGTTGTATTGTGCTGTCTCTGTTTGCGGTGGAGAGGGGGCGTTAAATTATAGCCCCCATTCCTCTCTCCACCGCAAACTGCACAATACAACACAATACATAGCAAACTGTGGGTCGGGTCCCCCTGGGGGGGTCATGTGAAGACCTCCAGGGGTTCGCGAGGTCCCAGTTCTATTCAATGCCGGAGCAAGGAGCTGACGGCTGACCCCTTGCTCCAGCATTCACTGTGCCCTGAGAGGCTTGATGCAGGCAACATCACCGCACCTGTCTGCGCCGAGTCACTCATAGCACACACCGGATGATGCGTAGGGGATAGGTAAGTAATTATGTTATTTTTCTATTATTCACATATGGGGGCATTAAATTGAATGGGGGGCTGATATGGCAGTGGGTATTATACTGTATGGGGGGCTCAAATGGCGGGGGTTATATACTGTATGGTGGGCTGATATGGCATGGGGGATGATGAGGTGGGGGGCAATATACTGCATGGGGGGCTGATATGGGGGAATTATACTGTATGGGGGCTGATATGGGGGCATTATACTGTATGGGGAGCTAATATTGGGGGCATTATACTGTATGGGGAGCTCATATGGGGGGCATTATACTGTATGGGGAGCTCATATGGGGGGCATTATACTGTATGGGGGCTGATATGGGGGCCTTTATACTGTATGGGGAGCTGATATGGGGGACATTATACTGTATGGGGAGCTGATATGGGGGGCATTATACTGTATGGGGAGCTGATATAGGGGGCATTATACTGTATGGGGGCTGATATGGGGGTATTATACAGTATGGGGAGCTCATATGAGGGGCATTATACTTTATGGGAAGCTCATATAGGGGACATTATACCGTATGGGGAGCGGATATGGGGGTCATTATATTGTATAGGGAGCTGATATGGGGGGCATTATACTGTATGGGGAGCTGATATGGGGGCATTATACTATATGGGGAGCTGATATGGGGGGAATTATACTGTATGGGGAGCTGATATGTGGGCATTATACTGTATGGGGGCTGATATGGGGGGCACTACTGTATGGGGGCAGCTATGTGAGGCATTATACTGTGGGGGCTGATATGAGGAGCATTATACGGTGTGGGGCAGTTATGGGGGCATTATACTGTATGGGGCAGTTATGGGGGCATTGTACTGTGTGGGGGCAGCTATGGGAGCATTATACTGTGTGGGGGTCTTATACTATGGGGGCTGTTGGGCAAGGCGGATAGGGCATAGGCGCACGCAGGAGTCTGGTGATCGTGGTGTTGGGGAGGGGTAGGGGGGCCAAGTTGAATTTTTGCACCCGGGCCCATGAGCCTTTAGCTACGCCGCTGGCTAATGAGTTTCTCAATGTACAACTGGGCGTGTTTTACTATATGGCCAAGTGGGCGTTGTGGAGAGAAGTGTATGACGCTGACCAATCAGCGTCATACACTTCTCTCCATTCATTTATACAGCACATAGCGATATAGCTATAATGCTATGTGCAGCCACATATACAAACACTAACATTACTGCAGTGTCCTGACAATGAATATACATTACCTCCAGCCAGGACGGGATGTGTATTCAGAATCCTGACCACTTCTCTGCACTTCTCTGTGATTTACAGCACAGCAGGCGTAGTCTCGCGAGCTTACGCTGTAAGCTGTCATTTACAGCAAGATCTCTGTAAATCACAGAGAAGTGATCAGGATTCTGAATACACATCACGTCCTGGCTGGAGGTAATGTATATTCATTGTCAGGACACTGCAGTAATGTTAGTGTTTGTGTATGTGGCTGCACATAGCGATATAGCTATATCGCTATGTGCTGTATAAATGAATGGGGAGAAGTGTATGACACTGATCGGTCACTGATTGGTCAGCGTCATACACTCCTCTGTACAACGCCCACTTGGCCATATAGTAAAACACGCCCAGTTATCCATTGAGAAACACATTAGCATAAAGCTAATATAGGTCATAACTCAGTCAAAAATTATAGTTTTTCTAAATAAAATATACTGTTGTAATCTACATTACAGCGCCGATCACATCATATACAATATAGGGCACTTATAATGTGGTGAAAGAGCCTCTTTAACTGCATCTTCATAATGTCCGACTGCATGCAGTTAATGACCGCGCTGCCAAAGTTGTTGATGAACTGCTTGCGTTTTTGCTAACAGTTCTGCAATGCATTGTAATGAAATATATACAGGAAGCACCTAACAAACTTCAACACGGGAGAAAACTATGTCCATCAATTATTTCCTTTAAAAATGCAACAGAACTACAGCATTACAGAGACAAAAAACGCATGCAGTTGACCGCATGCGGTTTTCAAACTAAACAAAACCGCGTCAACGGCGCACCGTGTGGCCTTACCCTTAGAATGATGACAGTGTGTATTTGACGTGGTTTTTTGGTGCATTTTACGTGCCAAAAATCGCATAAAAACCGCTTGATTACGCTTTTCATTTACATAATTGTTAAAGCGTGCTGTTAGTACATAACACACTTTTTTAGACATGCATTTTTAAAAACATGCCAATGTTCCCATAGTCAATGGGAGTCCTAATTATGCGCCAAATATCGCACACAAAATGCGTAACAAAAACGCGAAAAAAGCATCAAATACTTGATTAAGCTTCCCATTTACATCAATGGGAAGCGAGCCGTTTGTTTTTTATGCAATAGTTTTTAAAAAAAATGTGTTGCGTAAAAAAGAAGCGTTGGATCAATTCTTTGGTGCATAAAATGCAGTCAGTGGGAGTCCTAACTACGTGCCCAAAAACTTGCAAAAAGCGCACACAAAAGCAGCAAGAAAAAAATTTAAGTCTGCATGGCTTCACAGAAATGAAGGGGTCAGTGTGCTATCCGTTAAAAAAAACTGATAGCACATTGAGGCATTTCACTGAAGTGTGCTTGAGGCCTAACTTTATATTTTTTTGCAGGTTCCGCTGGACACGTTGGACTACGTTGTAGATTCTGTGGACTACTGTGATGATCTACAGTTTTTGTTAAAATTAAATGGTTAGCGGGGATTGTGTGGGGGAGTTTCTTATGTCTCTGTTTTTTTAATACTTTATTACCACCTTAGTAATGGCAGTTGTCTATTTGACGACGTCCATTACTAAGGTGTGGCTTAATGTTAACCAGTAAAAAGGCTAATACTAACCCCCATTATTCCCCCGGTACCCACTGCCACCAGTGGTATCGGGAAGAGCCGGGTACGATCGAGTACCCAAACATCTGTTGCAATGGACGAGCACCGGGGCGGCCGCAGGCTGGTACTATGAGTCTGGGAAGAGCCAAAAACCGTGACTTTTCCCACCCTGGTAATGCTAGGTGGCTGCTGCTGTGTTGTCACAGTTTCTGGCCCTTTGTCAGCCTAATAATACCAGCCTGTGGCCGTCCCAGTGCCCGGCCAACACAACAGATGGTCGGGTACTGGATCGTACCTGGCTCTTCCCGATACCCCTGGTGGCGGTGGGTACCGGGGTAATAATGGGGGGTTAGTGCTAGCTCTTTACTGGCTCACACTAAGCCCCTCCTTAGTAATGGACGTCATCAAATAGACAACTGCCATAACTAAGGTGGTAATAAAGTATTAAAAAAACTGAGACATAAGAAAATATTTTTATTGAAATAAAAACTCCCCCACACAATCCTCGCTAACCATTTAATTTAAACAGGGGGTGTTTTGTGTGGCGCAGTTGAATGTTTGGGGGGATTTGAGTGTGTGGGGGGGGGGGGGGAGGTGCTCACCGCTGATTCTTTAAAACAGCTGATAAGTGGTTATGAAGGATCAGTGGTGTCCATGCATACTCCGCTGCACAAAAATAGGATACAGCCCTGCTGCGCACGCTACACAGACACAGCTCTGCTACACACTCTGCACACGCAGACACACTGCTCTGCTAAAAACACAGCTCTGCTACACACACACAGCTCTCCTACACACACAGCACTGCTACACACACAGCACTGCTACACACATGGCTCTGCTACACACACACAGCTATGCTACACACACACACACAACTCCGCTACACAAACACAGCTCTGCTACACACACACAGCTCTGCTACACATACACAGCTCTGCTACACACACACATAGCTCTGCTACAAACACACAGCTCTGCTACACACACAGCTCTGCTACACACACAGCTCTGCTATACACACACAGCTCTCCTACACACACACACACACACACACACACACACACAGCTCTCCTACACACACACACACACACACACACACACACACACATATACACAAACACACACACAGTTATTACAGCAGGTGTGCAAGGGGGCCGCAAAGGGGGGGCAGGAGAGAGAGAGAGACAGACAGACAAACACACACACACACACAAACTTACCTGCAGTGCGGCCGGTCTTCAAAATGGCACCGGCTTTCCCCTGCAAACCAGCTTCTATGCTGGGTCACTCTGAACTGCGCTTGCGCAGTACAGAGGTAGACAGCAGAAGCACAGGATATGCACAGGATATAAGGAACGGGAGCCGTTCGTATGTCCTATGCACCGTAGCTGCCGTATTCCATCTGTGTATGTGTCGTCAAGAGATACATACACAGATGAAATAAAACATGGCAGCCCCCAGTAAAGTAAGAAAGTGTTAATAAAAAAAAACATTGTGTGTGAAATAATAACTAAAGTCAATATAATATTTAATTAAATAAAAACACATAAATTAATAAAAAAAATAAATTCATGACACCTTTCCTTTAAGGAGTACTTTATCTGTACATCATGAAGCAGCACTCTATATGTAAAGCTAGACTAGAGTGCATGCCTCCCAGAGGTTTATGTCCGATTTCTCTTAAAAAGTCAATGTAAACAAAAAGATGGGGCATCACTCCATGTTGAGCTTTAATGTTTTTTTTTATCTGGTTATAAAACGTTTCATCTCACTGAGCCTTTTTCAAGCATTATAGCACTTTATGGTAATCTTCAATCCCAGTTGGTGCTGCTGGCACAGCTAGTGCCATTGAGAAGAATGGTACCCAATAGTGATGAATAAGGAGTGCAGCAAAGGCAGTGGTATACGCTGATCCCTTCTTCATCTCCTCCTGTATCCACCAGTTATCTCTTCAAGAATTCTTGGCCTGAGGTGTAAATAGCATTATGCCTCCAATCTTCTTCTGTCCTCTCCGGTACTGAACCTTTAACTGGATCAACTGTTAGTGGTCTAGTCTTTTCACTTCCAATTTATAGGGGTTTTCCAGAATTAGAAAAACATGGCTACTTTCTTTCAAAAACAGTGCCGCATGTGTCCACAGGTTGTTTGTGATATTGGTCAGAGCTGAATATGCCATAAATGTCGTGGACATGCCATAAATGTCTGGGATGACAATAACCCTTTCAAGTTACACGCCCCATTGACAGTTCAGGGGGTTATTTAAATATCGGACACCAAATAGAAAGGCACCGATATCTAAATAATGGAGGGAGGTAGAATTTTTTTTTTAAAGTGCCCCAGGGTTTGTACAGCCCTCCCTATTACATGCTCACTTAGCTGCACATGTATGGGGGGGGGGGTGAAAGGTTTTCTTTAAATTACAATTAAAACAATCTTGATACCAAATGATTCTATCATTTCTTACTTTTCCACTGTAAGGTGGGGAGTTATAGAGAGTATGTTTGAATGATGTGTATAGCCTTATGGGAACAGACATTTTAAACCGACTTTTTGATGAGTTTGAACTCTCCTTTTCTCTAGTTACAGGATATACAAGGGAATTGGATTGTGGTGATTCATTCTCATGTACTGTACGCAAGGTCAAATCCAGAGGAGGAAATTCAACAAACGATAAAATACGGTGATAAAAAAAAAAGCAGAAGAATTGGTGCCAAAGAGAATATTTTGTAGATGTATGTTGAAGAAATTTTAAAGCTGCCATTTTTTTTTCTCAAACATCAGAAATATCTTCACAAAAGGATGCAAAAGCAGTGGCATTCCAAGATTCAACATAAACTTTTTTTTTATTGAAGTATAAAGTTTAAAATGAAACCTTCTCATAACCCTAATTGAGAATTTTGAGTTAATAGAGGAAGACCTTTTGTTCAGGATTCTCTTGGTCAGAGTGGAGAGCGCGTACAAAGAGCGTCTCTCGCATTAATATACATGGACTGTGTAATACTTAATTTCCCTTGTCGCAGGGTTTCTGGGAAAATTAACACTTGCTGCAATGTTTCCTCACATTGTAGATTACATCAGATCTCTGGAGGTCCCAACAGGGGTCACTTTGTGATGAACATATTTTCAAGGGACCATTCTAACAAGTAGGGATTGTCTAAAGTGGACATTCCTTTAAGGACTACATGCCGTTGATTTATTTTGGGCTGTCCTGGTCCTTAAATTTGTGTTATTGTACATTCATTGCATGAGTTTAAGCTGAGGCCCAACTGCCGGACAACCAAAAAAAAAAAACAGAAGCAGTTTTTGTACCGATGAGCGTTAGGCTGGGTTCACACGACCTATTTTCAGGCGTAAACGAGGTGTATTATGCCTCGTTTACGCCTGAAAATAGGGCTACAATACGTCGGCAAACATCTGCCCATTCATTTGAATGGGTTTGCCGACGTACTGTGCAGACGACCAGTAATTTACGCGTCGTCGTTTGACAGCTGTCAAACAACGACGCGTAAATTTACTGCCTTGGCAAAGAAGTGCAGGGCACTTCTTTGCAACGTAATTTGAGCCGTTCTTCATTGAAGTCAATGAAGAGCAGCTCAAGATTTACGAGCGTCACAGACGCCTCGTATATTACGAGGAGGAGCATTTACGTGTGAAACGAGGCAGCTGTTTTCTCTTTAAAACAGTCTGTCTTTTCACACGTAAATGCCTGCTATCGTGTGCACATACCCTCATATATAGAATACAGAAAAAGACAGCATTATAAAGGTAATGGCAAACAAATGATCTCACAAAGTCCACTTAGACCAGTACGAACTAGATTGTAGTGAGTTTGTTTTTTGCACATATATGCTAGGTTATTGCTTCATGACTTTTGAACAACTGTTTTACAAGATTTGTGTTATGATGACGGTAGCATTATTTGATTATAAAGATGGCACACCCAAGATATCGTGACTTATGTCTAACTACTGCCACTAATTCAAAGTTCAAAAGGACAAATAGACCAGAGTAGTGTAAGGTTAAAAAAAAGTAATCTGTTCTAAACCAAAACTCCTCCTTCTGTTTTTCTATGTTTTCTATTGCTAATATGACAAATATAGAATTTCATGTTTTTGCCACAAACAGTGAGGAAGACTTACCATGACATGAAGAGAGAGAGAGGGAGGGAGAGATAACAGAGAGAGAGAGAGAGAGAGAGAGAGATTGATGTAGTTTGGAATATTATATGAATTAATCTGAAGTGTTGAAGTATATCATTTTTAAATATCCTACTAGAGAATTTTAAGTTAATAAGGGGGACCCCTATCTATTACCCCCTATCTTTTACCCAGGTCAGAGAGTGACTACAAAGAGTACCTCTCTATCTCGACCACTTATTACATCCGTACATTACATTGACAGCCAAATGATTTTAACCACTTCCCAACATTTGACGTGTTTCTACGTCATAACCGGGTAGGGGATTATGGAGCGGGCTCACTGTATGTTACAGCCAACACTTCACAGTAATGAGCGGGATCGCGCTCGAGCGCAATCCCGCTAGTTTAACCCATTAAATGCCGCAATCAATAGCGACAGCAGCATTTAAATCGTTAGAAAGAGGGGGACACCCCCTCTAGCAGATCATCGCGCCCCTTGCAATGCAATCGCGGGGTGGCGATGGTTGCTATGGCAGCCTGGGGTCCTAATGAAGGCCCCCAGGTCTGCCATCTTTGTGCTCCTAATAGAAGCCTGTCAGAAAGATGATATACTGCAATACATTAGTATTGCAGTATATAGTGCAAGCAATCCAACGATCGCTGGTTGATATCCCACAGGGGGACTAATAAAAAAAAAGTAAAAATTAGAAAAATAAAGTGTTTTTTTATGTCAAAAAAATAAAATACTAACAGTTCAAAAAACCCCTCTTTTCCCATTTTTCCCCTAAAGCATTGTAAAATAATAAATAAATAAACATAATTCGTATTGCCGCATCCGTAAAAGCATGAACTTTTACAATATATCATTATTTAACCCGCACGGTGTACGCCGTAAAAAAATAAATGTAAATACCAAAATCGCTATTTTTTGGTCACAAAATGGTAGCATTAAAAACTACAGCTTATCCTGCAAAAAATAAGCCCTCACACCACTTAATCGATGGAAAAAGAAAAAAGTTATGGCTTTCGGAATTTGGCGACACAAAATACATTTTATTTTTTACACTTAGTTTTTTTCCTTGTAAAAGTAGTAAAACATAGAAAAAACTATATATATTTGGTATCGCCATAATCGTATTGACCCACAGAATAAAGTTAACATGTTGTTTTAATTGCACAGTGAATTCTGTAAAAAGGAAGCGCAAAAAACAATGGAGGAATCGCAGCATTTTTCATTTTCTACCCCAGAAATATTTTTTCCCCGTTTCCTAGTACATTATATGGCGCAATAAATGGCTCTACGAAAAACTATAACTCGTCTTGCAAAAATCAGGCCCTCATAGGACTATATCGATGGAAAACAATGAAAAAGTTATGACTTTTGGAAGGTGGGGAGGAAAAGATGAAAATCTGAAAATTGTTTACGACAGGAAGGGGTTAATGGGAACTGTGTAATGCTTAATTTCCCCTATTTTGGACCTGCAGGGGAATTGAACTCTTGCTGCTGAGTTCCCCCAAAGGTTACACCTGACTGCCAAGAACCCAGTATGTAATGCCGGCAGCGAGTGTCAATCTTGCCGGCGGTCCCCGTCGCTGGGTCTCCTACCACTCATGGCAGCTTTTGCCTTAGGGCCTTCCTATTCAATCCATTTGCTCCAGGACTACTTAAGGCACCTCCTCTGATCACCTGGGTCCTGAGCAACTTTGGTGCAACCTGCGAAGGTACCTGTTTGCATCCCGATACCAGTCCGTACCTCGCTACCTGATATTAGTTGTATCCAGCTATCGGCTACTAGTCTGTATCCAGCTACCTGCTACCAGTATGTATCGAGCTACCCGCTACCAGTCTGTATCCAGCTACCAGTCTGTATCCAGCTATCTGATACCATTCAGTCTCCAACTATCCGCTATCTGTCGATATCCAGCTACCTGTCGGTATCCAGCAACCTGTCGATAGCTACTTGCTGCCCATCTGAATCCTGCTACCAGTTCATGTTACTGTAGAGATTCTTCAAAAAACGGGACTCCGTGAGGCGCTGCTACTCAAAGATGATTCAGTTGTAATAAATAATGATATTTTATTGATACAGGCTACTCGTTTCAATGCCGCACCAGCATCTTCCTCAGGCCATATGAATTGCAGTCTAAACAACAGCCGTTTTAAATACACCACGCGGGAAAAAAAACGCCAATGTAAACAGGGTCAGAGTGCACCAGTGACGTAATCACTGGAGGAAGTTATACTTAAAAATACATCAAAAACATACATTTGTACATACCAATTACATCATTAATTGAAACGAGAAAAGTAAAAAGTTAAAACAGGCATGAAATATAAAAAATAAAAGTTAGAGGCAATCTGACAAATTCAGTAGTGTACATGCCAATGAGTTTAAACTGAATTAAAACTCAACCGATCATATGGATATACAAAAGTTTTACTGTATCGCATTAGCGACGTTTTGCGGTAATTAAACATTCAATTGAAATGAAAACGAAATTAAGAGAATTAAACATAATGGGTGAAAAGGATTAAAACTACTATTGAACTCATATCCATGGGAACTCAACAGGACGGAGAGAACAACCCTCACGATGTCTATAATAATAAAAACAATAACCATCCATTTGGATGATCTTCTTGATATTCTCAATAGTAACCATTTGGACAAAAATGTGGAGATTCAGAATTCCAATTACGTCCCCAGTGGAGACCTCTATCATAATAAGTGGAAATATCAAGTATGCGTTTAAAGGTAACAAAATAAATGAAATACTGAAAGTTAAAAGCAAGAGAGAAGGAAGCCACCTAATTGATCAACCCGATTAAAAGCACCAAATTCACCTACTATGCAGGAGCTATAATGAGTATAGTTGCGTGGATACAAACAATGCACTGTAACAACCATTTTAGCAATAATGAGAATTATAAGAATAACCCCAGCAACCAGAACTCTTCCCCGGAAAAAAACCGGGTAGCCACAAAAAGCTCAGAATCACGAGGAATAACCCAGGGGGGCTAAAAGGTAACTCAACTCAAATAAGATTAAATAATTATATGTAGAACAAATGTATATAAATGTAAATATACAGTAATAACCTCTTCAGCGTATCTAAAACCATCAAAATAAATACACTATATATATATATATATATATATATATATATATATATATATATATATATATAAAAAAGATAACCCCAGTATATTAAAATCCAAATCATGTGTAATATAAAAACATAAATCATTATTCAAGAGCTGTCTCTGAGATATCATTCAAACCGTTTGGATGCAGGGTCAATAGCTTAAAAATCCCAAAATTTTCTCTTTGTTTGAGTTTTTGGAACCGGTTAGGAATATCGTAAGAAATTTGTTCAATAGGGGTAATGGTAATTCTATTGAATTGACAGTTATGGGAAGAAGCACAGTGTCTCGAAACACTGTGTTTTAAAAACCCTTTTAGAACATTATATCTATGTTTATTAATTCTGCTCCTCAGACATTGGATGGTCCTCCCAATGTACTGTAGACGACACGAACACTCGAGGAGGTAAACAACAAAATTACTACCACAATTAAGGAAAGCCCTAATTGGGGGAAATTTCATTGGTTATGTTAGAGCAGAAGGTAAGTTTTTTATGTGAAATATTATTGCAACATAAACAACGCCCTTGGCTACATTTATAGGAACCATTTAAAACTGGGAGAATTCTTGGGATAAAAGACTTAGAGTTGTTAATCCGACTGGGGGCTAGTATATTTTTCAAATTTGCTGACCATCTAAAGGTGATACCTGGTTTATCTGGCAGGGAATTTTTAAGAAAAGGATCATTTTTCAAGATATGCCAATGTTTGGACAAAATAGATCTCACAAATTTGTGTCCACTATTATATGCTGTGATGAAATTATTTGTATATTTGATCTTATTTGTATTTATTTTTCCATTTTTGTTTGTACAGTCAGTGGTATCCTCCGTCTTTTTTATTTGGTTCACACAGGACTTTTGGGTTAATTCTGCCGCTTTGAAACGCGCACCTTTAACCAATTGTATAGGAATTTTTTTTTCTTTAAATCTACTTTCAAGAATATCACATTCCTTTAGAAAATTATGTTCAGAGGAGCAATTCTTCCTCACTCTCCTAAATTGCCCAAAGGGTACGTTTTTGATCCACGGGGGGTAGTGGGCACTTCTAAAATCGATGTAGCTATTAACATCAACGGTTTTAAAATGTGTTCTAGTATTAAAATTGTTAGTAATTTCATCATAACCGATGGTTAGATCTAAAAAGTCGATGCAAGTAGTGGAAAAAGTGTGAGTGAAAGTTATTCCAAAATCATTACTGTTTAATACTTCCATAAAATCAGTAGCTTCTTTTTCATTACCTTTCCACACAATAAATAAATCGTCGATAAAACGTCTATAAAGTAAAATTTTATCTTTAAAATTATGACCATTAAAAATATACTTATCCTCAAAATCACCCATATATAGATTGGCATATGCCGGGGCAAATCTAGAACCCATCGCATAGCCCTTTATTTGGTTGTAAAAATTGTTTCCAAAACGAAACACATTGTGCTTGAGAATGTATTCCACACAATTAGTTAAAAATAGAATTTGTGCAGTTGGAATTTTGGGGTTCGAGGCTAAAACTGATTCCATAACTTCAAGACCTCTGTCATGGGGAATGTTACTATATAAGGCTGTGACATCTGCTGTTAAAAAACACACCTTAGCTAGAGGGGGCACAAACAAAAGATTTTGTAGATCTTTAATGAGCTGAGTAGAGTCCCTCAAATAAGAGGGTAGTTGCAATACAAAGGGCTGGAGATGTAAATCAATATAATGAGACAGATTACTGGTGAGAGACCCAATGCCGGAGATGATGGGACGGCCAGGTGGATTGCTAATACATTTATGTATTTTCGGTAGATGATATATGAAGGGCAAACTAGGGCATGGCATGTTGAGGAAATTCTTTTCTTTTTTAGTCAATAATTGCTCTGAGAAAGCCGTATCTATGAAGTTCCTATATTCACTTATATAAGAGGGAAGTGGGTTATCCAATAATTTTAAATAAAATGAACTATCCGATAAAATCCTAGAGGTTTCCTTAAGGTAATCACATTTGTTCTGTATTACAATGCCCCCTCCTTTATCCGCAGAGCGGATAACAATCTCCTTATTGTTGCGTAAGGATTTAATTGCTTTTCTCTCATTAATAGATAAATTGTCTGGCATAAATTGAGGTTTATCGAGTAAACGGAATTCATTTCCAACAAGTGTAGAAAAGGTTTCCAGAAAGGAACCTTGGTGGTGTATAGGCTAAAAGCTGGATTTGGGATGTACTTCCACACTTACAGCCATTTGGGTAGACATACCTTTAAAAGAATCATTTTTTGTAGGAACTACTGAGGAATAGTCGGACATGGAAAAATGTCTAGATAGGGTTAATTTTCTAATAAACCTATTTAGGTCCATGAAGAGTTCAAATGTGTCAGGAGGGGCCACTGGACAAAAAGAAAGCCCCTTGCCCAATAAACTTACTTCCCAATCATTTAATTTATAAGAGGACAAATTGAAAAGTTTTACTGTGTGTTCCTTTGTTTTTTGGACTGCAAGTGGAGTAATGACAGATTTACGGCTCCTACCACCCCTCTTTCCTCTATATCTTTGTCGGTTTCTAATTTTCTTTTTATCGAAATTTTTAGAATTGTCGGAATAAAACTGGTTATCGTTTGAATTTTGGGGCTCGTGATATACGGTACCAAGCAGTCCTTGCTTTTTAATGTTGGGGTTATTGGAGGCATAGTTAATTGGGACGGGAGACCTAAAAAAGAAACAGTGGAAATGGTGTTATCCATACATATGGAAGGATGATCAGAAGGGAGTTCTGTTGGTTTTTGAGTTAATATATTCTGTTGGTTGACACAAAATGAATCATCAGAGATAAGAGATGACTCCACATCATGCACTGACAGAACAAATTGTTCATTAGAATTGCTATGAATAGATAATTGCATTAGTGATGAATCACTATCTTGGTTGTGAGTGTCGATTGAGTCATTGAAATGGGGAGATAATGGACATTTAGGTGATAAAACACCTGACTTTAAGTTGTAACGCAATAGTTCTGTATCAAGATCTGCGGATTTAAAGGCGTTAATGGGTATATTGGAAAGTTGGTGACCGGATGAAGACGTAGCTACACCTGAACTAGTCGCAAATGAACATGTAGATGGATTGATTTTTTCAACAATGTTACTATTATTATTGCTGGAGCTAATGACAGAACCAGTCACATTTGAATTACATGAAGGATTTTTTACCCCTGTATATGAGGTTTCTTTGCCTTTATATTTGGGATTGCTTCTAAAGGACCTCACAAAGGTAGGAGACGAATATTGGAGAGTATCCGTGGTAAATACAACTTTGTTAGGAAGGATATTTTTTGGTAATGGTTGTTTAAGTACAGTACTGGGTGGGGAAGTTCGTGGATTGGACTCCACTCTCCAATCACCAAGTTGATTGTAAGAATAATCACTTCGGTCTCTTTTTAATTTATTGGCTTTTTTCAATACAAGTTCATTCTCAAATCGAACTAGTCTGTTATTGGTAGAGATCTCTAATTTGAAGAAATCCTGATGCTCAGAGAAAGCCAAAAGTTTCTCTTTAAAGGTGTTAATCTCTGAAATAAGTAACTCACCAATTGCCCCTCTCTTGGTTCTAAGTCTCTCTAAAAAACCTCTGTTACATTGTCCAATATAATGATACCAATCAGTGTTAAACAAATTATCAGCGGGATAGGGATTGTTGAATAAAATTCTTAAACCCCTGGGGGAGATATTCTCATCAATATAAATTTTCAAAAAGCGGCAGTCAATGCTTTGCAAGGCTTCCTTTTTCAGAGTGTCCTCCAAAAGTAAGAAACAGTCAGTCATAGACTTAGTTTGTTCTGGAGTGAATATATTACTCACTGTTGAAGGGGTCATCGGAGGTAAATCTTCCCCAATGGACTGTAGAATGAGACGTTCCCGTAAGTGTTCTCGTTTATCAGCAAAGTCCAACATCATGAAAAATGTAACCAATGAAGGCACAAACTCTAAACCCGGTGAGAAGTGGGTTGATCAATTAGGTGGCTTCCTTCTCTCTTGCTTTTAACTTTCAGTATTTCATTTATTTTGTTACCTTTAAACGCATACTTGATATTTCCACTTATTTATGATAGAGGTCTCCACTGGGGACGTAATTGGAATTCTGAATCTCCACATTTTTGTCCAAATGGTTACTATTGAGAATATCAAGAAGATCATCCAAATGGATGGTTATTGTTTTTATTATTATAGACATCGTGAGGATTGTTCTCTCCGTCCTGTTGAGTTCCCATGGATATGAGTTCAATAGTAGTTTTAATCCTTTTCACCCATTATGTTTAATTCTCTTAATTTCGTTTTCATTTCAATTGAATGTTTAATTACCGCAAAACATCGCTAATGCGATACAGTAAAACTTTTGTATATCCATATGATCGGTTGAGTTTTAATTCAGTTTAAACTCATTGGCATGTACACTACTGAATTTGTCAGATTGCCTCTAACTTTTATTTTTTATATTTCATGCCTGTTTTAACTTTTTACTTTTCTCGTTTCAATTAATGATGTAATTGGTATGTACAAATGTATGTTTTTGATGTATTTTTAAGAATAACTTCCTCCAGTGATTATGTCACCGGTGCACTCTGACCCTGTTTACATTGGCGGTTTTTTTCCCGCATGGTGTATTTAAAAGGGCTGTTGTTTAGACTGCAATTCATATGGCCTGAGGAAGATGCCGGTGCGGCATTGAAAGCGTAGCCTGTATCAATAAAATATCATTATTTATTACAACTGAATCATCTTTGAGTAGCAGCGCCTCACGGAGTCCCGTTTTTTGAAGAATCTCTACAGTACCATATTGCGGTGGCCTTCCAGGGCTAACCGGCTGGGTTCTCGGCAGCAGCACTCACCTGTTCACCTATTTCACGCTTTCGATCTATCTACCTGTGGTAAGCCTCCATCTGTTAACAACAGTTTGTCATTCATTGGGCTTACTCACACTATGTGGCGCCGTGTTTTTTCCTTTTATTGCTACCAGTTCATATCCTATTACCCGCCATCAGTCTGCATCCCGCTATCTACTGCCAGTCTGTGTCCAGCTACCTGAGACAAGCCTGAGGCTTGCTACCGGTTATAAACTGTGACTTCTGATCCACAGGATAGGTGATCATTTTCTGAACACTGTGTGCCCCACCGCTGGGACACCCATGGATCGTGAGAATGCAGTGAGAAGGACATTGAATGGAGCGACCGAAGTGATAAGGACTTTAAATGGAGCGGCAGTCGAGCATTCACACTTCCGCTCCATTGAAAGTATATGGGAATGACGCAAACAGCCAAGTACAGCGCTCAGCTGTTTCCATCACTTTCATAGACAGTAAATAGACTGGCTGGCAAATGCTCAACCGTCGCTCGATTCAAGCTCCTCCTCACTGCGGGGAGTGCAGTGAAGAGGATCTGGAGGTTCAGGACCCCCGTTCTCATGATCGGTGGGGCCCCCAGCAATCATAAAAATATCACCTATCCTGTGGATAGGTGATAATTTATGATTTTGGGAATTCTCCTTTAAAAGATGCTGTCTTAAACTTTTTTTTTACTGTTTGTGACAAATAAATCACAATATGTCAAGTAACAGGTTAGAAAAATCACTTTTTTGACTTATAAGAAGATAAGAACAAGTATGATTAAAAATCTTTAAAAAGGTGTGTAAATTAAGAAAACTGCTTTACTGACATGGACAAATATTGAACAAGCAACCCCTCCATCAATACCAATTGATCTTTTGATGTGGTTGAAACCTAAATATCGCCCAGTTATTTTGTGCCCACTCAACTCCACTCGCTTGCTTTATACACTTAAAAAGGTTATCTCCACATATACTGGCTGCTCAATTTCAAAATCCTTATTTTGCTCCTGGTATGCACTCACAGGCCTTCTGGCGTTTGAAAAACGTATATATCGTATTGGTGACTTTATCTACAGAATTAAACAAATAATTTTTTCAAGACAAACAAAAAATTCCTGATAGTAAGATATTATTATTTAATAAGATTTATCACTTTCTACACTCTTTGAAATCACTATCTACAGATGTATCTGTTTATACCCCATTTGAGGGCCTGTTTTCACATTCCTCTGATGGTCATCATTTTATTTCTCTCTGATTAATAAACTTTTTATATATGATTACTTGGGAACAGGAATTATCTAAATACTTTTCCATATGGGAATGGAAAGATATGGCAACCAGAACAGTCAAAATCGTGATACACATTGCCCTAGTGGAAGCTAATTATAAAGTTTTCCTTTGCTGGTACCACCTAGGTAAGTTAAAATGTTTTCTTTTTCCTCACTTAAATCCTTAAAAAAATTGCAAAAATGTTGGAAATCCTCTACCTATTTGGTGGGATCGTTTCAAAAGTATGTAATCATTTGGCAAGGAATATATAATATGTTATATTCAATTACCTTAATTAACCTCCGATTGTATCCTATTCAAGCTTTGGTAAATTAAATTGTCCCAGGGGTATCCAAACATGCACATATATTAATCTCTTTTGTGGCCGAAATTGCAAAAACAAAACAACTGTCCACTAGACTTGGCAAAATCCAAACTGAACTGGAAAATGGTTAATGATCATCTACACATCATTTTATCTGATAAAGAATAACTGTTTCGCAAAGTATGGCGACCATGGTTGCACTACTCTAAGACGGTTTCATAATACATGAACGAAGTCAACTACGTTTCCTTCCCCCTACCTTTTTCCTCTACCTTTCACCTCCTGTGTTCTTTTCTATTGTTTTACAATTATTTGTAGAAAGAATTACCAGACGCACAGCATTTATTATTTTGCAACATGGTCTTTTTCTAAATATTAAAAAAAAATATTGCAAACAAAATTTTGTGTAAATAAATAAAAAAATGTTTAAACCAAAGTAATTTTTCTTTTAAGACTTTATAAATACCATATTGCAGATGTTAGAAATAGCCTATTGCTAAATGTTATACAAATGCTTATTTGTATGAATGCTTGTGGTAAAGAGCTAGGCTATGTTCACACTTGCAACATGGTGTCCGTTTATAACGGAAACCATTATGCATTATCGGATCCGTCATACGACGGATACCAACAACACCCAACGGACCCCACTGACTTACAATGGGTGTAACGTCCACGGCCGCGGACCGTCGTTCCTACTCATCCTCGAATGGCCGCGGCCATGGACTCGTGAGTGCTGGCCAGCATCTCCTTCCTAGGAAATCCCAGCACTCACTTCCGCTCCACTCTGCTGTGCCGCGCACAAGTATAAAATTACTAATTAGCCCATGATCACTCTGGACTATAAAAAGGGCTCTGCCCTTTCACTCCTTGCCTGAGCGTTGTTGTGTTATCCCATGGTTAGTCTTAGCAAATGGTCCCTTAGTGTTATCCTGTTCCTGTTGTTTCCTGTGCCCTGCTACCTGTATCCCATATCTCGTGCTGTGTTGGTTCCTGAGCCTTAGAGTGTTGGAGTCGTGTAGTGCCACCTCTCATGCCTGCTGTCATACACTATGTCTGGTGTCATCTGCCACGCTTGATATCATCCGCCAGGAGTGGCATCATCTACCTTCAAGTTCCATCTGTGCCTAAACCACTGCTACTGTCTGGACTATCACAGGTACTCTTGTGCTAGGACTTTGTATAGACTATTGTCTGGCCAGCTGCTACTCCGCTACGGCGGTGCGGCTTAGTGGGTCCACATACCCATGGATCGTAACTGTAAGCTCAGGGCATAGACCCCGCTGGTCAACCCAAGACCATGACGTCGTCACAATTCATGCAGGCAGACATGCGAGTCCTTCGGTCACGACAGGACCAACTCCTCCAGGCGGTGAACGCCATTGCACATCTGCTGGATGCAAAAGCCGCAGTCGTCACAGCACTTGTTCCTGTTACTCCTGCTGTTCCTCCTGCTACACCCCCTGTCAGTACCACTGCCGACTCCCAATTCTCCCTGCCACTACCTCCTCGCTATGAAAGAGACACAAGGACCTGTAGGGCATTTCTTAACCAATGCCAGATCCACTTCCGATTGCATACAAAGGCCTTCCTTTCTGATGACGCAAGGATCGCCTTCATAATCTCTCTCCTTACTGGTAAGGCCCTGGCATGGGCGAACCCCATTTGGGAACGTCAGGGACCAGAGACCCGTGACTTACTGTGTTTCTTACAGACTTTCCATACAATATTTAAGGAACATGGGAGAGTTTCTTCTGCTGCTGCATCTCTGCTGACACCGCTAAGGAGACATCTCCGTGAGGGAGTACGCCATTCAGTTCCGCACCCTGGCGGCAGAACTGACCTGGAACAATGAGGCCTTGGTGGCTACGTTCTGGCAGGGACTGTCTTCTAAAATCAAAGACGAGCTTGCCACTTGCAATCTGCCACCTACCCTGGATGACCTCATTCTTCTAGCCACCAGGATTGACATGAGGATCTGGGAGCGATCCTTAAAGGTTCACCGGGAGAGAAGATTTCCTAGGCTGGCTCCTACTTTCCAGCAATCCCTGTTGCCCTCACCAGTTGTTCCACCAGAGGAGCCTATGCAGGTGGATGGGCTCAAATTTTCAAACAACGCAGACACACTTCAGGACTTTGTCTGTATTGCAGCATCGGCGGTCATGTTGTGCGTTTGTGTCCCCAGAAGCTAAAAAACTTCAGTGCCTAGGATTGGTTGGAGAGACAACCTTAGGCGGAATGGTGCTAAATAAAAAATTCTCCTCTAAACTGTCCATTCCCGTGACCATAGTGTCCGGCGAGAAGACGCACCGGGTCTCTGCCTATCTGGACTCAAGGTCCGCTGCAAACTTCATCCAACAAGACCTAGTGGATCATCTCCAGTTTCCCATAGTTCCTCTGGAGACGTCTTTGGCTGTTGCCTCGGTGAACTGCCTTCCTCTGCCCAATCTGATCGTGTCTGAGACCAAGCCACTGAAGTTCCAAGTTAGAGCCCTTCAAACTGAACTGATTACATTTCTTGTTTTGCCTAAATCCGTCAATCCTGTTCTACTGGGTCTGCCTTGGCTCCAGTTACATGCCCCGGTCCTGGACTGGAATTCCAGAGAAGTTCTCCATTGGGGCTACAAATGTCTCCACCGCTGTCTGTTACAGATCCATTCTGTCCAGCCTCCTCTGCCTCAGTTATTAGCAGGATTACCTCCTCATTTCTCTCAGTTTGCAGACATCTTCAGCAAGAAGGAGGCTGGGATGCTAGCCTCACACCGGTCTTATGACTGTCCGATTGAACTGGTTCCAAATGCTTCTCCTCCCCGTGGATGGGTATATCCTCTCTCCTTGCCAGAGACTCAGTCCATGTCAGCCTATATCAAAAAAAATCTGGAGAGGGGTTTCACAAGAAAATCCTCCTCCCCGGGCCGGGCCCGGATTCTTCTTCGTTAAAAAAAAAGACAGATCTTTTAGATTACGGTCAAGAACAAATACCCGTTGCCACTAATTTCTGAACTATTTGACTGTATACGAGGAGCCAGGATTTTCTCTAAACTAGACTTGCGCGGGGCTTACAATTTGATCCGAATACGTCATGGTGACGAGTAGAAGATGGCATTCAACGCTCGAGACGGGCACTACGAATACCTGGTTATGGCCTTCGGTCTGTGTAACACTCCCGCTGTCTTACAGGAATTCTTCAATGATATCTTCCGAGACCTCCTCTATGTCTGTGTTGTGGTCTATCTCGATGATATTTTGATCTTCTCTCCAGAACCGATGACTCATCGGAGGCACGTCCAACAAGTTCTGCTGTGATTAAGGGAGAATCGTCTGTATGCCAATCTGGAGAAGTCTTTGCCCTTCCTGGGCTACATCATCTCGGATCAAGGCCTCAAGATGGATCCTGAGTAAGTAAAGTCCGTCCTGGAATGGCCACGTTCTCAGGATCTGCGGTCCATAAAGCGTTTTTTGGGTTTCGCCAACTTCTACCAGCAGTTTATCCCAAACTTCTCTTCAGTGGGAACCCATCTCTACCCTTACCAAGAAAGGTATGAACGCCAAGGTGTGGACTCCAGAAGCAGAATCAGTGTTTAATAGCCTTAAGAGTGCCTTCACTTCAGCCTCAATCCACCATCATCCTGACGTGTCTCGACGGTTCTCGTTGGAGGTGGACATTTCCTCTTTCGGTGCAGGTGCACTTCTGTTCCAGAGAAGTTTCAAAGGAAAGGCAGTAGTATGTGGCTATTACTCTAGACTTTTTTCTCCCGCAGAGTGCAATTACTCTATAGGGGATCGGGAGTTACCAGCCATCAAATTGCCTCTGGAGGAGTGGAGGAATCTGCTAGAGGGTGCAGCTCACCCCATCCTGATATACACCGACCACAAGAACCTCACCTATCTTCAGTCGGCTCAACGGCTAAACCCCGGTTAAGCCAGGTGCTCGCTGTTCTTCACCTGTTTCCAATTTGTTGTCCACTAACGTCCCACTGACAAAAATGTGAGGGCCGATGCCCTGTCCAGGTCGTTCAAAACATAAGACACTGTGGAGTCCCCTCAATGTATCATAGACCCGTCCTGCATTATTACTGCTAATCCCCTGCAAATTAGAGACATCCCTCCGGGGAGTACTTTGGTGCGGTTGGCAGACAGGAGGAGAATCCTTCACTGGGGACACAGCTCCAAACTGGCTGGGCACACAGGTGTTCGTAAGACTCGAGATCTGATTGGTCGTCATTTCTGGTGGCCCACGCTGCCCGAAGATATTGTGGACTTTGTCTCCTCCTGCACTGTGTGTACTTCCAACAAGGTTGCTCACTCCAAGCCTGCCAGTCTGCTCCAACCTCTGCCTGTGCCCAACACTCCCTGGCTGCATACAGCAATGGACTTTGTCACAGATCTTCCACCCTCAGCAGAATGCAATACGGTCTGGTTGGTGGTGGACCGGTTCTGTAAGATGGCACATTTTATTCCGCGGACCAGCCTATCTTCTGCTCCTCGACTGGAAAATGTCTTCATTCAGCATATCTTCCGCATGCATGGCTTGCCCCTTCATATTGTGTCTGATCGAGGGGTTCAGTTCACCTCGAAATTCTGGAGAGCCCTCTGTAAACTCCTAGATGTGAAGTTGGACTTTTCCTCAGCATACCATCCCCAGTCCAATGGTCAAGTCGAGAGGATTAACCAAATCATGGAGAATTATCTTCGTCATTTCATCTCCATGCAGCATGATGACTGGGTCAGTGGCGTAACTACCGTGGTATCAGCCGTAGCGGCTGCTACGGGGCCCGGGGCTTGAGGGGGCTCGTGCCACCAGCCGACACGCCCCCCCATATGCCCGGTGGCGCCGCTAGCAGCCGTTTATGGCTGCTACAGCGGTAGCGCCGCTACTATGAGGCCCACGCCGCCGAGCCTCCAAGTATGGGTTGGGTGACACAAGCCCTCTCATGCCTGTAGGTGTCGCTAGCACTGGAGGGGGCCCCGGTGCTAGCAGCAGCCAAATACATGATTTAGCACTGAATTGCTGGGCATGCTCCGTGCCCGACCATCCAGTGGCTTACAATGACACTAATTGGCTAGCGGCGCGATGACATCATCGCGCCGCTTCCATGCTTGGAAGGTGCTGATTGACAGGGCAAGTCATTCTGCCCCTCCAATCAGCGGCATTGGATGACGCTCGTTCACCTCCAGCAGACATGCTCAGAAGAGAGCATGTCTGCATCGCCAGTGAACAGCGTGGGAACGGGGGCATGTGAGTATGTCAAGTTTATTTACTTTTTTCTCATAAAAATGTGAGTGGCATTATCTATAGTGGGGTGGTCTATCTACAGGGGGGTCGTCTTTATGTGGGCCATTATACACAGGGGGGGTCTATATGTGGGCCACTATATACAGGGAGGTCTATATGTGGGGCATTAGCTACAGGGGAGGTCTGTATGTGGGGATGTGGGGCACAATCTACAGGGGGGGTCTATATGTGGACCACTATATACAGGGGGCTCTATATGTGGGCCACTATCTACAGGGGGTCTATATGTGGGCCACTATCTACAGGGGGGTCTATATGTGGGGCACTATATGTGAGACACTATACAGGGGTGGGCTATATGTAGAGCACTATCTATAGGGGAGCTATTTTTTTTAGGGTACTTTCTATAGGGGAGGGCTATATGTGGGACACTATATACAGGGGTGGGTTACCTGTGGGGCACTAGCAACAGGGTGGCTATATGTAGTGCACAGTCTACAGGGGTGGGCTACATGTGGGATACTATATACAGGGGGAGCTATATGCCAGACACTATCTACAGAGGTGGGCTATACATGGAGCACTATCTATAGGGGAAGCTATATGTAGGGTAGCACAGTGGCTCAGTGGTTAGCACTATTGCCTTGCAGCTCTGGAGTCCATTTGTGGGCACTATCTACAGGGGTTTCTATGTAGGTCACTATCTACAGAGGCTCTATGGGGGCACTATCTACAGGGGGCACGGTGTGTGTGTGTGACATAGTGTATGGTACTATTATAATCAGGGACACAGTGTATGGTGCTTTATTATATTTAGAGGTGTTGAGAATTTTAACTTTGCTGATAGGTGCAGAAATGTTTTAAAAGTGAGAAGGTGAAAACATCTGAGTGGAAAACTACAGAAATGGGTCATGGCCGGTAGAAATCCATCATAGAGGTCTGAACCGGAGGGAGAAGAAAAGAACTAGAATCTGAGACGTCACCTGTGAGTCACATAATGTAAATGCTTATTCTGCCTCTAATCAGTATTGTAGTCACTGTGTGATCTGCAGCGAGATGATTATGGTATGATATTTTTATGTGAAACAGCATCTCCCAGCATTTCCTCACCATTGTTCGGGACATGCTGGGAGCTGTAGTTTTATACCGTACAAACCTATACGGCAGGGGTTGCACTAAATTGAGCTGTATTTGTTCTAGTGTTGTATATATGTACTGATCTTGGTTCTGATGCTGTATTTGTGTACTGAGCTTGGTTGTGCTACTATGGGGCCCGCGCCACCGGGCCTCCAAGTATGGGCTGGGCGACACAAGCCCTCTCATGCCTGTAGGTGTCGCTAGCACCGGAGGGGGACCCGGTGCTAGCGGCAGCCAAATACATGATTTAGCACTGAATTGCTGGGCATGCTCCGTGCCCGACCATCCAGTGGCTTACAATGACACTGATTGGCTAGCGGCGCGATGACATCATCGCGCCGCTTCCATGCTTGTAAGGTGCTGATTGACGGGGCAAGTCATTCTGCCCCGCCAATCAGCGGCATTGGATGACGGTCGATCACCTCCAGCAGACATGCTCAGAAGAGAGCATGTCTGCATCGCCAGTGAACAGTGTGGGAACGGGAGCATGTGAGTATGTCAAGTTTATTTACTTTTTTCTCATAAAAATGTGAGTGGCATTATCTATAGTGGGGTGGTCTATCTACAGGGGGGTCGTCTTCATGTGGCCCATTATATACAGGGGGGGGTCTATATGTGGGCCACTATATACAGGGAGGTCTATATGTGGGGCATTAGCTACAGGGGAGGTCTGTATGTGGGGATGTGGGGCACAATCTACAGGGGGGGGTCTATATGTGGACCACTATATACAGGGGGCTCTATATGTGGGCCACTATCTACAGGGTGTCTATATGTGGGCCACTATCTACAGGGGGGTCTATATGTGGCGCACTATATGTGAGACACTATACAGGGGTGGGCTATATGTAGAGCACTATCTATAGGGGAGCTATTTTTTTTAGGGTACTTTCTATAGGGGAGGGCTATATGTGGGACACTATATACAGGGGTGGGTTACCTGTGGGGCACTACCAACAGGGTGGCTATATGTAGTGCACAGTCTACAGGGGTGGGCTACATGTGGGACACTATATACAGGGGGAGCTATATGCCAGACACTATCTACAGAGGTGGGCTATACATGGAGCACTATCTATAGGGGAAGCTATATGTAGGGTAGCACGGTGGCTCAGTGGTTAGCACTATTGCCTTGCAGCTCTGGAGTCCATATGTGGGCACTATCTACAGGGGTTTCTATGTAGGTCACTATCTACAGAGGCTCTATGGGGGCACTATCTACAGGGGGCACGGTGTGTGTGTGTGTGTGTGTGTGACATAGTGTATGGTACTATTATAATCAGGGACACAGTGTATGGCACTATTATAGTTAGAGGTGCAGTGTATGGTGCTTTATTATATTTAGAGGTGTTGAGAATTTTAACTTTGCTGATAGGTGCAGAAATGTTTTAAAAGTGAGAAGGTGAAAACATCTGAGTGGAAAACTACAGAAATGGGTCATGGCCGGTAGAAATCCATCATAGAGGTCTGAACCGGAGGGAGAAGAAAAGAACTAGAATCTGAGACGTCACCTGTGAGTCACATAATGTAAATGCTTATTCTGCCTCTAATCAGTATTGTAGTCACTGTGTGATCTGCAGCGAGATGATTATGGTATGATATTTTTATGTGAAACAGCATCTCCCAGCATTTCCTCACCATTGTTCGGGACATGCTGGGAGCTGTAGTTTTATACCGTACAAACCTATACGGCAGGGGTTGCACTAAATTGAGCTGTATTTGTTCTAGTGTTGTATATATGTACTGATCTTGGTTCTGATGCTGTATTTGTGTACTGAGCTTGGTTGTGCTACTATGGGGCCCGCGCCACCGGGCCTCCAAGTATGGGCTGGGCGACACAAGCCCTCTCATGCCTGTAGGTGTCGCTAGCACCGGAGGGGGCCCCGGTGCTAGCGGCAGCCAAATACATGATTTAGCACTGAATTGCTGGGCATGCTCCGTGCCCGACCATCCAGTGGCTTACAATGACACTGATTGGCTAGCGGCGCGATGACATCATCGCGCCGCTTCCATGCTTGTAAGGTGCTGATTGACGGGGCAAGTCATTCTGCCCCGCCAATCAGCGGCATTGGATGACGGTCGATCACCTCCAGCAGACATGCTCAGAAGAGAGCATGTCTGCATCGCCAGTGAACAGCGTGGGAACGGGGGCATGTGAGTATGTCAAGTTTATTTACTTTTTTCTCATAAAAATGTGAGTGGCATTATCTATAGTGGGGTGGTCTATCTACAGGGGGGTCGTCTTCATGTGGCCCATTATATACAGGGGGGGGGTCTATATGTGGGCCACTATATACAGGGAGGTCTATATGTGGGGCATTAGCTACAGGGGAGGTCTGTATGTGGGGATGTGGGGCACAATCTACAGGGGGGTCTATATGTGGGGATCCGGGCCACTATATACAGGGGGCTCTATATGTGGGCCACTATCTACAGGGGGGTCTATATGTGGGCCACTAGCTACAGGGGGGTCTATATGTGGGGCACTATATGTGAGACAATATACAGGGGTGGGCTATATGTAGAACACTATCTATAGGGGAGCTATTTTTTTTAGGGTACTTTCTATAGGGGAGGGCTATATGTGGGACACTATATACAGGGGTGGGTTACCTGTGGGGCACTACCAACAGGGTGGCTATATGTAGTGCACAGTCTACAGGGGTGGGCTATATGTGGGACACTATATACAGGGGTGGGTTACCTGTGGGGCACTAGCAACAGGGTGGCTATATGTAGTGCACAGTCTACAGGGATGGGCTATATGTGGGACACTATATACAGGGGGAGCTATATGCCAGACACTATCCACAGAGGTGGGCTATACATGGAGCACTATCTATAGGGGAAGCTATATGTAGGGCAGCACGGGGGCTCAGTGGTTAGCACTATTGCCTTGCAGCTCTGGAGTCCATATGTGGGCACTATCTACAGGGGCTTCTATGTAGGTCACTATCTACAGAGGCTCTATGGGGGTCACTATCTACAGGGGGCTATGGGGGCACTATCTACAGGGGGCACGGTGTGTGTGTGTGTGTGTCTGTGTGTGTGTGTGTGTGTGTGTGTGTGTGTGTGTGTGACATAGTGTATGGTACTATTATAATCAGGGACACAGTGTATGGCACTATTATAGTTAGAGGTGCAGTGTATGGTGCTTTATTATATTTAGATGGGTTGAGAATTTTAACTTTGCTTATAGGTGCAGAAATGTTTTAAAAGTGAGAAGGTAAAGACATCTGAGTGGAAAACTACAGAAATGGGTCATGGCCGGTAGAAATCCATGATAGAGGTCTGAACCGGAGGGAGAAGAAAAGAACTAGAATCTGAGATGTATTATTCTGCCTCTAATCAGTATTGTAGTCACTGTGTGATCTGCAGTGAGATGATTATGATATGATATTTTTTTGTGAAACAGCATCTCCCAGCATTTCCTCACCATTGTTCGGGACATGCTGGGAGCTGTAGTTTTACACCGTACAAACCTATACGGCAGGGGTTGCACTAAATTGAGCTGTATTTGTTCTAGTGTTGTATATATGTACTGATCTTGGTTCTGATGCTGTATTTGTGTACTGAGCTTGGTTGTGCTACTATGGGGCCCGCGCCACCGGGCCTCCAAGTATGGGCTGGGCGACACAAGCCCTCTCATGCCTGTAGGTGTCGCTAGCACCGGAGGGGGCCCCGATGCTAGCGGCAGCCAAATACATGATTTAGCACTGAATTGCTGGGCATGCTCCGTGCCCGACCATCCAGTGGCTTACAATGACACTGATTGGCTAGCGGCGCGATGACATCATCGCGCCGCTTCCATGCTTGTAAGGTGCTGATTGACGGGGCAAGTCATTCTGCCCCGCCAATCAGCGGCATTGGATGACGGTCGATCACCTCCAGCAGACATGCTCAGAAGAGAGCATGTCTGCATCGCCAGTGAACAGCGTGGGAACGGGGGCATGTGAGTATGTCAAGTTTATTTACTTTTTTCTCATAAAAATGTGAGTGGCATTATCTATAGTGGGGTGGTCTATCTACAGGGGGGTCGTCTTCATGTGGCCCATTATATACAGGGGGGGGTCTATATGTGGGCCACTATATACAGGGAGGTCTATATGTGGGGCATTAGCTACAGGGGAGGTCTGTATGTGGGGATGTGGGGCACAATCTACAGGGGGGTCTATATGTGGGGATCCGGGCCACTATATACAGGGGGCTCTATATGTGGGCCACTATCTACAGGGGGGTCTATATGTGGGCCACTAGCTACAGGGGGGTCTATATGTGGGGCACTATATGTGAGACAATATACAGGGGTGGGCTATATGTAGAACACTATCTATAGGGGAGCTATTTTTTAGGGTACTTTCTATAGGGGAGGGCTATATGTGGGACACTATATACAGGGGTGGGTTACCTGTGGGGCACTACCAACAGGGTGGCTATATGTAGTGCACAGTCTACAGGGGTGGGCTATATGTGGGACACTATATACAGGGGTGGGTTACCTGTGGGGCACTAGCAACAGGGTGGCTATATGTAGTGCACAGTCTACAGGGATGGGCTATATGTGGGACACTATATACAGGGGGAGCTATATGCCAGACACTATCCACAGAGGTGGGCTATACATGGAGCACTATCTATAGGGGAAGCTATATGTAGGGCAGCACGGTGGCTCAGTGGTTAGCACTATTGCCTTGCAGCTCTGGAGTCCATATGTGGGCACTATCTACAGGGGCTTCTATGTAGGTCACTATCTACAGAGGCTCTATGGGGGTCACTATCTACAGGGGGCTATGGGGGCACTATCTACAGGGGGCACGGTGTGTGTGTGTGTGTGTGTGTGTCTGTGTGTGTGTGTGTGTGTGTGTGTGACATAGTGTATGGTACTATTATAATCAGGGACACAGTGTATGGCACTATTATAGTTAGAGGTGCAGTGTATGGTGCTTTATTATATTTAGATGGGTTGAGAATTTTAACTTTGCTTATAGGTGCAGAAATGTTTTAAAAGTGAGAAGGTAAAGACATCTGAGTGGAAAACTACAGAAATGGGTCATGGCCGGTAGAAATCCATGATAGAGGTCTGAACCGGAGGGAGAAGAAAAGAACTAGAATCTGAGATGTATTATTCTGCCTCTAATCAGTATTGTAGTCACTGTGTGATCTGCAGTGAGATGATTACGATATGATATTTTTTTGTGAAACAGCATCTCCCAGCATTTCCTCACCATTGTTCAGGACATGCTGGGAGCTGTAGTTTTACACCGTACAAACCTATACGGCAGGGGTTGCACTAAATTGAGCTGTATTTGTTCTAGTGTTGTATATATGTACTGATCTTGGTTCTGATGCTGTATTTGTGTACTGAGCTTGGTTGTGGTACTGTATATATGTCAGATCTTGGTTTTGGATCTGTAGTTTATATGGGATATATTTATAATAACAAAATTGCAGGGCAGATGTAATTTTTCTCAATTCATTGTAAATTTAATAGGCATTTGTCAGGTCGTTTTAACCCCTCGAACCGCCTATATGCGGTAATACATGACCTGACAATATTTCCAAACATTCTTGTGTATGTTTTTTTCAGATGCAGCAAAATCCTTAAAATACACTTTTAAAACGACGAACACTATATGCTAATTACCTATTAGAGGGTCATGGGGCGGTGCAGCTATTCTAAAGAGTCACATAGTTCTGCCTCCAAACCCGCCTTTCCATGTTTGAGTGACATCTCCCTGGCTGATACAACTTTCTCGGATGCGCCATTGCCTTGTGGCACTATACACAAGGGGGGGGGGCTGTGTGGCACTAAACACAAGGGGGAGCTGTGTGGCACTATACACAAGGGGGAGCTGTGTGGCACTATTTACAAGGGGGAGGGCTGTGGCTCTATCTACAGGGGGCTGAATGTGGCGCAATTTACAGGGGTCTGTGTGCTGCACTTTTTACTAAGGGGGGGCTGTGAGCACTGTATACAAGGGAGTGGTGCTGTGTGGCACTATATACAGTGGGAGCTGTACAGCGCTATATACAGTGGGGGCTTTATGGCGATATCTACAGGGGGGCTGTATGGCACTATCTACAAGGGGGAGGTGGGGGCGCTATCTACAAATGGGTTTTTACACTGTCTATAGGCAGGGCTATATAGCACTGTCTACAGGGGGGCTGTATGGCACATTCTACAGGGGCACTATTTATAAGGGGGGCTGCTTGTGGCACCCGGGGGGGGGCCCAGTCAATAGTTTGCTATGGGGCCCAGTCTTTCCTAGTTACGCCCCTGCACTGAGTACAGCTTCTTCCATGGGCTGAGTTCTCATACAACAACCACACAACTGCTTCCACACCATTCTTCATTGTCTACGGCCAACATCCACTAATCCCTCTTCCTTTTTTGGCTACATCCCAGGTACCCGCAGCTGACTCTGCATTTGGGGACTTTCTACAAATCTGGCAACAGACCCCGTCCTCTATTCTGCTGGCAGTCAATCACATGAAACGAAAAGCGGATACTGGGTGAAAAGAGCCACCTCAGTTTCTTCTGGGTACCAAAGTCTGGCTGTCCCCAAGGAATATCCGTTTTAAGGTGCCTTCGTACAAATTTGCTCCTCGGTTCCTCGGACCCTGTCTCTTAAACCCTGCCTCCTACTTTCAAAATCCGCAACTCCCTCCTGAAGCCTGTGGTTCTGAACTGCTACAGTAAGACTTCTAGTCCTGCAGTTGCTCCTAGCGGTTCTTCTGATGTGTTTGATGTAAAGGAGATCCTGGAGGGGTTTGGTCCAGAGGAGAACCTCAATGCCCCTACCCTCATTAAGAAATTCCTCTCTCGCTCTAGTCCCATGAAGAGACTGTTACATCCACGTCCTCAGACTGTCTTTCCTACTCACCCCCCGATGGCCGTGGACTCGTGAGTGCTGGCTGGCATCTCAATTCTATTAGATGCCAGCACTCACTTCCGCTCTGCGGTATCCTGTAGGGTGTGCCCGGGCTCGTGTCTGGCCTTAAAGGGCCAGCGCATGCCCATGTATAAAATTACTAATTAGCCCATGATCACCCTGGACTATAAAAAGGGCTCTGCCCTTTCACTCCTTGCCTGAGCGTTGATGTGTTATCCCATGTTAGCCTTAGCAAATGGTCCCTTAGTGTTATCCTGTTCCCGTTCTTTCCCGTGCCCTGCTACCTGTATCCTGTATCCCATGCTGTGTCGGTTCCTGAGCCTTAGAGAGTTGGAGACGTGTTGTGCCACCTGTCACGCCTGCTGTCATACAGCACGTCTGTCACGAAGGGTCTGTGGACCCACTGGACCGTACCGCCTTGGCGGTAAGGCAGCTGGCCAACCGGGCGCAGGTCAATGTCTATAGTTCGTATAGGTACCTGTGGCAGCTCAGACAGCAGCAAGGCAGGCTCGGCTGGAACTAGGCAGCAGGTAGACATCCGGCGAGGTGAAGCAGGTCAGATGTGGAATACAGCACGACATGACTTTGGCACATCACAGTGCTCGACCAGGAAGGTATGGAATGCAGGGAACAGGAACACACTAGGAGACAATTGCATAGACAAACTAGGGAATCAACAACAATCCCCAGGCATAGAAGCAGGGGACTGGAGCCCTCTTATAGTCCAGGGTACTCATGGTCTAGTTCATCAGTGCGTGTGCTGCCCCTTTAAGAGCGGGCACGAGCGTGCTCGCACACCCTACGGGATCCGGCTGAGGTGAGTGGACGCGAGCGCTGGCGTCTCCTGAGGAGGAGGCTGGAGACAGCGCTTGCCGACTCGTGGCTGAGGCTGTCAGGAGGAGATTGGAGCTGACGGCCCACAGCCAGGGACATTACAACGTCTGGTGTCATCTGCCACGCTTGATATCATCCACCACGTGTGGCGTCATCTACCTTCACGTTCCATCTGTGCCTAAACCTCTGCTACTGTCTGGACTATCACAGGTACTCTTGTACTAGGACTTTGTATAGACCATTGTTTGGCCAGCTGCTACTACGCTACGGCGGTGTGGCCTAGTGGGTCCACATACCCACGGGTCGTGACAATGGGGTCATTTGGGTTTCGTCATAGTGTGTGTCATTTTCACTGGAAATATAGTGGTGCATGCAGCGCTATTTTTCCCATCAAATCTGCCAGAACTGCCCATTTACACGGGCCAATAATCTGGAATAAGAGTTCGTAAGAACGCTCATTTGTCCAATTAGTGGCCTGTATAGACAGGGCAACAATCAGACGACAAAAAGAAAACGCTTGTTTGTTGGCTGATCACATAGTTAATGCAGGCTATAAAATCATTGTTGTCGGCAGCACATCTCCCCATATAAAAAGGGGATGAGATGACGACAATGTTGCAAACTGATGGAGACTCAACAATCGTATTAATGATAGTTCGTCCTCGTACAGTATAGCATTGGCCCGTGTAAAAGCAGAAATTTGACCGACCAATCGCTAAAACGAAGCAGCAGAAGTGCTCTTGTGAGCGATGGGCTGCTTAGTTTCTGAATGGCTTTTGGTGTACAGGTCAGCAGTAAAGGCAAGGCTGTTATACGATTGCGGCTGTCAGTGTTTCTATGAAACCCAATATTTAGGAAAAGAGGAAAGCAGCAGGTGGGGATTTCAAATTTCCCATATCCTACTCTCACTCAAAGGTATGTTCAGGTACGGGATGCAGACATTTATGAAATCTTCGCACTGGGCCCTCCAATGTGTAAAAACTGCGCTGTGGTGATTGTGTAAATTTTAACATATGAACTGTTTTCGTCACTGTTTCAGATCTGCAAAAAATTTATACATTTACAAAATAGCTTATGTTAAGTGTAATCCATTCATGGATACTAGTCTATTTTTTAAATTTCCTAAGTTTCGATTGCTGTTGAGTACAGAAATACAGCGCTAAGCCCCTTATTAAACAAGAGGAAAAACCTGTTTTTAATACACTTTTTATTTCCACTTTAATAGTGTTGGATTAAAACAAGAACAGTTGTCACACTGGTGTATATGGGCAACAGGTCATCACTTTATATGTTTGAATCATCAAACACATCAAATCCATTTCCTCATGCCATCCGGGAGGGGAGTAGACTACTAAAAGGGTAAACGTTTTTACAATTATCCATTTTCGGTTCCAGCACCTGTACAGTACGGATACCTATAGTTTGGTGTTATAGCAGAGGTAAGAACAAATGCAACCAACTGACTCTTTATGTAATTAAAAATTAATAATGGATTACTGATATAAAATAGAAACACATTAACGTATTGTTTTCAATGCTCAATACATAAAATATATATTTTTTCAAATTCTAATATTTCCTCATGACTAATATAAAATATGTATATTAACTCAATTCTATTTAGAAGATAAGTCACTAATCTATTTTAATAGGAATGATTGTTTTTTTATAAACCAAAAATGAAACATAATAAACGAAAATATTTTTAATTTCAGTGCTTGTTGAAATAGATTTGGTGCATTTACTACCCCAAATAAGTTGTGTTTTTGACCGATATTATGTATATTATATACATATATATATATATATATATATATATATATATATATATATATATATATATATATATATATATATATATATATATATATATATATATATATATTTACACTCAATATGGAATTGATTTACGTTAACCTTAATTTCATTCGTTAATATTTTACATAAATTAAATGTCCACATTTTTACTCCATGAAATTTTTGGGTCTATCATACTTAACTCATTCATTTCTTAATATATTTTATAGTGGTTGGCATTTGGTTTTTCTGAGAGCTCCACGACACCTAAAAAAGAAAATTATAAAGCTCTGCATTTGCCATCAGCAGCAGTCCTGGGGAGAACTAGAAGGGGCTGTCGAGGACCACAAAAAAAGGGTCTGCTGTTTTTCCAGAAACAGTGCCACGTCTGTCCATGGGCTGTTTCTGTTATTGCAGTTAAGCTCCATTTACTTGAATGTGCATAAGCTGCAATACCGGAGAAAGCCCATGAATAAATGTAGTGCTGTTTTTAGAAAAACAACAGATCTTTTTTTTCTCACTCCATCCCTTTGAAAGCTTATTGCATACAATTTGTTATTAGGTTCAATGTTTAACCCCTTCCCTCTTTAGCCACTTTTGACCTTCCTGACAGAGCCTTATTTTTCAAATCTGACATGTGTCACTTTATGTGGTAATAACTCCGGAATGCTTTCACCTATCCAAGCGATTCTGAGATTGTTTTCTCGTGACACATTGCACTTTAAGTTACTAGCAAAATTTGCTCGATATGTTCAATATTTAATTGTGAAAAACACCAAAAAGTAGTGAAAAATTGCAAAAATTAGCATTTTTCTCAATTTTAATGTATCTGCTTGTAAGACAGGCAGTTATACCACACAAAATTGTCGCTAATTAACATCCCCCATATGTCTACTTTAGATTGGGATCGTTTTTTGAACATCATTTTATTTTTCTATGACATCACAAGGCTTAGAACTTTAGCAGCAATTTCTCACATTTTCAAGAAAATTTCAAAAGGCTATTTTAACAGGGGCCAGTTCAGTTGTGAAGTGGCTTTGAGGGCCTTATATATTAGAAACCCACAAAAAGTCACCCCATTTTAAAAACTTCACCCCTCAAAGTATTCAAAACAGCATTTAGAAAGTTTCTTAACCCTTTACACATTTCACAGGAATTAAAGCAAAGTAGAGGTGAAATGTACAAATTTCATATTTTTTTGCAGAAATAAATTTTGAATACAATTTTTTTTATAACACAGAAGGTTTTACCAGAGAAATGCAACTCAATATTTGTTGCCCAGTTTCAGCAGTTTTAGGAAATTTCCCACATGTGGCCGTAGCGTGCTACTGGACTGAAGCACCGGCCTCAGAAGCAAAGGAACACCTAGTGGATTTTGGGGCCTTATTTTTGTTAGAATATATTTTAGGCACCATGTCAGGTTTGAAGGGCTCTTGCAGTGACAAAACAGTAAAAATCCCCCAAAAGTGACTCATCTGGGAAACTAGAGACCTCAAGGAAATTATCTAGGGGTGTAGTGAGCATTTTGACCGCACAGGTTTTTTACAGAAATTATTGGAAGTAGGCCGTGAAAATTAAAATCAACATTTCTTCAAAGAAAATGTAGGTTTAGCGATTTTTTTTCTCAATTCCACAAGGACTAAAGGAGAAAAAGCACCACAAAATTTGTAAAGCAATTTCTCCCGAGAAAAACAATACCCCACATGTGGTAATAAATGGATATTTGGACACACGGCAAGGCTTAGAAGGGAAAGAGCACCATTTGGCTTTTGGAGCTCAAATTTAGCAGGAATGGTTTGAGAGGCCATGTCACATTTACAAAGCCCCTGAGGGGACAAAACAGTGGAAACCCCCCACAAGTGACCCCATTTCGGAAACTACACCCATTGAGGAAATTATCTAGGGGTATAGTGAGCGTTTTGACCCCACAGGTTTTTTGCATAAATTATTGGAAGTAGGCTGTGAAAATGATAATCTAAATTTTTTCAAAGAAAATGTAGGTTTAGCTAATTTTTTCTCATTTCCACAAGGACTGAAGGAGAAAAAGCACCATAAAATTTGTAAAGCAATTTCTCCCGAGTAAAACAATACCCAACATGTGGTAATAAACGGCTGTTTGGACACACGGCAGGGCTTAGAAGGGAAAGAGCACTATTTGGCTTTTTGAGATCACATTTAGCAGGAATGGTTTGCGGAGGCCAGGTCACATTTGCAAAGCCCCTGAGGGGACAAAACAATGAAAACGCCAAAAAAGGTACTCCATTTAGGAAACTACACCTCTTGAGGAATTCATCTAGGGGTGTAGTGAGCATTTTGACCCCACAGATGTTTCATAGAATTTATTAGAATTAGGCAGTGAAAATAAAAACAGTCCTTTTTCTTCAATAAGACGTAGCTTTAGCGCAAATGTTTTCATTTTCTCAACAAATAAAGGAAAAAAAGAACCCAACATTTGTAAAGCAATTTCTCCCGAGTACGGCAATACCCCATATGTGGTCATAAACTGCTGTTTGGGCACACGGCAGGGCTCAGAAAGGAAGGACAGCTATTTGGAGTGCAGATGTTGATGGATTGGTTTCTGGGTGCCTGTGGGCCCAAAACAGTGGAAACCCCCCAGAAGTGACCCCATTTTGGAAACTACCCCCCTCAATGCATTTACCAAGGGGTGTAGTAAGCATTTTAACCCTGCAGGTGTTTTGTAGAAATTAGTGTTCACTCGATGTTGCAGAGTGAAAATGGGATTTTTTTCCCATAGATATGCCAATATGTGGTGCCCAGCTTGTGCCACCATAACAAGACAGCTCTCTAATTATTATGCGGTGTTTCCCGGTTTTAGAAACACCCTACATGTGGCCCTAATCTGTTGCCTGGACATATGACAGGGCTCAGGAGTGAAGAGTACCATGCGGAGTGGAGGCCTAATTTGGCGATTTACAAAGTATTGGTTCACAACTGCAGAGGCTCAGATGTGAAATAATAAAAAGAAACCCCTGAGAAGTGACCCCCATTATGGAAACTGCACCCCTCAAGGCATTTATTAAGGGGTGTAGTGAGGTTTTTAACCCCATAGGTCTTTTCCATAAATTAATGCGCTGCGGATGGTGCAAATTAAAAATTTATATTTTTCCCTAGATATGCCTTTCAGTGGCAAATATGTCATGCCAAGCTTATGACGCTGGAGACACACACCCCAAAAATTGTTAAAAGGGTTCTCCCGGGTATGACGATGCCATATATGTTGAAGGAAACTGCTGTTTGGGCACGCTGTAGGGTTCAGAGCCGAGGGAGCACCATTTGGCTTTTGGAGAGCGGATTTTGCTTGGTACTATATTTGTTTGAGTATTGCTGGTGTTTCCATTTATAATGTGGGGGTACATGTAAGCGGGGCAGAGTATATAAGGGGCATAGTCAGGTGGTATAAAAAAATAAAAATAATCCATAGATGTGTGTTACGCTGTGAAGCAATCCTTTCCGCACAGTCCAGTGTCGCACTGATAAATGGTGTCATTTCTTATCCCCCTTTTGCTCCACACTCGGCACCTTTTGTAGTTTGGGGAATTTTGCTGGGAAAATGTTGTCCTGGTATAATACGGGCACCGTCTCTTCCAGCGGATATGTTTGGGCTCTCCCCTTCCTGGTTCCCTAAATTTAGGTCCTTGATAAATCGCCTCTTGAAACAGAAGAAATGTTCCCCTCGGGCACAACTGCATATTTTTTTATTTCCTGACTTATTGGAGCCATAACTAATTTTATTTTTCATAGACGTAGCGGTATGAGGGCTGGTTTGTTGCGGGATGAGCTGCAGTTATTATTGGTACCATTTTGGGGTACATGTGACTTTTTGATCACCTTTTATCCTATTTTTTGGGATGCCAGGTAAACAAAAAAACGCAATTCTGGTACAGCTTTTTTCGGTTTTTTTTATACAGCGTTCACCATGTGTTATAAACTACATGTTATCTTTATTCTGCGGGTCAGTACGATTCTGGCGATACCTATTTTATAGCACTTTTTTATGTTTTACAACTTTTTGCACAATAAAATTACTTTTGTAAAAAGAATGTATTTTTTCTTTCGCCAAGTTGTGAGAACCATAACTTTTTAATTTTTTTGTCGACGGAGGTGTATGAGGGCATGTTTTTGCGGGACGAGCTATAGTTTTTATAGGTACCATTTTTGGATACGTGCGACTTTTTGATCACTTTTTATTCTAATATTTGTAGGGCAAAGTGACCAAAAAACAGAAACTCTGGTAACGTTTTTTAAGTTTTTTTTTACGCTGTTCACCGCGTGCAATAAATAATATAATATTTTGATACCTCAGGTCGTTACGGTCGTGGCGATACCAAATACATATGGTTTATTATTTTTCAATAATAAAGGACTTGATAAGAGTAAAAGGGGGATTGTGTTTTATTTGATTACTTGAAACTTTTATTGTTTTCAAACTTTTATTTTTTGCACTTTTTTTTACACTTTTTTATACTTTTTTTACACTTTTCTTCAAGTCCCACTAGGAGACTTGAAGGTCCAACGGTCAGATTTTTTTTTTTCTAATACATTGCACTACCTATGTAGTGCAATATATTAGATCTGTCAGTCATTCACTGACAGCAAGCCGATTAGGCTTCGCCTCCCGGCGGGGCCTAATCGGCTTCCGTAATGGCAGAGCAGGAGACCATTGTGTCTCCTGTTGCCATAACAGCAGTCGCCAGTCCCGATTGCCTGTCAGGGCTGGCGATCTGCTAGTAACCGCTACGATGCAGCAATCGCTTTCGATTGCTGCATCGAAGGGGTTAATGGCAGGGATCGGAGCTAGCTCCGGTTCCTGCCGTTACAGGTGGATGTCAGCTGTACTGTACAGCTGACTTCCACCGCTGATGACGCCGGATCAGCTCCTGACCCGGCGCCATCTTGCCGGCAGCTACGGAAGCCGATCAGGCTCCGCCGCCGGGCGGATCTTGACCGGCTTCGGTGCTAGGCAGACCGGGAGGCCAGTATTAGGCCTCCGGTTGCCATTGCAGCCACCGGAACCCAGGCAATTTCATTGCTGGGGCTCCGATGAGCTGCAAACACCTTAAGTGCAGCGATCGCGTTTGAGCGCTGCACTTAAGGGGTTAATGGCGGGGATCTAAGCTAATTTCGGTCCCCGCCGTTACAGTCGGATGTCAGCTGTAAGATACAGCTGAGATCCGACGATGATGGCACCGACTCAGCTTCTGAGCCGGTGCCAAACATTTGCCGTAAATGTACGGCATTTTGCGGGAAGTCAATGCTTTCCATGACGTACATTTACGGCAAATGTCGGGAAGGGGTTAAAAGTATGCAGTAAGCTCCTCCTAGTGTTAGCTGCAGCCAGAAATATTTTTTTTATTTAACTCTGCTATAGATATGTATAAAAAAAAGGAGCTCCAACTGCTATAAAGGTATGTTCTAATATGTATAGACTAATATGAAAATCATCACAAATAATGCAATCTACAGAATTTAATTTGTATAATTAGTGGAAAACAGATTTAATTGATGATAATTCAAATTATGGAGGGCATGCACATTCAATCTATGGGGGCATTTGATTCATTAATTTTCATATTAGGTACTTCATGAAACAAATAGAAATATAAAATAGCATTTTAAAAAGTATGTAGTTTTAAAATATAGACATGTATTTGTAAACTGCAATCTAAGGCTATGTTCACACGGGGTATTTTGCCGAGTTTTTTGACGCGGAAACCGCGTCGCAAAACTCGGCAGAAACGGCCCGAGAACGCCTCCCATTGATTTCAATGGGAGGCGTCGGCGTCTTTTTCCCGCGAGCAGTAAAACTGCCTCGCGGGAAAAAGAAGCGACATGCCCTATCTTCGGGCGCTTCCGCCTCCGACCTCCCATTGACTTCAATGGGAGGCAGGAGAAAGCGTATTTCTCGCTGTTTTATGCCCGCGGCGCTCAATGGCCGCGGGCGAAAAACGGTGCGATAATTGCCGCGAAAATCGGCGTGCAGGGAGAGGAATATCTGCCTCAAAGTTCCAAACGGAATTTTGAGGCAGATATTCCTCCCCCAAAATACTCCGTGTGAACATAGCCTAAAGGTGAGTTCACACTGAGTTTTTTTGCAGGAGGAAAATCTGCCTCAAAATTCCGTTTGGAAGTTTGGGGCAGATTTTCCTCTGCCTGCACGTCGACTTTAGCGGCCTTTTTCGCCCGCCTCCATTGAGCGCTGCGGGCATAAAACACTGCAAAATAGGCTTTCTCTGCTTCCCATTGATGTCAATGGGAGGTCAGAGGCGTAAACGCCCGAAGATAGGTCATGTCCCTTCTTTTTCCCCGCGAGCTGGTTTTTCCGCTTGCGGGAAAAAACGCCTCCGCCTCCCATTGCAATCAATGGGAAGCATTTTAGGCCGTTTTTGGCGCATTTTGCGGTCCGGTTTCCGCGTCAAAAGACTCGCCAATAAGCTTTGAGTGAATTCCCCCTAAGTTCTCCTCTTTAGAGAAATGGCAATTTATATTGTAAACAATGTTCAAGAATTTTTTTACTTTTATGTGGGCATTTGTGGGCAACAATTAAGCAAGTAAGTCCTTACTGTGGAAAAAGGAAGCTTGACGATGATTTCATACAGAATTTATTTTTGTCGGATTATGTGTAAATTCAACATAAAATTATAATTATATGCCATATTGTAAAGAAGTGTTCTACATGTGGTGCAATACAGAGCAGAGGCATAGCTAGATTCTCCTGCACCCGGGGCAAAGATTCAGATTGGCGCCCCCCCCCCCCAACTTATTTCCCGACATCTCCTTCCCCCTCGCCATGTTTTCTTTCCCTACCAATCAATGAGATGTAATTTTTTTCACAATTTTTTTAATGTAACTCGAGTATAAAAGCATTTCTACATTTTACAATAAATTAAATTATAGGGGCCACACACAGCCCCCTGTAGATAGCGCCACACAGCCCCCCTTGTAGATAGTGCCACACACAGCCTGCTTCCTCCCTAGTAGATAGTGGCACACTCCCACCCCTTGTAGATAGTGCCACACAGCCCCCCTTGTAGACAGTGCCACACACAGCCGGCTTCCCCCTTGTAGATAGTGCCACACAGCCCCCCTTGTAGACAGTGCCACACACAGCCGGCTTCCCCCCTTGTAGATAGCAGCACACTCCCCCCCCCTTGTAGATAGTGCCACACACAGCCCGCTGCCACTTTGTAAATAGCAGCACACTCACCTGGTGTGACTTACCGGAGGAGCCGAGGAGGTCATGCGGCGGAGTTCCTTAGGTTGGATGGCGCCCTGTGCGGGACTCTCTATTGCCGCCCCCTACACAAACCAAAAATGAACCACATATGAACACGCTGGAACATATATACTGTACATACATAAAGACAGATATTTAGACTTAAAGGCAAATATACATACACACATTCTGGAATACATACATACATACAGGTAAATATATAGACGTACAGACACATATACACATATACACCGGCAGATAAATACACAGACAGGAACATATACAAATACATAAAAGGAACATATATACAAGCACAAAGACACATTCACAAACAGACCCATATATACGCACACAGGCACATATATACACAGAGCAGATAATGTAGTAGATGTTACCTGAAGTCCTATGTAACACCACAGATAACACAGAGATAACTCTCTGAGTACAGATAATGTAGTAGTGTTACCTGCAGTCCTATGTAACACCACAGATAACACAGTGATAACTCTCTAAATACAGATAGTAGTGTTACCTGCAGTCCTATGTACCACCACAGATAACACAGTGATAACTCTGATTACAGATAATGTAGTAGCTGTTGCCTGCAGCCCTATGTAACACCACAGATAACACATTGTAGCAGAGCTGAGATTGTAATTTAGCAATGTGTTATCTGTGGTGTTACATGGGACTGCAGGTAACATCTACTACATTATCTGTACTGTGTAGCAGAGCTGAGATTGTAATTTAGCACACAGTACAGATAATGTATTAGTGTTACCTGCAGTCATATGTAACACCACAGATAACACAGAGATAACTCTCTGAGTACAGATAATGTAGTAGATGTAAGAGACAAACACATGCAGAGACACAGACAGACAGAGACACACACACACACACACACACACACACACACACACACACACACACACACGCACACTGTAACATATACACATACAAACACAGAGACACACATTACACACTACACACACAGACACTCACCATGTCTCCTTGCTGACAGCATCACAGGTCAGGACGGGCTGTGTGTGGGCGGAGCTTCCTCTCTGCTTCTCGGCAGAGCACAGAGTAGAGGCAGAGCTGGAGGCTGCAGCACGGGAGTGGACCTGTCTCCTGACCTGAGTCATCTGACCTCATGTCACTGACGTGAGGTCAGGTGACTGGACTGGTCCACTCCCTGGCCGTCACAGACCCCAGTCAGAACGCCGTAATATCCTGGCTCTTCCTAAGCTGCTGCAGGTGTCCGACATACGGGGCGCCTATCAGCAGCGATCAGCTGCTCTTTGGCGCCCCCCCTTCCCTACCACCGGGTTGCGCCCGGGGCACATGCCCCGCCTGTCCCCCCCTAGCTACGCCCCTGATAAAGACGCACCATGCAGCAGCACATGGGGTGCCTACGCCTCCATAGCCAAAGCTGCAGGGACTTTGCAAAGCTCCGTACACATGGTGCCTTACCAATTATCTAAAACCTCCTGTTAGTATTTTTGGCTAAAACTTTCTATTTTAGTACTGAGCAATAAGTTTGCACTAATGCATCGAATATATTGATTTGCTGTAAGAAATCGCCGCCTCGCCAAATAAAATCAGAAAGAAAGTCGATAAAAAGAAACCTTGGTTTTTGAGAGAAAGCAAAAAGCAATAGGACATATTTACTACTGTGTTCTACACATTTTTCGACACTTTTTAGACCCTAATTTTGGACAAATTGGCACATTTTTTATGTTTGCATCTCACTAGACACGTTTTAAAAGTGTTCCAATGAAAGTGTGGATTAATAGAACAGGGGTGTGACTTTTTAAAAAGGAGGCATGAGTTTAATGCGCAAATGTGCGCCAAAAATGCACCAAAAAAACTGGAACAAAATTCTGGCGCAAAATAAGCCAAATCAGTAGTATAAGAAAGAGAGTAAAGCGCCAAAATTATCATGCAATTTCCACCATTCTCATAAATTTGGCGCATTTTGTGCCTGTCTGGTCTAAGTTTACGCTGTCTAACTATTAGGGTATGTGCACACGATAACGACAATTACGGCTGAAATTACGGAGCTGTTTTCAGGAGAAAACAGATCCTGCATTTCAGACGTAATTGCTCGTACTCGCATTTTGCGAGGCGTCAATTACGGCCGTAATTTGGAGCTGTTCTTCATTGAAGCCAATGAAAAACGGCTCAAATTATGTCCCAAGAACTGTCCTGCACTTATTTGATGACACTGTTATTTTACGCGCCGTCTTTTGACAGCGACGCGTAAAATTACAGGTCGTCGGCACATTACGTCGGCAAACCCATTGAAATGAATGGGCAGATGTTTGCCGACGTATTTGAGCCGTGTTTTCAGGCGTAATTCGAGGCGTAAAACGCCTCGTTTACGTCTGAAAATAGGTCGTTTGAACCCAGCCTTAGACATAATTAGTAAATGTGGGCCAATGTGGTCAGATTTGCCTTAACAGGCAAAATAGTCTATCCTGACTGTTAGGCTGGGTTCACACGACCTATTTTCAGACGTAAACGAGGCGTATTATGCCTCGTTTTACGTCTGAAAATAGGGCTGCAATACGTCGGCAAACATCTGCCCATTCATTTGAATGGGTTTGCCGACGTACTGTGCAGACGACCTGTCATTTACGCGTCGTCGTTTGACAGCTGTCAAACGACGACGCGTAAATTGACTGCCTCGGCAAAGAAGTGCAAGACACTTCTTTGCAACGTAATTTGAGCTGTTCTTCATTGAACTCAATGAAGAGCAGCTCAAGATATACGAGCGTCACAGACGCCTCGTATATTACGAGGAGGAGCATTTACGGCTGAAACGAGGCAGCTGTTTTCTTCTGAAAACAGGCTGTCATTTCAGCCGTAAATCACAGCTAGCGTGTGAACATACCCTTAGCGACAATCAGACTCCATCATCATTTAACGTGAAGTATTCTGTTTCTGCTTTAACCAGTTCTTGGACTAAACCATAGCTTAAATATATTTGTATAAGTAAATTATAATCCCCTTAGTGCTTCTTCTCAAGGCTGAATAAATGATAACTTCATTCTCTGCAGTATTTCCAGCATCCAATAATTATTTTAGTGTTTTATTAAAGCAAAAAGCTCTATTGGACTTGCACTGAAGTCTGTTATTTAGGCTCTGCTCACATTGCTGTTAAAATCCTGTTAGAGATTTTTTTTATTTTTGACAACAAGAATAGCTCAGCATGAAACCTTGACAGAACCCTGACAGACCCCATTATAAGTCAAATGGGTCTGTCACTGTTTGGATCCGTCTTATGTCAGATCCGTCACACAATGTCATGGCTTTAGTTGATGTAGCTAATTTGAACGTAGACTTACTCTATGATGTAAACCCTGATCCTTCTCCATTAGTCTTCCCCCCAGATTTACCTTCCCCAGAATATAGGTTAAATAGGGAGTTCCGGTCCCTGATGTATAACTTTAGATCTATCCGCACTGAAATTTTTGCCGTTTTGATGCCCAATTATTTAGGGTGGATAGATCAGTTTGTAACTTTTTCCATGAATTGTTTTACCCTACATAGATTTATAGTGCTACTTTATATGTGTATATATATATATATATATATATATATATATATATATATATATATATATATATATATATATATATATATACCGTGCAAAAGTTCTAGGCAGTTGTAGAAAAATGCTGCATGGTGGAGTGTTTTAAAAAATAGAAGTAAGATTTTTATCAACTAACAAAATGCAAAGTGAATGGAATCAATATTTGGTGTGACCACTCTTTGCTTTCAAAATAATATCAATTCTTCTAGATACACTTGCACACAGTTTTTGAAGGAACTCGTCAGGGAGGTTGTTCCAAACATCTTGGAGAAATAACTACAGATCCTCTGTGGACGCAGGCTTCCTCAAATCTTCTGACTCTTCATGTAATCCCAGACAGACTCGATGATGTTGAGATTAGGGCTCCGTGGGGGCTATACAATCACTTCCAGGGCTTCTTGTTCTTTTTTACGCTGAAGACAGTTCTTAATGACTTTGGCTATATGTTTTGGGTCGTTGTCCTGCCACAGAATAAATTTGGAGCCAATCAGACGACTCCCTGATGGTATTGCATGATGGATAAATATCTGCCTATATTTCTCAGCATTGAGGACACCAGTAATCCTGACCAAATCCCCAACTCCATTTGCTGAACTGCAGCCCCAAACTTGCAAGGAACCTCCACCTTACTTCACTGTTGCCTGCAGACACTCATTATTGTACCGCTCTCCAGCCCTTTGGCAAACAAACTGCCTTCTGTTGCAGCCAACTATTTTGAATTTTGACTAGTCAGTCCAGAGCACCTTCTGCCATTTTTTTGCACCCCAGTTCCTATGTTTTCGTGCATAGTTGAGTTGCTTGGCCTTGTTGCCACGTCAAAGGTGTGGGTTTTTGGCTGCAATTCTTCCATGAAGAACATTTCTTGCCACTCTTCTTTTAATAGTAGATGGGTGTGTAACGTCCACGGCCGCAGACCATCGTTCCTACTCACACCCCGACGGCCGCGGCCATGGACTTGTGAGTGCTGGCCGGCATCTCCTTCCTAGGAGATGCCAGCACTCACTTCCGCTCCAATCTGCTGTGTCCCGTAGGGTGCCTGCGCGCTAGTGCCTGGCCTTAATGGGCCAGCGTGCGCACATGTATAATATTACAAATTAGCCCATGATCACCCTGGACCATAAAAAAGGGGTCTGCCGTTTTACTCCTTGCCTGAACGTTGTTGTGTATTCCCATGCTAGTCTTAGCAAATGATCCCTTAATGTTATCCTGTTCCCGTTGTTCCTGTGCCCTGCTACCTGTACCCTGTATCCCATGCTGTGTTTGTTCCTGAGCCGTGTTGGAGTCAAGTTGTGCCACCTGTCATTCCTGCTTTCATACACCACGCCTGATATCATCTACCTTCAAGTTTCATCTGTGCCCAAGCCTCTGCTACTGTCTGGACTATCACAGGTACACTTTTACTAGGACTTTGTATAGACTGTTGTTCGGCCAGCTGCTACTCCGCTACGGTGGTGCAGCCCAGTGTGTCCGCATACCCACAGATCATGACAATGTTCCCTCTAAGTCTTGGCAGCTCCTGAGTGGGGCAGTCAGGGAGCAGGACAAGTCTCCATCAATGGTAGGCGATCTGATGACCAAAAGTAATACCCTCAGGAAACACTAATATAGCGTACTAATTAAGAGAATAAGAAAACTTATTTTAAATTACTTTTAATTACTTTTTTAAATACTATAATATTACAAGTACACCTGTAAAATAGACAGTTATAAACACCAATTATAGGCATCAATGAAAGAATCCCTCATTACACCACTGTCCCTATAGATAGCGTCACACAGACCCCTTATAGATAGCGCCACACAAACCCCCTGTAGATAGCAACACACCCCCTCCTTGTAGATAGCGCCACACAGACCCTCTGTAGCAGGGGCGTAACTAGGAAAGACTGGGCCCCATAGCAAACTTTTGACTAGGGCCCCCCCCGCCCTGGGTGTCACACAACCCCCCCTGTAGATAACGCCATACAGCCCCCTGTAGATAACGGCATACAGCCCCCCTGTAGATAGCGCCATACAGCCCCCCCTGTAGATAACTCCATACAGCCCCCCCTGTAGATAGCGCCATACAGCCCCCCCTGCAGGGAACGCTAAACAGCCCCCCTGTAGATAGCGCCATACAGCCCCCCTGTAGATAACGCCATACAGCCCCCCTGTAGATAGCGCCATAAAGCCCCCCCTGTAGATAACGCCATACAGCCCCCCCCTGTAGATAGCGCCATACAGCCCCCCCTGTAGGGAACGCTAAACAGCCCCCCTGTAGATAGCGCCATACAGCCCCCCCTGTAGATAACGCCATACAGCCCCCCTGTAGATAGCGCCATAAAGCCCCCCCTGTAGATAGCGCCATACAGCCCCTCCCTGTAGATAGCGCCATACAGCCCCCTCTGTAGATAACTCCATACATCCCCCTCTGTAGATAGCGCCATACAGCCCCCTCTGTAGATAGCGCCATACAACCCCCTCTGTAGATATCCACAAAGGGGGCTGTATGGCGCTATCTACAGAGGGGGCTGTATGGTGCTATCTACAGGGGGGCTGTATGGCGCTATCTACAGAGGGGGCTGTATGGCGCTATCTACAGAGGGGGCTGTATGGCGCTATCTACAGAGGGGGCTGTATGGCGCTATCTACAGAGGGGGCTGTATGGCGCTATCTACAGGGGGGCTGTATGGCGCTATCTACAGAGGGGGCTGTATGGCGCTATCTACAGGGGGGCTGTATGGCGTTCCCTACAGGGGGGGCTGTATGGCGTTCCCTACAGGGGGGGCTGTATGGCGTTCCCTACAGTGGGGCTGTATGGCGTTCTCTACAGTGGGGGCTGTATGGCGCTCTCTACAGGGGGGGCTGTATGGCGCTATCTACAGGGAGGCTGTATGGCGCTATCTACAGAGGGGGCTGTATGGCGCTATCTACAGGGGGGCTGTATGGCGCTATCTACAGAGGGGGCTGTATGGCGCTATCTACAGGGGGGCTGTATGGCGTTCCCTACAGGGGGGGCTGTATGGCGTTCCCTACAGGGGGGGCTGTATGGCGTTCCCTACAGTGGGGGCTGTATGGCGTTCTCTACAGTGGGGGCTGTATGGCGCTATCTACAGGGGGGGCTGTATGGCGCTATCTACAGGGGGGGCTGTATGGCGCTATCTACAGAGGGGGCTGTATGGCGCTATCTATGGCAAACGCCATACAGCCCCCCCCTGTAGAGAACTCCATACAGCCCCCACTGTAGAGAACTCCATACAGCCCCCACTGTAGAGAACGCCATACAGCCCCCACTGTAGAGAACGCCATACAGCCCCCACTGTAGAGAACGCCATACAGCCCCCACTGTAGAGAACTCCATACAGCCCCCACTGTAGAGAACGCCATACAGCCCCCACTGTAGAGAACTCCATACAGCCCCCACTGTAGAGAACGCCATACAGCCCCCACTGTAGGGAACGCCATACAGCCCCCCCTGTAGGGAACGCCATACAGCCCCCCCTGTAGGGAACGCCATACAGCCCCCCTGTAGAGAACGCCATACAGCCCCCCCTGTAGGGAACGCCATACAGCCCCCCTGTAGGGAATGCAATACTACGGCGGTAGTTACGCCACTGCCCTGTAGATAGCATCAACCCCTCCCTGTAGATACTGCCACACACAGCCCCCCCGTAGATAGCACCACACAGCCCCCCTGTAGATAGTGCTATGCAGCCCCCTGTAGATAATGCCATATAGCCCCCTTGTATATACTGCCACACAGCAATCCCCCCATCCCTTGTATATACTGCTAAACAGCAATCCCCCTCCACTTGTATTTACGACCACACAGCAATCCCCCTCCCCTTGTATATACTACCACACAGCCCCCCTCCCCTTGTATATACTGCCACACAGCAATCCCCCTCCCCTTGTATATACTGCCACACAACAATCCCCCTGCCCTTGTATATTCTGCCACACAGCCCCCTCCCCTTGTATATACTGTCACACAGCTAATCCCCCCTCCCCTTGTATATGGTGCTACACAACAATCCCCCTGTATATAGTGCTACACAGCCCCCCCTTCCACTTGTATATATAGTGCTACACATCAATTTTCCCCTGTATATTACCACAGCAATTCTCGCCCTTGTATATACTGCGACACAGCAATCCCCCTCCCCTTATATATAGTGCCACACAGCTATCCCCCCATATATTACCACACAACCCCCGCAAAAAACAAAAGATTATACTTACCTTGTCCCGCTCCCGCGATGGACAACGCACAACACTGCCTCTCGGGCGGGAGGCATGCACAGACCAGCGTGATGATGTGATGTCATCGCGCCAGCCTGCGCAGGGTGTCTTCCCAGCGCCTTATAGGCTGCAGGCCTAACGTGGCCTGCAGCCTATAGTATTAATTTGGATCTGCGTCCTGAGGATGAACATACAAGTGAATGTGGCTGTCACTAGCACCGGAGCCCCCTCCGGTGCTGGTGACGCCACTGCATCCGCCCGTGACAGTGCGCGGGCCTCAAACTTTAGTGAGCAGGTGGACTGTGGAAGGTGCGCGGCTGCACAGCTTATAGGAAACACTGATCGTGACAGTGTGTACCTGGGTCCCACTGTTTTCTAACAGTTCTGAGCTGATGGCACAGCTGGACATCTTCTGATTTTGAAGCAAAGTAAGCATGATGTGTCTTTGATCTGCTGCACTAAGTTTCCCTGGCTGGCCACTGTGTCTACGGTGCCCAACATTGCCGTTTTTTTGCTTCTTGAATTGAGCTTGAACAGCACATTTTGAAACCCTAGTCTGCTTTGAAATCTTTTATGCAGCATAACTATCTTGTGTCTTGTTGCTGTGCTCAGATCCATGGTGGATCTGTGACATGATACTCTCTTCCACAATCTCACATTTGTTGCAGAGTTTGGCTGTTCCTCACCCAATTTTAAGCCTCCTACATAGCTGTTTCGGTTATAGCTATGACTGTCTTTCACCCCACATCAAAATGATGATCATTATCACCTGTTTGGTATAATTGATTAATCATACACCTGACTTTAACCATGACTTTGTACAAGTGCACCTAGAAGAAATTATGGTGTTATGAAGACAAAGGGTGGTCACACCAAATATTGATTTGACTTAGATTTCTCTACTGTTCATTCACTTATTGTTAAAAGCATTCTCACTGTGCAGCAGCTTTGCACAAGTGTCTAAAACATTTGCACAGTACTGTGTATATATATATATATATATATATATATATATATATATATATATATATATATATACATATATATATATATATATTGAAGAAAGTCCCACAGCAATCTGTGTTTGTGAAAAAAATGGTGGTTTATTTAGCCAGCACAAGCTGTAACGTTTCCGTTATCAAGCATGTATATATATATATATATATATATATATATATACAGTCCTCAACATTGAAATTGCAACACCAAGAAGGAAAAGTTTTGGAATTGCTCCAGAATTGCGCAGAAATACATGCACTTACACGCACTTACACAAATTAGCATGCTATTAATGAGGTTATTAATGGTTGTCTGAGGAACGTTGAGACATGCTGAATGCACTTGAGCATGCAAATCATCAAGATTGGGTGCTAGCTGCTCCCTTTGCAGACCAATGACGTCCCAGATGTGCTCGATGGGAGACAAGTCCGGAGATGCTGCAGGCCATTGTAGCACGTTAAGGCCCCGCAGGTTGCTCACAGTAGCCTGAGCAACAGGCGGCCTGGTGTTCTGTTGAAAAACTGCTTCTGGACACTTTGGAGAAATGACAGTACCACTTGTTCCATGACCAAATGATAATGCTGAGCTGTTAGTGTACATGAAATGAAGACTAGAGGGGTCCGGCTACCATACATTATGCCATCCCACACCATAATCCCAAGAGTAGGAGCGGTGTGATGTTCCCTTGTGAGGGCCTTCTCATGGCGTTGCCCACATGGTCTCCAGACCAATCTCCAGCTCTCATTGCGTCCGAGACAAAAGCGGGACTTCTTGCTGAAGAGGATAGACCTCAATTCCAGCCTCATTTGCCGTCTTGCTGTGCATCATTATATCCTTTGAGACCGGTGGCGTGTGGTCAATGGAACACCTGTAGCTGGACATCTGACTCGTAGCTGGATGTCGTGCAAATACCTTCTGAAGGTTCGTGTTGAAACTGGCTGCCTCCCTAGGCCTGAGATGTGATGTCTAATTTCACTCGCCGTACAAAATTAATCATCACCTCCTGTTGTCATTCTTGTTCGTTGTTGCTCTCCCAACCTCTGGGACACGCAAAGTTAAACAGTGTTGACATCTTGGCCTAGGCGCGTAGAGATCTGTCGGAGTGATAAACCAAGGTCTAGGATTTTGTCCCTCTCAGGCGCAGACCGTCGTTCTTATCTGTCCCCCGACGGATGCGGCCATGGATGAGTGCGTACTGGGTGGCATCTCACTCCTGAGAGACGCCGGCACTCACTTACGCATCGCTGCACTGGTTCCCGAATGGTGCGTGCACGTGCTCGCATCCGGCCTTAAAGGGCCAGTGCACACACATGATTACCCTGGACTATAAAAAGGGCTCTGCCCTTTCACTCATTGCCTGAGCATTTGATGTGTTTACCCATGTTAGTCTTAGCAAATGGCCCCTTAGTGTTATCCTGTTCCTGTCGTTCCCGTGCCCTGCTACCTGTATCCTGTATCCCGTGCTTTATTTGTTCCTGTGCCTTAGACTGTTGGAGTCGTGTTGTGCCCCCTGTCACGCCTGCTGATATACACCATGTCTGGTGTCTGCAAGTTCATCTGTGCCGAGCCTTCATTACTGTCTGGACTATCAAAGATACTCTTGTACTAGGACTGTTGTTTGGCCAGCTGCTACTCCGCTACGGTGGTGCGGCCTAGTGGGTCCACATACCCACAGATTGTGACAGGTACCCTGCATACATTGACTTTATTCTTTAATTTTATCATCTCTGAACTATATCGACCTACTTGCCTAGTTGTCAGGTAGTTTACTAGGGGCATATCAACAGATGCATCAACAATGAGAAGTGAATGACACTGATTGGTCAGCGTCATACACTCATCTGTACAACACCCAGTTGGTAAAAAGTAAAAACACGCCCAGTTGTCTATTAAGAAACTAATTAGCATAAATTTAAAAGTGTTCATAACTTTGTAAAAAATGATCGTTTTTCAAAATAAAAACCACTGTTATCTACATTACAGTACCGATCAGATTATGTAAGAGATAGGGCACTTATAATCTGGTGACAGAGCCTCTTTAACTGTCTGCATATTATAAATTATGACATTATAATACTGACCATAATATAATTGTATATTTGCAAAGAATTATCAATTATATTATTATCTGTGTACTTTATTGTTAGCATTACAGGACAACAAAAAAAAGATTTAAAAGGAAGATGTCTTCTTCAAGCACCACTCAATGGAGCCTCATCAGGATTATGTTATACTCTACACTGGCTGCTACTGTTTACAGTAAGTCTAATGCCATGTATATTTGATAAAGTATTTTTCTTTTGTATCTTACTGTTAATGTGGAGCATTGTACCCTATCAATCAGTATTATAGTATTACTCAATTCCAATGTGTGTCACTGGGACTGCAATATTAAAATATTACTGATATTCTTCATATATTCAAAATACATACACAAATAGAAAGATGATAACTAGAGAAAATATGAATTTTGCCTAAAGTCCTTTAAAGTCAGGTTTGGTTTTTTCTAGGGTGTGGGACAAAAAGTTGCATCTGTCAATTGGACAATTCTAACATGCTAGCATTAAATGTAGTCCTAATTACAAATGCAGGGTTGCCACCCTAAAATGTGTGAAACAATGCTACACCCTATAATGGGTATACACCGGATGTACAAACCAAATGTGGTTTGCACAGATCCTTACTGATAGTTTTCCGGTTTATCACTTACACTGATAATAAAAAGAAGTATATAAAATCTGTATTTACACAATACACAAATCCAAATACTAAAATGTTTTAATGTCTTTACAACTTCATAAAAAGTAATGCACCTGTTGCTTTAAAATTAAACCTGAAATCTACATCAGATAACAGTACCTATAAAATCACCCAATTTAATGCTATGCTGTCATACGATCCTGCTAACACTTTCCTACTCCACATTGGAACAAATCTCATCCACAATCTGCAGAGAAAATCTGCAAAGAAATCGTTTATAAATGTACCTAGAGGTGTGTTTTTTTTATTCCGCAACATGTCAATTAATCGCTGCTCTTCTGTTGTGGGTTTTCCCCATTGAATTCAATGGAAAGGTAAAACAAATAGGCAAATGTGATTTTGCGTTGGAAAAGCTGCAAAAATTTAAAAACAATAAATAAAATAAATAAAACCCATTTTTGTTTAAAAATAATAAAAAGGAATTCCCACCGAAATTTTCGGCCGGAATCTCTGCTGTGGAAACACTGCTAGAAAAATAAAAACGTTAATACTTACGTTGTCATAGCGTTGTCCATCTCATCTGAGTGCAGCCCAGCCTCCTGGGATGACGTTTCATCCAATGTGACCACTGCAGGCAATCACAGGCTGTATCGGTCACATCGACTGCAGCATCATCCAAACGAATATTTATGCCCAGCAGTTTTTAGCAACCGACCCTAACTTATATTATGCAAGACCCCATCAGTGGACTGCCACCAACTCAGTGGAAATTAAAAAAGTTTGGGGTCTATTACTTATGAGAATAATAAAAAAACCCACAATAAATTCATATTGGAGTAATGACGTTTTATACCATACTCCACTGTACCGCAACGTCATGCCCAGGGCTCTATTTGAATTGTTGCTAAAATTTCTGCATTATAAGGGCTTATTTAGATGAACGTGTAATACGTCCGTGCAACGTGCGTGATTTTCACGCGCCTCGCACGGACCTATGTTAGTCTATGGGGCCGTGCAGACTGTCCGTGAGTTTCACGTAGCGTGCGTCCGCTGCGTAAAACTCCTATATTTGTGCGCTGTTTGCGCATCACACGCCCATTGAAGTCAATGGGTGGGTGAAAATCACGCGCAGCACACGGAAGCACTTCCGTGTGACGCGCGTGATTCTCGCAACAGCAGTAAAACTATGTATGAAAACAGAAAAGCATCACGTGCTTTTCTGTTTACAAACATACAAACAGAGTGTCATAATGATGGCGGCTGCGCGAAAATCACGCAGCCATGCATCATATGGTGATGACTCACGGAGCTGTTAAGTATCATTTGCGCGCGCAAAATGCACACGCTCGTGTAAATCCGGCCTAACAGCAATGCAGATTGCCCACTCCCTAATGACCCTGCATATGATCGCCTATTCAAAATTCGGCTTATTATAGATCACTACAATCCTACATTTTCACAGATATACACCCTCTAGAAACATGTAGTCATAGATTAAATCCCTAGTGCTTTTCAAGGACAGATTACATTTCCGCCAATACTTGCCCAACAAACAGGCCAGATGTGGAGTAAAACTTTGCAAATTATGTGAGAGCACATCTGGCTACACACATAAGTTCAGAGTCTACGAGGGGAAGGACTCCAAATAGAGCCCCCAGACTGCCCCCTGCCATTAAAATTACTGGCAAAATAGCATGGGATCTGCTTCACCTCCTGCTAGATCAAGGGTACAATTTGTATCTAGACAACTACTATACAAGTATCGAGCTATTGAAATGCCTGTTTTCCAGAGATACTATTAGGCGAAACCAAAAAGATTTGCCTAAAATTTCATTTTTTACGTCGGCTTTGCATTGATTACAGCGACAACGTGTGGGCTCAAACTACTCACTATACCCCTAGATAAATAACTTAGGGGTGGAGTTCTCAGCAAGAGCTGGAGAGAGGAGAGCCGTTTCATGGTGGCGGCAGAGTTGCGCGCACGTACATACACTCTCCTCCAGCTCTTGCTGTGAAACTGTCCGTAGCTGATTGGACAGTGTCACAGCGATAGTAACATGCCCCCTTGCCAATTACACGCCCCATTGACAAAATATAACGGCACCGATATCTAAATAACGGAGGAGGATTGGAAAAATAATTAAAGCGCCACAGGATTTGTGCAGCCCTGCCTATTACATGCTGCGCTCAGCTGCACATATATGGGGAGGTGAAAGGTTCTCTTTAAAAACTGGCTTGGTCCTTAAGGGGTTAGGATCTCTGTTTGCTGTCATTGAATGAGAACCACAATTATTTATTTCCAAAGGAAAATCTGCCCTGGTCATGTGACGATCACACAGGTGCATGGCTGATTATGGTATAGTCACATGCAGCAGACTTGTTTCAGAAGTCCATGCACATTCTGTAGAAACATCTCCATTCAAATGTATGCAACAGATTTTCAGACTTTCACCTAACAGTAAATCAAGAAGGATCTTATTCTATGACTTCAAGACAAAGATGTTGAAAAACTTGAGGAATTAATACTCAAAGCATATTAGAAAATTATAGAACTTTTCATTACACAATGAATAATCCTTCTTTGCTAAAACCGTAACACCCCTTTAATTATATTTTAATTAACCTGTTCAACAACAAATATTGCCAACACTACATGGAAAGTTTGCTGTTCGTGTAATTGTAAGGGGTCCCTTAAATTGTTGCATACATCTGTAAATGCTGTACTGGCGGTTGCACCTTTTGGCACTTTGTGGTGCTGTATTGGAATGTCGTAGATGTGGAGACAGTGCTCATCTGAGCCTCCTTCCATCTGTGTCTTCTTCCATTGTTCAGCTCTACTGTGATTCAAAGTGACGCTGGGGAGAGCAGTGGTGTCAGCGGCATAGAGGGGAGCAAGAGCTCCCGAGCCGGATGAGCGTCCATTATGCTATTACAGCGCCGCTGAGAATCGACGCACGCCATGACAAGGGCGCTGATCACAGAAGGAGGAGACCTTACCCAGAAGAGAGAGAGGAAGGGAGGAGATTATACAAAGTGGCACTCTGCTGAGCGATGCTGTGTGAGGCCAGGGCTACACTGCAACTTTTTGTGTTACTACTGATCGATTTTAACTATTGAGCGATAGATGAGGTTCCCAAGATTGCATGGAATGCTGCAGTTGTAGCTCAATAGTTAAAATCATTCAGTAGCACTACAAATAGTCCCAGGGTGACATTAATTTTATGGATCATGCTGACATTGTCCTTAGTATCCCGGAAATACGAGGGTAAAGTAGCAACAAAAGGTGAAAGAGATTTGTCTACATAGGTACTAATACCTTATGTCAGGTTATCATTCCCAGAAACTATAGGCCGGCCAGGGATAGAGCAGGTGGTTTTATGAATTTTAAACAATGCATAAAACATAGCCAAAGTTGGATTCGGATTGAACATACATTTGAACTCATCTACAGTGATAAGATTATGTGTTTTAGCCTCAGTGAGAAGAAGACGTAATTGTGAAAGAAATTGATCTCCGTTTCGCCTTATGCGGCGGCCACAAGCTGCCATTTAAGGTTGGGGACCAGTGGAGAAGGGGCCGCCCAAGTTTAACAGGAAGTTAAACAGGCGCGGCCTTTCTGTTGTTTCCGTTACTCCCATACAACAGCGCAGCCCCCTCTCCACTAGTTCCCACATGGAATAGGGAGCTTGCAACTGCCGCACCAGGTCGATATAGGTATGGTTTCCAGAGTTGGGATTAGAAATTTATGGCATATGATGTGGGCTAAGAACTGTGTGTGTATGCCACTCTGTAGCCTGGGACGGTTTACTGTGTGGTTTCGCAGATAGTATGATGGAGTAGGGATATGTGAGAGGTATGTAGTTGCGTAGTGGCCAGATGACCACAGGGGCGCAGGGCCTTCCCCCCACAAAGTGATTTGTGCACCCGGGAGATTCTGAATACTCAGCAGGGCAGGCTATGTGGTAGAGGGTACCCCCTCAATGAACCATAGCTACATGGTTTGGACTTGCTGCAGAGCCTGCAGTCACGTTGGTGTTGCCCGACCCAATGGGAAACTCTGCAGAATTGAGATCCCCGACCCCCGTTTCAGGGGCGCTCAATTAAGTCTGTACCACTGTTAAATAAAGAGAACAATTTGTTCAACTCTGATATCCGTGTCATATTCTGGAAACACTAGGCAGTTTTTAGGACAACAGTAGTCGTGGTCAGATTGGTTATCACACAGCTTTGTCAAAGTAGGCAAACTATAATTTTTAACTCAACAGAAGAGGATAGCTCAATAATCTATATACATACACACACATATACATCTAAATATATTTATATATATATATATATATATATATATAGACACAGTGTGTGTGTGTGTGTGTGTGTGTGTGTGTGTGTGTGTGTGTGTGTGTGTGTGTGTGTGTGTATATAAGTTATTATATAAAAACATTTGGGGGAAATGTTTTTTAATATTGTTTGTTTTTACAGTAAAGTAAGTGATTAAACTGGATTTGTTATTTCTCAAACAGGTACCTGTTCAAGGCCACCAACTCTGACATATGCTGGGCCTATTGATGCCAAAGATTCCCACAATGAAGGGGACAAAGTCAATTATGCTTGTTTAACAGGTTATAATTACATCCCACCCATAAACAATATTACGACGTGTGGGGCTGATCAACAATGGTCAACATTTCCAGAGCCATTCTGTCGTAGTAAGTATATTATAACCAACAAAAATCTTCAGTCATTTTTATTAATTTAATTCATTTTGATAAATAACAGCATAATATCAAAAGGTCAATGACCTCATCACTGTCAACTCCAATCCCCTACTATGAGCATAAGAGGGGAAAGAAAAAATATTGTATTTCCAATGACCAGTTCTTCCTAATTTCTGACAGAAGAATCTTAATTTTAAATTTGTACAAGCATTTTTTTAAATACGTTTTCTGCCCATATTTATCCATGTTTTTATATCAGAAGTTCTGGACGATAACCAGTTTTTGGTAATCAGTAGTCTAGCCAAGAACAACACATTTAACATCGATGTTTTAGTGGAGGGTGTACATTTAATATTTGAGTTGTCACCCAAGACTCCCAGAATAGAAGAGAAGGGTAACTCTACACCACATCTTCTACATGTCTCATCAAAAATACCTCAAAAATTTACGAATCACTACACTGTCCCAGATTATTTGCAACAATCCGATCTCCGGACTTTTACATCTTGGACATATAGAGGAAGTTTATTAACGGCATTTCGTCAGTTTACTGGTGTTCACCTCAAAATAAATTTGTGCTATCTTACTCCTGCAGGTTTAATTTATCAGTTTTTTTAAGTCAGGCGTATAAAATGCTAGTCTCCGTAAATTTGCTCCATAGTTACCTCATTACTTAATTTTATTTAAAAGAGTAGAGTAATACAGTCTATGGATTATCTGTAGTAATTTAGATGATCCTCTTCATTAGTGGTGAGCAAAGTGTTTAGGCTTGAAAAGCACTTATGTGGCATATCTGAGCTTGTTATTGTATAAAGCGGAGTTTGTCATTTGCACAGCTCATTGTGATACTATATTATGCTCAGGTCGCGCTGGTTCTTATTGAAGAGACGCAGCTGGTATATATTTTTTGCAGGCCATGATCCATGAGAAAAAATATACAAATTTGCTCTTCCCAGAAGAAGGAAAACCATCTCTCTAGTGCCACCTATTGGAGGTGGCTTCCCTGTAAGTTAATGTCCGAACCTCAGAAGTGCCTTGAAACAAGTCTAGGTATTTAACCCTTTCAGGACTTAGACTGTTTTGGCCTTGAGGACAAAGCCGATTTTTTCAAATCTGACGTCACTTTATGTAGTAATAACTTCGCAATGCTGTTATGTATCCAAGTGATTCTGAGATTGTTTTCTTGTGACATATTGTACTTTAAGTTAGTAAAAAAATGTGGTCAATAAATGCAATATTTATGTGTGAAAAACACCAACATTTAGAGAAAATTTGCAAAAATGAGCATTTTTCTAAATTCAAATGTATCTGCTTGTAAGACAGATAGTAATACCACACAAAATAGTTACTATTTCATATATCCCATATGTCTACTTTATATTTACATAATTTTTTAAATTTTTTTACATTTTTCTAGCATGTTACAAGGCTTAGAACTTTAGCAGCAATTTCTCATATTTTCAATTAAATTTAAAAGCCTAGTTTTTCAGGGAACAGTTCAGATCTGAAGTGGCTTTTTAGGCCCTTATATTCTACAAAGTCCCCATAAATCACCCCATTTTGAAAACTGCACCCCTCAAAGTATCCAAAACCGCATTCAGAAAGTGTTTCAACCTTTTAGGCATTTCTCAGGAATTAGAGCAAAGTAGAGGTAAAAGTTCCAAATTTCATTTTTTTTGCCAAAATTCATTTGTAATACATTGTTTTCTGTAACACAGAAGGTTTTACGTGAGAAATGCAACTCAATATTTATTGCCCAGATTCTGCAGTTTTTAGAAATATCGCACATGTGGCCCTAGTGTGCTACAGGACAGATACACAGCCTCAGTAGCAAAGGAGCAACTAACGGATTTTGGGGCCTCCTTTTTTTAGAATATATTTTAGGCATGTCAGGTTTGAAGTGGTCTTGTGGTGCCAAAACAGTGAAAACCCCACAAAAGTGACCACATTTTGGAAACTACACCCCTCAAGAAATGTATCTAGGGTATATTTAGCATTTTGAACCCACAGTTTTTTTGCTAAATGTATTTGAATAGGTCTGTGAAGTTGAAAATATACTTTTTTACGAAAATACTTAGAAATGTTTAATTTTTACAAGGAATAAAGGAGAAAAAACACCACAACATTAATAAAGAAATTTCTTCCAATTACGGCAATACCCCATATGTCGTAATAAACTGCTAATTGGACTCACAGCAGGGCTCAGAAGAGAAGGAGCGTCATTTGGATTTTGTAGCGCTGATTTTGCTAGAATAGTTTTCAGTGCCATGTCGCATTTGCAATGCACTAGAGGGACCACAACAGTGGAACCCCCCCCCCAAAAAAAATTACCCCATAATGGAAACTACACCCCTCAAGGAATTTTTCTAGGGGTATAGTTACCATTTTGACCCCACAGTTTTTTTTGTTGAATTCATTGTAATTAGTCTGTGAAAATGAAAACCTAATTTTTTTCTGAAAAAACATAGAAATCTTTCATTTTTACAAGGAATTAGGGAGAAAAAGCACCCCAACATTTATAAAGCAATTTCTTCCGATTACGGCAATATGCCATATGTGGTAATAAACTGCTGTTTAGACCCACAGAAGGGATTAAAAGGGAAGGAGCGCTATTTGGCTTTTGGAACTCAAATTTAGCTGAAATGGTTTTCGGGTGTTCTGTAACATTTGCAGAGCCCCTGAGGGACCAAAATAGCGCAAACCCCCCAAAAGTGACCCCATTTGGGAAACTACACCACTTAAGGAATCTATCTAGGAGTTTAGTGGGCATTTAGACCCCACAGGTCTTTTTCAGAATTTATTAGAATTAGGGCGTGAAAATGAATATCAACATTATTTCCACTAAACTGTTGAATTTTTTCATTTTCACAAAGAATAAAGGAGGAAAAAGCCGCCCAACATTTGTAAAGCAATTTCTCCTGAGTACGTCAATACCCCACATGTGGTCATAAATGGTATTTTTTTTATTATAAGTTAATTAACCCTTTCCTGATCCTGACTGGTTCATTTTTTGCTTTTTCGTTTTTGTTTTTCACTCCTCGCTTCTCATAACATAACTTTTTTATTTTTATGTCAATAGAGTGGTGTGAGGGCTTATTTTTTGCGGGAGGAGTTGTAGTATCTATTGACACCATTTAAAGTACCATTTAATGTACTGGGAAACTGAAAATAAAATCTTTTGCAGGCAGACATTGGAAAAAACTGTGATTCCTCCATTGTTTTTTGGGTTTTGTTTTTAATACTTTCACCGTGCAGTAAAAACGACAACTTAATTTTGAAATTTTGATGATTATTTTCTGCGACTCAATACAATTATGGCGATTTATATACAGGGTGGCCCATTTATATGGATACACCTAAATAAAATGGGAATGGTTGGTGATATTAACTTCCTGTTTGTGGCACATTAGTATATGGGAGGGGGAAACGTTTCAAGCTGGGTGTTGACCATGGCGGCCATTTTGAAGTAAGCCATTTTGTATCCAACTTTAGTTTTTTCAATGGGAAGAGGGTCATGTGACACATCAAACTTATCGAGAATTTCACAAGAAAAACAATGGTGTGCTTGGTTTTAACATTACTTTATTCTTTCATGAGTTATTTACAAGTTTCTGACCACTTATAAAATGTGTTCAAAGTGCTGCCCATTGTGTTGGATTCTCATCTCTCGAGAACACTCTGTCTGGACTGCCAGAAGCTGGGCGTTCTGAAGAGAAGTGGATGATACTTCTCGTCAGAACGCCCAGCTAGTAAAAGTAGTAAAAACGCCCCGATGTACGCACATAATACACGCCCAGTTGGACTTTTACTTTAAACACGCCCACTTGGACTTTTGCAAGCCTCATTTGCATAAATACAAAAATGGTCATAACTTGGCCAAAAAATGCTCGTTTTTTTAAAAATAAAAACGTTACTGTAATCTACATTGCAGCGCCTATCTGCTGCAATAGCAGATAGGGGTTGCAAAATCTGGTGACAGAGCATCTGACATATTTCACTTTATGTGTGTTAATAACGTCGGAATGCTTAAACCTATCCAAGTGATTCGGAGATTGTTTTCTTGTGACACATTGGGCTTCATGTTCGTGGTAAAATTTGGTCGATATATTCAGTGTTTATTGGTGAAAAATTGCAAAATTTAGAGAAAATGTTGAAAAAATTGCATTTTTCAAAATTTAAATGCATCTGCTTGTAAAACAGACGGTTATACCACCCAAAATAGTTACTAGTTCACATTTTCCATATGTCTACTTTAGCTTGGCATTGTTTTTTGAACATTCTTTTATTTTTCTTGGACGTTACAAGGCTTAGAACATAAACAGCAATTTCTCATATTTTTAAGGTACCTCTTCAGTTCTGAAGTGGCTTTGAGGGGCCTATATATTAGAAACCCTGATAAAACACCCCATTTTAAAAACTAGACCCCTCAAAGTATTTAAAACAGCATTTAGAAAGTTTTTTAAACCTTCAGGCATTTCACAGGAATTAAAGCAATGTGGAGGTGAAATTTGCAAATTTCATTTTTCTTGCTGAATTTCAATGTTATTAATTTTTTTTCTGTAACACAGAAGGTTTTGCCAGATAAATACTACTAAGCATGTATTGTCCAGATTCTGAAGTTTTTAGAAATGTCCCACATGTGGCTCTAGTGCGCTCGTGGACTAAAACACAAGCCCTAGAATCAAAGAAGCACCTAGTGCATTTTGAGGCTTCTTTTTTATTATAATATATTTTAGGCAGCATGCCAGGTTTGAAGAGGTGTTGAGATGCCAAAACATTAGGAATCCCCCAATAGTGACCCCATTTTGGAAAATACACCCCTCAAGGAATTAATATATGGTGTTGTTATCATTTTGACGGCACAGTTTTTTCACAGCACCTATTTGAATTGGGCTGTGAAATTAAAAAAATGAATTTTTTTCCAATAAGATGTCATTTGTGATCAAAATTTCTTATTTTCACAGGGTACAAAATACCCCATTTTGTTGCCCAATTTGTCCTTAGTGCGGCAATACCCCATTTGTGGTGATAAACTGTCGTTTGGGCCCATGGGAGGGCTCAGAAGGAAAGGAGCGTTATGTGTTTGTTGGAGTCCAGATTTTGCTGGATTGGTTTTCGGGTGCCATGTCGCATTTGCAGAGCCCCAGAGGTATCAAAGCAATGGAAACCCACCAGAAGTGACTTGATTTTGGAAACTACACCCCTCAAGGAATTCATATATGGTTGTTGTTACCATTTTGACAGCACAGTTTTTTCACAGCACCTATTTAAATTGGGCTGTGAAATGAAAAAAATGTAATTTTTTCCAATAATATGTCGTTTTAGCTCAAAAGTTCTTATTTTCACAAGAAATAAAATACTCCATTTTATTGCCCAATGTGTTCTGAGTGCAGCAATACCCCATTTATGGTGATAAACTGCCGTTTGGGCCCATGGGAGGACTCAGAAGGAAAGGAGGGCTATTTGTTCTTTGGAGTCCAGATTTTGCTGGATTGGTTTTCGGGTGCCATGTCGCATTTGCAGAGCCCCAGAGGTATCAAAGCAATGGAAACCCACCAGAAGTGACCCCATTTTGGAAACTACACCCCTCAAGGAATTCATTTATGGGTGGTGTGACCATTTTGACCCCATAGTTTTTTCGCAGAACTTATTTGAATTGGGCTGGAAATGAAAACAAAATAAATTTTTTCCAATAATATGTAGTTTTGGCTGAAAATTTCTTATTTTCACAAGAAATAAAATATCCCATTCTGTTGCGCAATTTGTCCTGAGTGCAGCAATACCCCATTTGTGGTGATAAACTGCCGTTTGGGCCCATGGGAGGACTCAGAAGGAAAGGACCACCTTTTGGCCTACTGGGGATTTTCTGCTGTGAAGTCATGTATGCAGAAGCCCCTGAGGTACCAGTACAGTTGAAACCCCTGAGAAGTGACCCCATTTTAAAAACTACACCCTTAAGGCATTCATCTAGAGGTGTAGTGAGCATTTTGACCGGAGACATACACCCCATAAACTGTAATGTGGGTTCTCACGGGTACGGCAATACCCTCAATGTGGCCGTTAACAGCTGCCTGGGCACACAGCAGGGCCCAGAGGGGAAAGACGAGGGGGGATAAGCTGTGCGGAGTACATCAGGGTAAGTAAAACTGGGGTAAATTAAAATCCAAGGGATGTATGATAAGTTTTAAAACACTCTTTCATACAGAGCTCTGGTTTTTCGGGACACGTGTCATATTGATATATTGTGTCCTTCCTTATCTTTCTTATCCCCCTCTTATAGCAGACTTTGCACCTCTTTTGACTTTTTCCCTTCTTGCCAGTTTGGGGAACTTCTCCTGGAAAGTGTTGCCCTGGTACGATGCGTGTGGCCTCGCTTCCGGAAGTACTGGGTGCCCCCCCTTCTTGTCCCTAAAGATTAGGTTCTTGATAATCACCTCTTGAAATTCCAGGAAAGGTCCCGTCTGGCCTGTACATCGACGTAGCACGTACGCATTGTACAATGCCATCGGTATGATGTGCACAGCCAGCTTCTTATACCACACCGCATGGCGCTGTAGGGCTTCAGGACTTGATCTGACAAGTCCACCCCTCCCATGTACCTATTGTAGTCCAGGATGCAGTCTGGTTTGGGGGTCTCTGTACTGGTACCTCGTACTGGTACATGGGTACTGGGGTGACATCTCTCTTGTCCTTGTACTTGACACACAATATGTTGCTGCTAGATTGTGCCCTGCTCTCACCCCTTCTGAGTGTTTGCCCAAGCAGTGTCTTAGGGAGGCCTCTCAGATTTCTTCTAGCAGTGCCGCATGCCGCAGTACTTCTGGAAGCGAGGCAGTTGAAGAGTGGGACGCTTGTATAAATATTATCCCGGTAGAGGTGGTAACCCTGGTCCAGCAGTAGGTGCACCAAATCCCACACAATTTTTGCATTAACTCCCAGTAAGGGGGGGATTCTGGGGACTGAATGTTGGTGTCCTTCCCTTCATATATCCTAAATTTGTAGGTATATCCTGATGCACTCTCGCACAGCTTATAGATCTTCACGCCATACCTTGCCCTCTTACCCGGCAGGTACTGGCGGAATTGAAGCCTCCCTTTAAAATCTACCAAGGACTCATCAATAGAAATACAATTCTCAGGGGTTTATGCTTGGGAAAACCGGGCACTGTAACGGTCTAATAGGGGTCTACGTTTATAGAAACGGTCAAAACTGGGGTCATCTTGGGGTGGGCGCTGCTCATTATCAGTATAATGTAAGAAGTGAAGTATTGCCTAATTTATTTATTTTTTTAGGTTCCAGTTCAGAGCTGAAGTTGCTTTGAGGGACCTATATATTAGAAAACCCTATGAAACACCCCATTTTAGAAACTAGACCCCTCAAAGTATTCACAACATCATTTAGAAAGTTTATGAACTTTAGGTGTTTCACGTGAATTTAGATCAAAGTAGAGGTGAAATTTACTTTTTTTTTGGGCAGAAAATCCATTTTATCAGAGAAACGCAACTTAATACTTATTGCCCAGTTTCTGCAGTTTTGAGAAATATCCCACATGTGGCCCTTTTTTATTTTTCCATCAGGAAAGCCGTGCGGGGACTTATTTTTTGCGTAACGAACTGTAGTTTCGATCAGAACCATTTTTAGGTACATGAGACTTTTTGATCTCTTTTTATTCAATTTTTTGGGAGGTGAAGTGACCAAACAATTGTGATTGTGGTACGGTTTATAATTATTTTCTTTTACGGCGTTCACCGCGCGGGATAAATAATGAAATAATTTTGTAGTTCAGGCCGTCACGGACGCGGCGATACCAATTATGTATAGTTTATTTGTTTGTTTATATATTCTTATTAATAATAAAGGACTGAAAAAGGGGTATTTTTCCTTTTATTACTTTTAAAACTTTTATTTTCTTATTTTTACACATCTTTTTTTAACTTTTTTTTTACTTTATTACTTTGTCCCACTAAGGGACTTGAGGGCAGGAGGCCCTGATTGCTATTCTAATACACTGCACTACATGCGTAGTGCAGTGTATTAGAGCTGTCAGCTACTCACTGACACCAAGCATAGTCACAGCTCCTGCATGTGTCGGGAAGACGGCCGAAATGGGCGTTACTCCCGCGACGTAATATTCCGTCGCTGAGCGCGAACAGGTCGGTCAGCTCGATTGAATATTACGTCGCTGAGCGTTAAGGGGTTAAAGGCATCGATCGCAATCGACCGCCGCATCTAAGGGGTTAATTGCCGAAATCAGTAGCGATGGGCCGCTGATCGGCAACAGGGAATGCTAGGCAGATGCCCTGCACAGTTAACCACCGCTGCAGTGTAGTGACGAGCGTCTGTCAACTGTCAAATCCAGATGTAACTGCATGTCAAGGTGCGGGAAGGGGTTAATACTATACTATGTTATCTGTGCATCCTTTTATAACCATGGCTGCTGCAATGGAAAGTGTAAAAATAAAATACTGAAGGCTGCTGTCCATATAGTAGTTGAGCCTCGCCTTCAGGCAAGTATTGCACCAGATTTTTGTGCCGAGAAAAACATTGATTTGCGACATGCTCGCATACTTAAAATATGTGAAATAAAAAAATACAACTTGACCCATGAAAAAAAAGCCTTCACACAGCTCTGTTGATGGTAAGAAAAAAACAGTTATGCCTTTCAGAATGCGGCGACACAAAAAAAAAAAAAGATTTACTTTTTAATGAGTTTTCTAGGCCATTTTCACACAGGGCGGATACGCTGGCAGGGCTTAACAGAAGCATGTAAAAATTACAATATACCGCAATACATCCGTATTGCAGTGTATTGTACCAGCGATCTAATGATCGCTGGTTGAAGTCCCCTAGGGGAACTAATAAAATGTTTAAAAAAAGTTTAACAAAATTTTTAGTAGTGAAAAAAAAATATTAAATATTAAGGCTGGGTTCACACGACCATGTTACGTCCGTAATGTACGGAACGTATTTCGGCCGGAAGACCCGGACCGAACACAGTGCAGGGAGCCGGGCTCCTAGCATCATAGTGATGTACGATGCTAGGAGTCCCTTTTTCTTCTAAAGTAATGTAAAGAAAAACAAAAAAAACCCTACAAGATTGGTATCACTACATCCGTAAAAGTCCAAACTATTACAATATAACACTATGTAACTCGCACGGTGAACGGCGTAAAAAAAAAATAAAACACCAGAATCGCTGTTTTTTGGTCACCTTAGCTCTAAAAAATTTTTTAATAGAAAGTGATCAAAAAGTTGTATGTACCAAAAAATATTACCAATAAAAACTACAGCTACGTCCCGCAAATAATAAGAACTCACACCACTTAATCGACGAAAGCATAAAAAAAGTTATGACTCAGAATGTAGTGAAACAAGACAATAGTTTTTTCTTAGTAAAAGTAGTAAAATATTAAAAAAAAACCTGTATAAATTTGGTATCACTGTAATCACATTGAGCCGCAAAATAAAGTTAAGTTGTCATTTTTACTGCACAGTGAAAGCCGTAAAAACGAAACCCAAAAAATAATGGGGAATGACAGTTTTTTCCAATTTATGGCCGCAAATAATAATTTTTCAGTTTTCCAGTAAAGTTATAGGTCTTGTAAGGCGGAGAGTGAAAAACGAAAATAAGAAAGCAGTCCTGATCCGCTAGTCTAAAACCAAAATACGCATTCCTCTTAATAAATTTTGCACATCTTTGGCTGTCCGTGTGCCAGCAATTGAAATCTACAGCATCCCTGCTATAAACAGGTGTACATTTGCGCCGTAATTTCCGCCTATTTCTGGCAAATCTTCACCCCCTCCCCTTAAACCTTGCTCCTTTTCTCCTTTTCTCACCACTTTTGAAATGTTGTGAGAGAAGCGTAACACAGCATAAAGTTGCAAATGTGGCGTGCGCCATAATTTGCGACTTTCAATGTCGGAATTGAAGCGCATATGCAAAATTAAATTTCCTCCAACGTGTCCAATGTTGGTGAGAAGAAGCTTTTTCTAGTGCATCGATTCTTATTGGAAGTGCTGCACAATAGCAGGAATCCCTCTGTTGCCCGTGTACAATAGGATCCGGGTGGTGTGACCACCAGCAATGGACATATTAGGTGGACGTTCTAAGAAGGAATGAAAATAACACCAGGGGCGTCATAAGAACTATGTAACAGCAATATCGAGACACAGGAGCATTTTTTTTTTATAATTCTAGTTAAGAAATGTTTGTTTTCTGTGATCTACAAGAGAAATGTAACAATACATTTAAACTGTCTTGATTAAAAATCTCGTACCGTTTTGGGTCTACATCTCCAATGCCTTAACCCCTTCCTGCCCAATCACGTACAGTTACGTGGTTAAAACTGGTGTCTTACCGCCTTTTCACGTAACTGTACGTGATGGAGATGAAGCTGGCTCAGGAGCTGAGCCAGCGACATCACCGCCGGGTGACAGCTGTATGTTACAGCTGTCACCCTGAGGTATCGACCAGGACCAGAGCGAGCATTCGATCCGGCCGATTAACCCCTCACATGCTGCGTTCAATAGAGATCGCAGCATGTGAGGAGTTTATAGCCACCGGCACCCCAGCAACGTGATCGCTGGGTTGCCGGTGGCTGCAAAGGCGATCGGAGGGCTAATACTTACCTCCCGGTCCACCAGTAACGGAATCCTCCTATGCCCCGTCGTCGGCGGGGAGGCTTCCGGTACCATCGGCAAAACGGCGCCGGCTCAGCTTCCGGCTCAGAAGCTGAGCCGTCGTCATCAGCAGTGGGTGTCCGCTGTATGTTACAGCGGACACCCCGATCTATCGCCAGGAACCGGAGCTAGCTCCGATTCCTGGCATTAATCCCTTCGATGCAGCGATCCATTGTTATCGCTGCATCCTAGAGGTTTGTAGCAAATCGGCAGCCTTGCCACGCGATGGCAAGGCTGGCAACAGGAGCCCTAACAATGGACTCCTGTCTGCCATTATGTAAGCTGATTAGGCCCCGCCCAGAGGCGGAGCCTGATCGGCTTGCTGTCAATGAACAACTGACAGTTCCAATACATTGCACTACATAGGTAGTGCAATGTATTAGAACATCAAATAAACAGTTGGACCTTCAAGTCCCCTAGTGGGACTAAAGAAAAGTGTAAAAAAAAAAGTGTAAAAAAAGTAAAAATAAAAGTTGTAAAACATACAATAAAAGTTTCAAGTAATAAAATAAAACACAATCGCCCTTTTTCCCTTATCAAGTCATTTATTATTGAAAAAAATAATAAAACCATACATATTTGGTATCGCTGCGACCGTAACGACCTAAACTATAAAAATATTATGTTATTTATCCAGCGCAGTGAACACCGTAAAAAAAAAAACTCAAAAACACTGCCATAATTACTGTTTTTTTGGTCACTGTCTTCCAAAAATTGAAATAAAAAGTGATCAAAAAGTCGCACGTATCCAAAAATGGTACCTATAAAATCTATACCTCGTCTCGCAATAAACAAACCCTCACACCGCTCCATCGACGAAAAAATTAAAGTTATGGCTCTCACAACAGGGCGACAGAAAAAATACATTCTCTTTCCAAAAGTAATTTTATTGTGCAAAAAGTTATAAAAAAATTCTATAAATTAGGTATCGCCGGAATCGTACTGACCCGCAGAATAAAGGTAACATGTCGTTTATAACGCGTGGTGAACGCTGTATATTAAAAACTAAAAAACTATGGCAGAATTGCTGTTTTTTTGTCACCTTGCCTCCCAAAAAAGGATAACAAGTGATCAAAAAGTTGCATGTACCCCAATATGGTACCAATAAAAGCTACAGCTCGTCCCGTAAAAAAAGAGCCCTCATACCACTACGTCTATGAAAAAATTAAATTAGTCAAGGCATCAATAAGCCAGGAAATAAAAATATGCAGTTGTGCCGGCCCGAGGGGAACGTTTCTTCTGTTTCAAAAGGTGATGTATCAAGGCACTAAAATTAGGGAACCAGGAAGGGGAGGGCGCCCGTATTATACCAGGACAACACTTTCCCGGCAGAATTCCCCAAACTGCAAAGGTGCGGAGTGTGGACCAAAAGGGGGATAAGTAAGGGCATTTATCAGTGCGACACCGGCCTGTGCAGAAAGGATCGATCACAGCGTAACACACATCTATGGATTATTTTTTTATTTTTTTTTACCTTATTATTATACCACCTGGCTATGCCCCTGATGTACTCTGCCGAACTCACATATGCCCCACATTATAAACGGAAACAACAGTGATACTCCAAACAAAACTATTACCAAGCAAATTCCACGCTCCAAAAGCCAAATGGCGCTCCCACCCATCTGAGCCCTACAGCATGCCCAAACAGCTGTTTACGTCCACATATATGGCATCGCCATACCCGGGAGAACCCTTTTAACAATTTTTGAGGTGTGTGTCCCCAGTGGCATAAGCTGGGCACGACATATTTGACAATGAATTGGCATATCTAGGGAAAAATTTTAATTGGTACCTTCCGCAGCGCAATCATTTATGGAAAAGACACGTGGGGTGAAAATGCTAACTACACCCCTTAATAAATGCCTTGAGGGGTGCAGTTTCCAAAATGGGGTCACTTCTCAGGGGTTTCTTTTATTTCACATCAAAGCCTCTGCAATTGTGAACCAATACTTTATATGTCGCCAAATTAGGCCTCAATTTTACATGGTACTCTTTCACTCCTGAGCCCTGTTGAATGTCCAGGCAAAAGATTAGGGCCACACGTAGGGTGTTTCTAAAACCGGGAAACACCGCATAATAATTGAGAGCTGTCTTGTTATGGTGGCACAAGCCGGGCACCACATATTGGCATATCTATGGAAAAAAAATCCCATTTTCACTCTCCCACATCGTGTGCACACGAATTTCTGCAAAACACCTGTGGGGTTAACATGCTCACTACACCCCTAGGTGAATATCTTGAGGGTGTTGTTTCCAAAATGTGGTCACTTCTGGGGGGGATCCATTGTTTTGGTTCCACAGGGAGTTTGCAAATGCGACATAGCGACCAGAAACCAAATGCAGCAAAATCTGTACACCAAAAGCAAATGGCGCTCCTTCCCTTCTGAACCTTGCCATGTTCCCAAACAGCAGTTTATGACCACGTGTGGGGTATTGCCGTACTCCAGAGAAGTTGCTTTACAAAGGTTGGGGTTCTTTTTTTCCTTTATTTGTTGAGAAAATTAAAAATTTGGAGCTAAAGCTACGTCTTATTGAAGAAAAAGGATTTTTTTTATTTTCACTGCCCAATTCTAATAAAATCTATGAAACACCTGTGGGGTCAAAATGCTCACTACACCCCTAGATGGATTCCTCAAGGGGTGTAGTTTTCTCAATGGAGTCACTTTTTTGGTGTTTTCACTGTTTTGTCCCCTCAGGGGCTTTGTAAATGTGACATGGCCTCTGCAAACTATTCCTGCTAAATTTGAGCTCCAAAAGCCAAATGGCGCTCTTTCCCTTCTAAGCCCTGCCGTGTGTCCAAAAAGCCATTTATTACCACATGTGGGGTATTGTTTTACTCGGGAGAAATTGCTTTACAAATGTTGTTGTGCTTTTTCTCCTTTAGTCCTTGTGGAAATTAGAAAAAATTAGCTAAACCTACATTTTATTTGAAAGAATGTAGATTTTAATTTTCACAGCCTACTTCCAATAATTTCTGAAAAAAACCTGCGGGGTCAAAATGCTCACTATACCCCTAGATAATTTCCTCAAAGGGTGTAATTTCCCAAATGGGGTAACTTTTGGGGGGTTTCAACTGTTTTGGCACCGAAAGAGCCCTGCAAACCTGACATGGAGCCTAAAATATTTTCTAATAAAAAGGAGGCCCAAAATCCTCTAGGTGCTCCTTTGCTTCAGGAGGCCGGTGCTTCAGTCCATTAGCACACTACGGCCACATGTGGGATATTTCTAAAAACTGCCAAATCTGGGCAATAAATATTGAGTTGCATTTCTCTGGTAAAAACTTCTGTGTTACAGAAAAAAATAGATTAAAAATGAATTTCTGCAAAAAAAAATATGAAATTTGAACATTTCACCTCTACGTTGATTTAATTCCTGTGAAACGTCTAAAGGGTTAAGAAACTTTCTAAATGCTGTTTTGAATACTTTGAGGGGTGAAGATTTTAAAATGGGGTGACTTTTTGGCGGTTTCTAATATATAAGGCCCTAAAAGCCGCTTCACAACTGAACTGGCCCATGTAAAAATAGCCTTTTGAAATTTTCTTGAAAATGTGAGAAATTGCTGCTAAAGTTCTAAGCCTTGTGACATCATAGAAAAATAAAATGACGTTCAAAAAACGATGCCAATCTAAAGTAGACATGTGGGGGATGTTAATTGGCAACAATTTTGTGTGGTATAACTGCCTGTCTTACAAGCAGATACATTTACATTTAGAAAAATGCTAATTTTTGCAATTTTTCACAAAATTTTGGTGTTTTTCACTGATAAATATTGAATTTATCGACCAAATTTTTCCACTATCATAAAGTCCAATGTCTCATGAGAAAACAAACTCAGAATCGCTTTGATAGGTGAAAGCATTCCGGAGTTATTACCACATAAAGTGAAATATGTCAGATTTGAAAAAATGGGTCTGGCTGAGCGCCCTTCATACCCTGCGGGTGTCAGCTGTGTTTTACACCTGACACCCGAAACTAACGGCCGGGAACAGCGATCGCACTGTTCTTGGCCATTTAACCCCTCAAATGCTGCTGTCAATCGCGACCGCAGCATCTGAGGCGTTATAGAGTGGGCGACGGCCCTCTCCGACAGCTCATCGGCGCCCCCACACCATGATCGGGGGGTGCCAGTGGTTGTCATGGCAGCCCGGGGGCCTAACGAGGGCCCCCAGGGCTGCGTTTTGTCAGTATATTGTACCAGCGATCTGTTGATCGCTGGTTTAAGTCCCCTAGGGGGACTAGTAAATGATGTCAAATTGTTTTTTAATAAAGTTATTAGTAGTGAAAAAAACTAAAATATTAAAAGTTTAAAAAAAAAACTTTTCCCATTTTTCCTCTAAAGGGATGTAAAATATAAAAAAAATAAACAAATTTGGTATTGCTGCGTCCGTAAAAGTCTGAACTATTACAATATGCCATTATTTAACACGCACGGTGAACGCAGTAAAAACAAAAAAATTGAAAAGTTTTTTTGGTCACTTTAGCCCGCAAATTTTTTTTAATAAAAAGTGATCAAAAAGTTGTACGTACCAAAACATGGTACCAATAAAAACTACAGCTCGTCCCGCAAAAAATAAGCCCTCAATAAATGGAAAAATAAAAAAGTTTTAGCTCTCAGAATGTGGTGAAACAAAAAAATTTTTTTTAACTAAAAGGTTTTTTCTTTTTAAAAGTAGTTTATATATATATATATATATAGCAGAAGAAAATTTGCAGCACTCCAACATGAAAAAAATGGTGGTTTATTCAATCCAAACTAACAGCAACGTTTCAATCCTACAATAGGATCTTTATCAAGCCTAGTGACACATCTACTCAGCAAGTTTATATATGTTTGAGACTCTTTTACATAATTAGTCTCATTATAAAACAATCAAATACAAAGTGTATGAAAACAAACATCATATATTGTGTACGGTATCATCATAAACATAGACATGATACAGAAAATACAGAAGTGTGTATGTGACATCGTGAATAACAATACATAATAACAAAAACATTAAAAACAACTGATTACATTATAATCATTTATGCAGCAGTGGTGTAAAATCCATTGGCATATCCTCACTCACCAATCAGAACTTCAGACTCAACTACTCCATTCAAGTGTGTTGCAGCACTCTGCTGCATCCCTCGTGGTAATTGAAATTCGACACATCAGTGTAATCCCCCGAGGCGGAAGTAAATCATCACTCCGCAGCAGAGAGCATAGATCGCATCCATATGATGTAATGCGTGTCAATGCGTTCCACTGAGTAGCCCCATGTATCATGGCATCGTAAGTTGCTAAGCAACTGCTGTAACATTACTATAAACATCCATTGACACGGCTATGTCAGTCAAAAAGTCATGAATGTAAAAAATACAGATATATTAGTAAATGCTCCCTATAGTAAGTGATGGAGATATTAGGAATATCTAAAAGTAGCTTTATATCGGCTTTTAAAGATGATCCACACGTGGGTTCAAAGACCTCTGTATACAACCAAGTACTCAGAACGATCTTGTTCCCAGAGTTATGGGACCACATAGACACGTCTTCACGTGTCCAGGATGTCACATTATCCTCATACGTGTAACGGACCCATATTATCACACTAGTGATATGATATATCATAAGACAAAAGAATGCATGAGAATCCCTCTCGCTTTTAATATCTCTCTATCACTTAGAAACCTAATAGGAGACTAGAAACAATTCAACAAATAATAAACATATTTTATTGATGCAATAAGACTTGATGCATTGAACATAGCCCCGTCAAATATCATAGTACAATAACATTGAAAAATAATTAAAGAAGTTCCGAAGTTCTGTTGGGAGTGGTATTCCAATCTAAAAAAATACAAAACATAATTGTTTTTAGTATTTATAAGACATTGACAGTAAATATGAGATATAGATATTGATATTAATGTGTCAACAATCATCATACTGAAGAGAACATCAAGAGAACACGAGGGAACGGAGCTCATAAGGCTATTCTATCTACAACAAATTCTACATTAAGTCCACAAGGTTTTAAGGAGTTCAGTAAAAAAATCCATCTTAATTCTTTTTTGTGTAAAACCAGATGGCGATCACCGCCAAATTGTAATGGAGGAACATGGTCCAGAATCATAAATGTTAGATCCCTTTCATTGTGACCATGTTCCGAAAAATGTTTAGCTACAGGTAAATCAAGTTTCTTTTTACGTATAGAAAAACGGTGATTGTTTAGACGAGTTTTAAAGGAACAGGTGGTTTCACCCACATAAAGGAGGCCACAGGGACACCATAGCACATATATGACCCACTCTGAGTCACAGGTGAAATTGTGTTTAATTTTAAACTGTTGTCCAGTCAACGGATGTCTAAAAAATTCCCCTTTGCACATCAAAGCACAATTAACACATCTGTAACATGGAATATTGCCAGGTTTTAGTGGTTTAAAAATAGGTTGTGTCGTTTTCTTATGATCTGGCATTCTGGTTTTCACCAGTCTATCTCGAAGATTTTGTGGGCGTCTATAGGACATAAGTGGATCATTATTCAATACATCAATGTGTCCAAAACTATTGCTAATAATTGGCCAATGTCTATTCATAATTTTGGAAATGTCTCCACTTCTATCATTATAAGTAGAGATAAATGGAATACGTTTCCGTTTTTCATGTGCTGACGGTTTTTTAGACTGCAATAAACTGTCCCTCGCTACATTATCAATCTTCTTTCTATGTGTCCACAGTAATGTTTTGGGGTAACCTCTTTGTAAAAAGTTACTAACCATAGTGTCTAAAGATATATCAAGATCCTCCTGTCTGTCGGTATTGCGTTTGGCCCTAATCATTTGGCTGTACGGCAAGGACCTTACCATACTTCTCGGATGGCAACTATCAAATCGTAACAGAGTGTTCCTATCGGTCTCTTTCGTGTACATTTTAGTTCTAATTATATTATTCACAATAGATACAGTAACATCCAAGAATTGGATATTATCCATAGAATGTATCATCGTAAATTGAATATCATCATCTATTGAATTAAGAAACCTATGAAAATCAATTAATGTAGTGACAGTGTCAGTCCAAATGAGGAAGATGTCATCTATGTATCGCCACCACTTCAAAACATGTGAGAAGTGGTGGGATACATAGACCGACCCCTCCTCAATGTTGTCCATGAAAATGTTGGCGTACGTGGGAGCCATGTTAGACCCCATGGCCGTTCCTTTCAACTGAATATAATAACTCTCTTTGAATATGAAATAGTTAGATGTCAAAATAAGTTCCACTAATGAAATAATAAACTCACAAGTAGCATTGTCATAGTCAGAAGTCAATAATTTACGTCGTACAGCATCAAGACCCTTGTTGTGATCAATCGAGGTATAAAGAGATGTAACATCAAAGGAGACCAAAATGGACCCCTCTGGTAGTTTTATAGATTTTAATTTCTGTAGAAAATCAGTGGTGTCTCTAATATAAGATTTGGAGTTAATAGCAAAATTTCTCAGCACTTTGTCCACAAAGATAGAGATGTTACTTATTAATGAGCCCCGGCCAGATACAATAGGGCGACCTGGTGGGTTCATTAAATCTTTGTGGATTTTTGGTAATATATATAAGCAAGGAGTAACAGGAAATTCAACAGTGAGAAATTTATGTAGCATTTGATCAATTATATCTTCATCTAGAGCTGTTTTAATAAGTGAAGTAATTCTTTTTGAAATATCCTGTCTAGGATCATTTTTTAGTACTCTATATACATTGGTATCTGCTAGTTGTCTGTAACATTCTCTCAAGTACATATCTGAATCCATAACCACGATTGCTCCACCCTTATCAGCAGGTTTTATAGTGAGATCATGGTTATGGATCAACTCATCTAATGCCACCATATCAAGAGTAGTCATATTAGGCTGTTTAAAGCTCAATTCACACGTTTGAGACCTAAGTAAAGCAATATCTTTCTGTACTAGTTCTCTAAAGGTTTCTATCGCATGTGATGCTATAGGAGGTTGGAACACACTCTTATTAAATAACCCCAGTTTATTAAGTGATAGTATCGGAAGGGTATCCTGTATTACTGTATTAACCGGTTGTGTTTCAAACCAGACCTTCAATTTAATAGATCTGACAAAACTGTAAATATCCAACTCTAATTGAAACCAATCAATATGCTGATTAGGGCAAAATGACAACCCTTTTGATAATAATTGTAATTGTGTATGAGACAATTGATGTTGAGAGATATTTACCACTGTGGTTTGGGCAGAGTCCTCTTGGTGCTGTCCTGCACCGGTTTCTGCCCTTTCTGATGAGTAGATTTTTGAAAACGGGTTCTTCCTTCCTCTGCTTCTCCTACGACCTGCTCGTCTGGTTTTCTTCTTTTTGATTTGTCCAGTGGGCTGGAATCTAAAAAATCTTCATTATTACTTGGAGGATATTTCTTAGTATGGAATTGATTACGGGAATCGCTTTTATTGAAAGCCGGTTCATTGCTTCTTTTGTTGTCACGTCTAAAGGCTCCATCAGCATAATTGAGAGAATTGTCCCAAGTGTAAACACGTCCCATAGAATAATCTGTTTGATCACGGAACCATTTCTTCTTTTTGGTTTCTTCTATATCCATCCTCACTTTATTGAGCGTCATACGTAATTTCTCCATGTGTACATTAAAATCATCAGTTTGCACCAACGTTTTGAGTGTGTTCTCCAAATCTTGTACTTTCACCCTTAAAGATCTCAGATCTCTCTGCAAAAAATCCATATTAAGTAATATGGTTTCCAAGGCATATTTGCTTGCGAGTTGCTCATTTTTATTCCTGAACTCTTCGTGTTGCATATGCATCGTTGGTTTAAGTAAAATTCTCATCCCCCGTGGGATCATGTTGTTTCTATAGTATAGTCCCAATGTGAGTAGATGTAATTCAACATTAATCAGACGTCGTGACTCAAATTCCAGATTTCTCTTGATGTCAGTAATAGAAGGAACACTTAAAAATGACACATCACCCTCCGCTCCACTCAGGATTCTTTCAATGTCCTCTTCAGTAAAAACAGCAGCAGTATTGGATGAAACATTCCCAGCAGGTATATTGACCTGCTCCATGTTAAACGAGTAAATGATGGTTGAAAAAACGTGGTGCAAGCTAATGGAATCCAGATATAGCACACAAGAAGACAGCAGCACTCACTAATGAATAATCGACCAGGTGCCCAGCAAAACGTCCCGATCCTAGGACGTATAATGATATATAGCAGAAGAAAATTTGCAGCACTCCAACATGAAAAAAATGGTGGTTTATTCAATCCAAACTAACAGCAACGTTTCAATCCTACAATAGGATCTTTATCAAGCCTAGTGACACATCTACTCAGCAAGTTTATATATGTTTGAGACTCTTTTACATAATTAGTCTCATTATAAAACAATCAAATACAAAGTGTATGAAAACAAACATCATATATTGTGTACGGTATCATCATAAACATAGACATGATACAGAAAATACAGAAGTGTGTATGTGACATCGTGAATAACAATACATAATAACAAAAACATTAAAAACAACTGATTACATTATAATCATTTATGCAGCAGTGGTGTAAAATCCATTGGCATATCCTCACTCACCAATCAGAACTTCAGACTCAACTACTCCATTCAAGTGTGTTGCAGCACTCTGCTGCATCCCTCGTGGTAATTGAAATTCGACATATCAGTGTAATCCCCCGAGGCGGAAGTAAATCATCACTCCGCAGCAGAGAGCATAGATCGCATCCATATGATGTAATGCGTGTCAATGCGTTCCACTGAGTAGCCCCATGTATCATGGCATCGTAAGTTGCTAAGCAACTGCTGTAACATTACTATAAACATCCATTGACACGGCTATGTCAGTCAAAAAGTCATGAATGTAAAAAATACAGATATATTAGTAAATGCTCCCTATAGTAAGTGATGGAGATATTAGGAATATCTAAAAGTAGCTTTATATCGGCTTTTAAAGATGATCCACACGTGGGTTCAAAGACCTCTGTATACAACCAAGTACTCAGAACGATCTTGTTCCCAGAGTTATGGGACCACATAGACACGTCTTCACGTGTCCAGGATGTCACATTATCCTCATACGTGTAACGGACCCATATTATCACACTAGTGATATGATATATCATAAGACAAAAGAATGCATGAGAATCCCTCTCGCTTTTAATATCTCTCTATCACTTAGAAACCTAATAGGAGACTAGAAACAATTCAACAAATAATAAACATATTTTATTGATGCAATAAGACTTGATGCATTGAACATAGCCCCGTCAAATATCATAGTACAATAACATTGAAAAATAATTAAAGAAGTTCCGAAGTTCTGTTGGGAGTGGTATTCCAATCTAAAAAAATACAAAACATAATTGTTTTTAGTATTTATAAGACATTGACAGTAAATATGAGATATAGATATTGATATTAATGTGTCAACAATCATCATACTGAAGAGAACATCAAGAGAACACGAGGGAACGGAGCTCATAAGGCTATTCTATCTACAACAAATTCTACATTAAGTCCACAAGGTTTTAAGGAGTTCAGTAAAAAAATCCATCTTAATTCTTTTTTGTGTAAAACCAGATGGCGATCACCGCCAAATTGTAATGGAGGAACATGGTCCAGAATCATAAATGTTAGATCCCTTTCATTGTGACCATGTTCCGAAAAATGTTTAGCTACAGGTAAATCAAGTTTCTTTTTACGTATAGAAAAACGGTGATTGTTTAGACGAGTTTTAAAGGAACAGGTGGTTTCACCCACATAAAGGAGGCCACAGGGACACCATAGCACATATATGACCCACTCTGAGTCACAGGTGAAATTGTGTTTAATTTTAAACTGTTGTCCAGTCAACGGATGTCTAAAAAATTCCCCTTTGCACATCAAAGCACAATTAACACATCTGTAACATGGAATATTGCCAGGTTTTAGTGGTTTAAAAATAGGTTGTGTCGTTTTCTTATGATCTGGCATTCTGGTTTTCACCAGTCTATCTCGAAGATTTTGTGGGCGTCTATAGGACATAAGTGGATCATTATTCAATACATCAATGTGTCCAAAACTATTGCTAATAATTGGCCAATGTCTATTCATAATTTTGGAAATGTCTCCACTTCTATCATTATAAGTAGAGATAAATGGAATACGTTTCCGTTTTTCATGTGCTGACGGTTTTTTAGACTGCAATAAACTGTCCCTCGCTACATTATCAATCTTCTTTCTATGTGTCCACAGTAATGTTTTGGGGTAACCTCTTTGTAAAAAGTTACTAACCATAGTGTCTAAAGATATATCAAGATCCTCCTGTCTGTCGGTATTGCGTTTGGCCCTAATCATTTGGCTGTACGGCAAGGACCTTACCATACTTCTCGGATGGCAACTATCAAATCGTAACAGAGTGTTCCTATCGGTCTCTTTCGTGTACATTTTAGTTCTAATTATATTATTCACAATAGATACAGTAACATCCAAGAATTGGATATTATCCATAGAATGTATCATCGTAAATTGAATATCATCATCTATTGAATTAAGAAACCTATGAAAATCAATTAATGTAGTGACAGTGTCAGTCCAAATGAGGAAGATGTCATCTATGTATCGCCACCACTTCAAAACATGTGAGAAGTGGTGGGATACATAGACCGACCCCTCCTCAATGTTGTCCATGAAAATGTTGGCGTACGTGGGAGCCATGTTAGACCCCATGGCCGTTCCTTTCAACTGAATATAATAACTCTCTTTGAATATGAAATAGTTAGATGTCAAAATAAGTTCCACTAATGAAATAATAAACTCACAAGTAGCATTGTCATAGTCAGAAGTCAATAATTTACGTCGTACAGCATCAAGACCCTTGTTGTGATCAATCGAGGTATAAAGAGATGTAACATCAAAGGAGACCAAAATGGACCCCTCTGGTAGTTTTATAGATTTTAATTTCTGTAGAAAATCAGTGGTGTCTCTAATATAAGATTTGGAGTTAATAGCAAAATTTCTCAGCACTTTGTCCACAAAGATAGAGATGTTACTTATTAATGAGCCCCGGCCAGATACAATAGGGCGACCTGGTGGGTTCATTAAATCTTTGTGGATTTTTGGTAATATATATAAGCAAGGAGTAACAGGAAATTCAACAGTGAGAAATTTATGTAGCATTTGATCAATTATATCTTCATCTAGAGCTGTTTTAATAAGTGAAGTAATTCTTTTTGAAATATCCTGTCTAGGATCAGTAGATAGTAGTTGAGTCTGAAGTTCTGATTGGTGAGTGAGGATATGCCAATGGATTTTACACCACTGCTGCATAAATGATTATAATGTAATCAGTTGTTTTTAATGTTTTTGTTATTATGTATTGTTATTCACGATGTCACATACACACTTCTGTATTTTCTGTATCATGTCTATGTTTATGATGATACCGTACACAATATATGATGTTTGTTTTCATACACTTTGTATTTGATTGTTTTATAATGAGACTAATTATGTAAAAGAGTCTCAAACATATATAAACTTGCTGAGTAGATGTGTCACTAGGCTTGATAAAGATCCTATTGTAGGATTGAAACGTTGCTGTTAGTTTGGATTGAATAAACCACCATTTTTTTCATGTTGGAGTGCTGCAAATTTTCTTCTGCTATATATCATTATACGTCCTAGGATCGGGACGTTTTGCTGGGCACCTGGTCGATTATTCATTAGTGAGTGCTGCTGTCTTCTTGTGTGCTATATCTGGATTCCATTAGCTTGCACCACGTTTTTTCAACCATCATTTACTCGTTTAACATGGAGCAGGTCAATATACCTGCTGGGAATGTTTCATCCAATACTGCTGCTGTTTTTACTGAAGAGGACATTGAAAGAATCCTGAGTGGAGCGGAGGGTGATGTGTCATTTTTAAGTGTTCCTTCTATTACTGACATCAAGAGAAATCTGGAATTTGAGTCACGACGTCTGATTAATGTTGAATTACATCTACTCACATTGGGACAATACTATAGAAACAACATGATCCCACGGGGGATGAGAATTTTACTTAAACCAACGATGCATATGCAACACGAAGAGTTCAGGAATAAAAATGAGCAACTCGCAAGCAAATATGCCTTGGAAACCATATTACTTAATATGGATTTTTTGCAGAGAGATCTGAGATCTTTAAGGGTGAAAGTACAAGATTTGGAGAACACACTCAAAACGTTGGTGCAAACTGATGATTTTAATGTACACATGGAGAAATTACGTATGACGCTCAATAAAGTGAGGATGGATATAGAAGAAACCAAAAAGAAGAAATGGTTCCGTGATCAAACAGATTATTCTATGGGACGTGTTTACACTTGGGACAATTCTCTCAATTATGCTGATGGAGCCTTTAGACGTGACAACAAAAGAAGCAATGAACCGGCTTTCAATAAAAGCGATTCCCGTAATCAATTCCATACTAAGAAATATCCTCCAAGTAATAATGAAGATTTTTTAGATTCCAGCCCACTGGACAAATCAAAAAGAAGAAAACCAGACGAGCAGGTCGTAGGAGAAGCAGAGGAAGGAAGAACCCGTTTTCAAAAATCTACTCATCAGAAAGGGCAGAAACCGGTGCAGGACAGCACCAAGAGGACTCTGCCCAAACCACAGTGGTAAATATCTCTCAACATCAATTGTCTCATACACAATTACAATTATTATCAAAAGGGTTGTCATTTTGCCCTAATCAGCATATTGATTGGTTTCAATTAGAGTTGGATATTTACAGTTTTGTCAGATCTATTAAATTGAAGGTCTGGTTTGAAACACAACCGGTTAATACAGTAATACAGGATACCCTTCCGATACTATCACTTAATAAACTGGGGTTATTTAATAAGAGTGTGTTCCAACCTCCTATAGCATCACATGCGATAGAAACCTTTAGAGAACTAGTACAGAAAGATATTGCTTTACTTAGGTCTCAAACGTGTGAATTGAGCTTTAAACAGCCTAATATGACTACTCTTGATATGGTGGCATTAGATGAGTTGATCCATAACCATGATCTCACTATAAAACCTGCTGATAAGGGTGGAGCAATCGTGGTTATGGATTCAGATATGTACTTGAGAGAATGTTACAGACAACTAGCAGATACCAATGTATATAGAGTACTAAAAAATGATCCTAGACAGGATATTTCAAAAAGAATTACTTCACTTATTAAAACAGCTCTAGATGAAGATATAATTGATCAAATGCTACATAAATTTCTCACTGTTGAATTTCCTGTTACTCCTTGCTTATATATATTACCAAAAATCCACAAAGATTTAATGAACCCACCAGGTCGCCCTATTGTATCTGGCCGGGGCTCATTAATAAGTAACATCTCTATCTTTGTGGACAAAGTGCTGAGAAATTTTGCTATTAACTCCAAATCTTATATTAGAGACACCACTGATTTTCTACAGAAATTAAAATCTATAAAACTACCAGAGGGGTCCATTTTGGTCTCCTTTGATGTTACATCTCTTTATACCTCGATTGATCACAACAAGGGTCTTGATGCTGTACGACGTAAATTATTGACTTCTGACTATGACAATGCTACTTGTGAGTTTATTATTTCATTAGTGGAACTTATTTTGACATCTAACTATTTCATATTCAAAGAGAGTTATTATATTCAGTTGAAAGGAACGGCCATGGGGTCTAACATGGCTCCCACGTACGCCAACATTTTCATGGACAACATTGAGGAGGGGTCGGTCTATGTATCCCACCACTTCTCACATGTTTTGAAGTGGTGGCGATACATAGATGACATCTTCCTCATTTGGACTGACACTGTCACTACATTAATTGATTTTCATAGGTTTCTTAATTCAATAGATGATGATATTCAATTTACGATGATACATTCTATGGATAATATCCAATTCTTGGATGTTACTGTATCTATTGTGAATAATATAATTAGAACTAAAATGTACACGAAAGAGACCGATAGGAACACTCTGTTACGATTTGATAGTTGCCATCCGAGAAGTATGGTAAGGTCCTTGCCGTACAGCCAAATGATTAGGGCCAAACGCAATACCGACAGACAGGAGGATCTTGATATATCTTTAGACACTATGGTTAGTAACTTTTTACAAAGAGGTTACCCCAAAACATTACTGTGGACACATAGAAAGAAGATTGATAATGTAGCGAGGGACAGTTTATTGCAGTCTAAAAAACCGTCAGCACATGAAAAACGGAAACGTATTCCATTTATCTCTACTTATAATGATAGAAGTGGAGACATTTCCAAAATTATGAATAGACATTGGCCAATTATTAGCAATAGATTTGGACACATTGATGTATTGAATAATGATCCACTTATGTCCTATAGACGCCCACAAAATCTTCGAGATAGACTGGTGAAAACCAGAATGCCAGATCATAAGAAAACGACACAACCTATTTTTAAACCACTAAAACATGGCAATATTCCATGTTACAGATGTGTTAATTGTGCTTTGATGTGCAAAGGGGAATTTTTTAGACATCCGTTGACTGGACAACAGTTTAAAATTAAACACAATTTCACCTGTGACTCAGAGTGGGTCATATATGTGCTATGGTGTCCCTGTGGCCTCCTTTATGTGGGTGAAACCACCTGTTCCTTTAAAACTCGTCTAAACAATCACCGTTTTTCTATACGTAAAAAGAAACTTGATTTACCTGTAGCTAAACATTTTTCGGAACATGGTCACAATGAAAGGGATCTAACATTTATGATTCTGGACCATGTTCCTCCATTACAATTTGGCGGTGATCGCCATCTGGTTTTACACAAAAAAGAATTAAGATGGATTTTTTTACTGAACTCCTTAAAACCTTGTGGACTTAATGTAGAATTTGTTGTAGATAGAATAGCCTTATGAGCTCCGTTCCCTCGTGTTCTCTTGATGTTCTCTTCAGTATGATGATTGTTGACACATTAATATCAATATCTATATCTCATATTTACTGTCAATGTCTTATAAATACTAAAAACAATTATGTTTTGTATTTTTTTAGATTGGAATACCACTCCCAACAGAACTTCGGAACTTCTTTAATTATTTTTCAATGTTATTGTACTATGATATTTGACGGGGCTATGTTCAATGCATCAAGTCTTATTGCATCAATAAAATATGTTTATTATTTGTTGAATTGTTTCTAGTCTCCTATTAGGTTTCTAAGTGATAGAGAGATATTAAAAGCGAGAGGGATTCTCATGCATTCTTTTGTCTTATGATATATCATATCACTAGTGTGATAATATGGGTCCGTTACACGTATGAGGATAATGTGACATCCTGGACACGTGAAGACGTGTCTATGTGGTCCCATAACTCTGGGAACAAGATCGTTCTGAGTACTTGGTTGTATACAGAGGTCTTTGAACCCACGTGTGGATCATCTTTAAAAGCCGATATAAAGCTACTTTTAGATATTCCTAATATCTCCATCACTTACTATAGGGAGCATTTACTAATATATCTGTATTTTTTACATTCATGACTTTTTGACTGACATAGCCGTGTCAATGGATGTTTATAGTAATGTTACAGCAGTTGCTTAGCAACTTACGATGCCATGATACATGGGGCTACTCAGTGGAACGCATTGACACGCATTACATCATATGGATGCGATCTATGCTCTCTGCTACGGAGTGATGATTTACTTCCGCCTCGGGGGATTACACTGATGTGTCGAATTTCAATTACCACGAGGGATGCAGCAGAGTGCTGCAACACACTTGAATGGAGTAGTTGAGTCTGAAGTTCTGATTGGTGAGTGAGGATATGCCAATGGATTTTACACCACTGCTGCATAAATGATTATAATGTAATCAGTTGTTTTTAATGTTTTTGTTATTATGTATTGTTATTCACGATGTCACATACACACTTCTGTATTTTCTGTATCATGTCTATGTTTATGATGATACCGTACACAATATATGATGTTTGTTTTCATACACTTTGTATTTGATTGTTTTATAATGAGACTAATTATGTAAAAGAGTCTCAAACATATATAAACTTGCTGAGTAGATGTGTCACTAGGCTTGATAAAGATCCTATTGTAGGATTGAAACGTTGCTGTTAGTTTGGATTGAATAAACCACCATTTTTTTCATGTTGGAGTGCTGCAAATTTTCTTCTGCTATATATCATTATACGTCCTAGGATCGGGACGTTTTGCTGGGCACCTGGTCGATTATTCATTAGTGAGTGCTGCTGTCTTCTTGTGTGCTATATATATATATATATATATATATATATATATATATATATATATATATAAAAACTATATAAATTTCATATCACCATAATTCTATTGACCCGCAGAATAAAGTTCATTTGTCGTTTTTACCGCACGGTGAAAGCCTTAAAAACGAAAACCAAAAAGACAATGTAGGAATCGCAGTTTTTTCCAATTTCAGCCCACAAAGATTTTTTTTTCCCAGTTTCCCAGTACATTATATGGTACTTTAAGTGGTGCCATTAGAAACTGCAACTCCTCCCGCAAATAATAAGCCCTCAGATCACTTGATTGAAGTTATGGCTCTTGGAACACGGGGAGTGAAAAACGAAAATGAAAAAAATGAAAAATGGCTCGGTCCTTAAGGGGTTAAAGTGATTCTGAGTAACCACATATAAACAGCCCCATATAAAGTTCAGCTCTTCTATTAGGATTTTCCTGACAATTTATTTTTTGAATGTGACCGCAAAAGCCATGGTCCGTAAAGAGCTTACAACACATCAAAGAGATCTGGTTAATAAAAGGCCTCAGTCAGGAGAAGGGTACCAAAGAATTTCCAAAGCATTAGATATACCATGGAACACAGTGAAGACGGTCATCAAGTAGTGGATTACATTTGGCACAACAGTGACATTACCAAGAACTGGACAATCCTCAAAACTTGATGAAAAGATAAGACGAAAATTGGTCATAGAGGCTACCAAGAGGTCTACAGAAACATTAAAGGAGCTACAGGACTTTCTGACAGGTACTGGTTGTGTAGTGCATGTGACAACAATCTCCCGTTTTCTTCATATGTCTGGGCTGTGGGGTAGGGTGGCAAGACGTTAGCCTTTTCTAACAAAGAAAAACATCCAAGCCCGGCTATATTTTGCAAAGACCTACATCAAGTCTGCCTAAAAGCATGTGGGAAAACGTGTTATGGTCTGATCAGACCAAGGTTGAACTGTTAGGCCATAATTCCAAAAGGTATGTTGGCAGCAAAGCCAACACTGCACATCACCAAAAGAACACCATGCCCACAGTCAAGCATGGCGGAGGCAGCATTATGCTTTAGGGCTATTTTTCTGGAGCTAGAACTGGGGCTTTAGACAAGGTGACAGGAATTATGAACAGTTCCAAATATTAGTCAGTATTGGCACAAGACCTGCAGCTAAAAAGCTGAAGATGAAGAGGAATTTCACCTTTCAGCACGACAACGACCGAAAGCATACCTCCAAATCAACAAAAGAATGGCTTCATCAGAAGATCAAAGTTTTGGAATGGCCCAGCCAGAGCCCATACCTGAATCCCATTGAAAATCTGTGGGGTGACCTGAAGCGGGCTGTACACAGGAGATGCCCACGCAATCTGACAGATTTGGAGCGCTTTTGCAAGGAAGAGTGGGCAACAATTGCCAAGTCAAGATGTGCCATGCTGATAGACTTCTACCCAGAAAGACTGAATGCAGTCATAAATTCAAAGGATAACTCAACAAAGTATTAGGCCCCATGCACACGACACTGTTTCCATCTATCCTGAAATACTGTCCGTAAATACAGATCAGTAGTCATCCATATTTCATCCATATATACGGAAGGGTGTCCGTAAATATGGTCGGTATTGCATCCGTATTCCATCCGTATATACGGATCCGTACAACAAAAGGGAGGTTGCAAATGATGTCATCAACGTGTTGCCTAGCAATGCTTCCATAAATACGGACGGTTTACGGATGCACATCAGTAGCCGTCCGTATTTATGGAAGCTCCCATAGACTTCTATGGGAGAGTCCTTGCCGTAATTACTGACAAGAATTGTCTAAATAAATTTGGTGTACCTTTGGCTATGAGCAGGCAAGATTTGCACCATAATTTACACCAATGTCTGGCATAAATTACTGGCAACTCCTCTGTTGTCCCCCTGATTAAATTTTGCCCCTTTTCTCATCACTTTTGAAAACGGGCAGAAGGTTAATATAGCAAAAAAACACAAATTATTGTGCAATTGAGGCCTTTGCCATAATTTGTGACTTATTAACGCTTATGGTGCAAATGCATTTATAAAATTCCCCCATTGTGTTATTTTTTTTTTATATTTTAAGGATCTGTGGAGTTTTTATCAAAATTCAGCATGCTCTAGGTATGGGTTTCTTTCTGCCATTTTTCTCCATTAGGCTTCTGTAAAGAACTTCTAAAATACCAGGAAAAACGCTTGGAACATGTGGGGGGAATTTATTATCATTTCTACAGCACTGTTGTGATGTAGAAAAGTGAAGAAAAGTCGCAAAAACATCAAAAGTCACAATTTGTGAACAAAATTGTGACTTTTGTTGAATTAATGTGGGCCACTGCACTTTTACAAAAAGTCGGCGGGTCTTAGCAAAAGGACGTGGCCTGCCAGGGCCGACAAATTCACTATAATGTATGCTAAAACTGACATAAATTATAACGGAAATCTAAGCCAGCTTGTAGCCGGGGTATATTTCCCTTTCAGGCGTACAGACCGCCAGAGTTGCGCCTAATTTCATAAGAGGTGTGCAGCTCTTTTTAAATTAGGTACATTTTACTCCAGCTATCTTTATATTAAAACTGGCATATAAAACTCCAGTCTTAATAAATCTCCCTGATGGTGTTTCTCAGAGGGCGTTTGGCAGGGGCCTTTTAAACTATCTGGTGATGCTCTATCCCATCCTCTCACTCGACTACTTGGTCATGCTTGCACGTCTAAGAAGTTTAAGAATTAGTGCAATAGGCACCTTCCCCAAAATGGCACACCGGCCCAAAGTACCCCTATGCAGCATGTCCCAGGCAAAGAAAACAGCACTGTGCTCAGCTGGGTCTCCAAAAACAGTGCCGTAACACTTCTCTGTACTCATGATCACACGTTCCATTGCTTCCCAGACCGGCCATCAATAAAGGATTAACTCATGCTAAAACTCCTTGCCCCTGGGAAATTCATCACCACCTGTATGTAGAAAAACACACAGCCATTAAAGACACATCATTTAACCCTGGTTGTTATCCCTCTTACAGATCCTGGGTTTTTAAGGAATGCTGTCTCTGGCACCACAACATCAACAAATAACAGTTACAATGATCTCTTACACTGGCACCCCATCTGGGCCCAACCTAGTTGAGATCCAGCCTTTGGCCCTGTGGCACTCTCTTCATGCCCCTTTAGTTCCATAGTCCCCATTCCAGTCCAAATCCCTCATACGATAGTCTAATGTCTCTTACACTAACATCCCATCTGCTCACAGCCCAAGTTGTACAACTCCTCCTTTTCAGTGCCTCCACTCTATCCCATGCTGCCAGTGTATCTGGATTTTGCAATGCTGCCAAGCGCCTGGAGACACATGCAGCGTCTGCCCCACGTGGCCCCTCAACTAGAGTGTATTCAATCCGCTTTCCCACGTGTAAATTATGCAGTCTCTCAGGCATTATATCTCACTTAGAGACCTGCAATATACAAAGATGAAGTTGGAACTCCCATCACAAATTCATAGGCTGTGGTCGAATCTCTGCACATCTCCTTGCTTTCGAGCCAGTAGGAACGTCTTGGTGCTGGGGTCAGCTAACATCACTCTTGCAACTCTTTCTAGCTTTAACCTCTGTCCCTCTGGCTTTCAGATCACCTCCTCCAACTTGGTGGTGGCCCCTGGGCGTTCTTGTTGCTGGTCAGCCACAGAGCGGCTGCCTAAGCCTCTGCCTAAACTCTGCTGTCTTTCAGGCCGACTTGCCTGGCCTATCACTCCAGCCCTCTCCGCTCCTTTAGTTGTCACGCCTGATGTTCATTGCACCCTATGGTTGGTCTTGCGACATATCTTGCGGAATATGTCAAGTGATGATGGGCATTTGGCGGTGGTCCACAGTCGCACTCAGCCCACCAGTCAGGGGTAAAATGTAACCTAACAGTCAACTCTAGGAGAACTTTATCGCCCCCCTTAATAATGGTTCAAGAATGTCGCAGGCACTGGCAATTCAAATTCTCATTCTTTACTGTAGATGGACTTCTCTTTGAGAGGCAATAAACTTAAATGTAACTAATACAATAACAGTCTGTAATAAACAGAAATTATATTCACATTGGTTGGTGGTGATGAAGACTACCCCCTTTGCTCTGCTCTTGCAAACTGGCAAGCCTGCTCTAGCAGGCCTCAGCGGCCTTTGCCCCATCCGGCAATGTAACTATTAGCAATTATTAGCAGAGTCCGTCCTGCTTGGCAATTTGGCTCACTACAACCTTCATTGGCTTCTGCCCTGCTTGGCAAATTGGTTCTTTACGGCCCTTAGTGATGTCCGCCCCGCTTGGCATTCTGGCACTGCACACATCATTTCTCTGTAAATCCGAAAGGCTTTTTATTGCGGTCACTCCATCTGTATCTCAAGAACAACAGGCCTTATAGTTTGATAGTTTCAGAGAGTGCAGGACAGTCTATCCCTGTCACCGGTCAAAACGCACAATGCTTTTAAAATATCTGTTGAGGCTCCACCCCCTAATCTCGAGTCATGCGTCTACATAGTTGCTCTTGCATGTCTCAGAGGTTTCAGAACTAGAGTAATAGGGACCTCCCTCAAAATTGCTCCCGGGGGTAACACTGCCCGATGCCCTAACTATCCTCCCCATGTAGAATAGTATATGGCATAGTAGACAGCACTGTGTCCAGCGAGGTCTCCCACAACAGAACCGTACCCCTCCTTTGTCCCCATGATCACACGTTCCATAGATTCCCAGGCTGCCTATCAATAAAGGCACATAATTTAACCTTGATGTTTACCCTACTTACATGTTTATTACATGCATTTTTAAATGCAGAAAAAAAGTGTAAAAGAGAACTAATCTAGTAAATGAGAACTCCTCCCTCAAGCATTAATTTGAAATGTAACTCTGCATCTTTTTAAGGGGTTTTCCCATCCCATTCTACGCTGCTTCCATAACTGACATTCACTGCTAAGGGAGTAAAAGAAACAGAGTAGCTCAGCGAGTCATGCTGGTTGCATAGTTCATGGTCCGAAATCATCCACTTCAGCCACAACACAGAGCAGTAGAAAGGGTTTAGTGGTCACCGTTCTAGGTGTGCCGCATCTATCTGACATTTATGACATATCCTGTGGATATGTCATAAATGTCTTTGATGGGAAAACCCCTTTAATGACTTCCTGTATCGGTGACCGTGCTGTCTATACAAGTAATACGCACAATATCAGTGGTCACCAGTAAAAGAAGTTTCATATACAAACTCAGCAGTGTGCCATAACAGTGCTGCTTGGTTATTATGTTGTCATGACCAGCACATACACTGTGCCATTCAAAGCAGAATTTCCAATTTTAACCTAGTACAGTAAAAAATACTGTAGTACCCTGTTAGCCAGAGACAATATGAAATGTTAAATACTTTTGTGTCAAAAAAGACAAAAGTATAGTAGGTATGATACCTTTATTGGCTAACCATAAAAGTTCTATATGCGGCTTTCAGAGCACAGAGGTCCCTTCTTCAGGCAAGTTAACAAATGAATGACGTAGAAATAAAAAAAGCACAACATTTAAGATGTTTCACAAAGACAATTAGTACATGAGGTGATACATCATTAAGATAAGCCGGGGCCATAAAACTGAGGTTATAGGGGTGATGACTTAGGAGTTAAGGTATCTGGAGTCAGTCTGATGGGGGATGTGATGTGTGTCAATGACTGGAATTTTATCATCATCGTGAATTCCCAAATTTTTCATCATCTTGAAGTCCCTCTCATCACCATCAGAGACTGGCACCTTTCCTTGCAACAGTAGAAAGTGCAAGACCTGTACCAACATCTTGTCATTAAATGCCATCCACATACCAAACACGCAGCAGGACCATAAAATCACTGGCACGTTCTCCTGTACATCCTCCAATGTAGTGTACATGATACTGTGTACAAGGTGCATAGATAAAGGAATCTACATTGGGGAAACAATACAAAAACTACAAACCAGGATGAATCTTCACAGACATACAATAAAAAAGCATCTGGATACACCCGTGGGAAAACACTTCTCTGGACCTGATCACAGTTTGGCAGATTTAAAGGTACTAAATCTGAAGGGTCATTTTAAAAACAACAGAGAAAGAAAAATTTGGGAATTCAAGATGATGATAAAATTCTAGTCATTGGCACAAGGCCTCAATCTAACACCAGGATTTATGAGCCACTACATGGACACACATCACATCCCCCATCAGACTGACTCCAGATGCCTTAACTCCTAAGTCATCACCCCTATAACCTCAGTTTTATGGGCACTGCTTATCTTAATTATGTATCACCTCATGTACTAATTGTCTTTATGTAACATCTTAAATGTTGTGCTTTTTTTATTTCTCAGTCATTCATTTGTTACCTTGCCTGAAGAAGGAGCCTGTGTGCTCTGAAAGCCGCATATAGAACTTTTATGGTTAGCCAATAAAGGTATCATACTTATTATACAATTTTCACCTGGAATAAGACTTTCTGTATTTGGAATCAGGTTTTGCTTTCTTTATGCTAGATAAAAAGGAAAAGAAGAAATGTGTGAGTTAACTTATATTTTTTCACAGTAAATGGGTTTAGTCACATCTGAACTGGTCTGCTTATTTCTTAAAACAGGGGTTTGCTCAAAGCCTGAAAATCTGACATATGCTGTGCCCAGTTCTGTGAAAGAGTCCTATGAAGAAGGGGACAGTGTCACATATTCTTGTTTACCAACTTATAAGTACATTCCCCCCTTAAGAAATGTATCAACCTGTGAAAATACCGGAACGTGGTCAACGTTTCAGGAGGTCTTCTGTAAAAGTAAATATATTCCATTCAATTCTTGTTCTTCTGAGTCATCAGTGGTAGTCAAACAGTTTTGGCATTCAAACGACCTGTCCAAAAGCATGGCATCATTTCATGCTTGGTACAGTGTCAAAATTTATATTCTCTTATTCATTATTGTCTGAGCAATTATCTTTAATTATGTTAAGAAATTGCTTTTGATAACATAAAATCAGATAAATGATAAGGCTGATGTTGTTCCTCTTATCCCACATACATCCAAGGTACTGTACTTTAGTCACATCTGAACTGTACTGCTGTTTGTCATAACAGGGCTCTGCCCAGTGCTGAGAGAGTCCCACCAATAAGAGTAGTGTACAAAGTAATGCAGGGGCGTAGCTAGGGGGGGGGCAGGCGGGGCATGTGCCCCAGGCGCAACTACAAGGGAAGGAAGGGGGGGCGCCGACCAGGGGAGTGGAGGCATGTGCCCTCCGGGCCGGTACCCCCATAGATATTTAGTGCCATGGGCAGCGCATAGGACAGGAGTGGGAGCTGTGTAAATGTAATGCACGATGTTCTCCTTCACAGGCAGAGCGTGTGTGCTCTGGGCGGCCGCATTATACGTCACATGTGATGTCATATAATGCAGCCGCCCATACACTCTGCCTGTGAGGAGAACACCATTGAAGTGTTCAGCCCCAGCTAGCAGACAGGCAGAGAGGATGGAGGAAGAGAGGGCTGGGGAGGAGCAGTCTTACACACAGCTCTCCTCCCGCCTGCAACGTGTGACCCCCTCATAACATGAAGATCCCTCCACGGAGCTATGGCCTGATATGTACAGCTGTGTATGTGCAAGTAGGGGGAGGTGTGTGTGTGGAGGTGTGTGTATATACAGTGTGTGTATATATATATATATATATATATATATAGTGTATGTGTGTGAGTGTGTGTGTGTATATACAGTGTGTGTGTGTGTGTGTATATATATACACATTGTGTGTGTGTATATACAGTGTGTGTGTGTATATATACAGTGTCTATATATACAGTGTGTGTGGAGGTGTGTATGTGTCTGTGTGTGTGTGTGTGTATACAGTGTGTGTATACTTTGTGCATGTGTGTATATATGCTGTGTCAGTGTGTATACAGTGTGTGTATACAGTGTGTGTGTGTATATACACAGTGTGTGTATATACAGTGTGTGTGTGTGTGTGTGTGTGTGTGTGTGTGTGTGTATACAGTGTGTGTATACAGTGTGTGTGTGTGTATATACAGTGTGTGGGTGTATATAGTATGTGTGTATACAGTGTGTGTGTGTGTTTGTGTGTGTGTGTAGGTGTGCATGTGTTTATAAATCATTTTTGTGTGGGAGGGCGGATTTGACTGTAAATATTATGTGTGGGGTGTGGGGATTCTGTATAAATTGTTTTAGTGGGGAGGAAGGATTTGACTGTATGCCTTATGCACACTTCCGTTCAACATGAAGATCCCTCCACAGAGCTCCGGACTGATAAGTACAGCTGTGTATGTGCAAGTAGGGGGAGGTGTGTGTGTGGAGGTGTGTGTGTGTGTGTGTGTGTGTGTGTGTGTGTGTATATACAGTGTGTGTGTGTATATATATATATATATATATATATATATATTCAGTGGAGGAAATAAGTATTTGATCCCTTGATGATTTTGTAAGTTTGCCCACTGTCAAAGTCATGAACAGTCTAGTATTTTGAGGCTAGGTTAATTTTACCAGTGAGAGATAGATCATATAAAAAAAAATAAAAGGAGACAAGGAGACAACTGTTGGTGCAATAGTAAGAAATTGGAAGACATACAAAATGACTGTCAATCGACATCGATCTGGGGCTCCATGCAAAATCTCACCTCGTGGGGTATCCTTGATCCTGAGGAAGGTGAGAGCTCAGCCGAAAACTACACGGGGGGAACTTGTTAATGATCTCAAGACAGCTGGGACCACAGTCACCAAGAAAACCATTGGTAACACATTACGCCGTAATGGATTAAAATCCTGCAGTGCCCGCAAGGTCCCCCTGCTCAAGAAGGCAGATGTACAGGCCCGTCTGAAGTTTGCAAATGAACATCTGGATGATTCTGAGAGTGATTGGGAGAAGGTGCTGAGGTTAGATGAGACTAAAATTGAGCTCTTTGGCATTAACTCAACTCGCCGTGTTTGGAGGAAGAGAAATGCTGCCTATGACCCAAAGAACACCGTCCCCACTTTCAAGCATGGAGGTGGAAACATTATGTTTTGGGGGTGTTTCTCTGCTAAGGGCACAGGACTACTTCACTGCATCAATGGGAGAATGGATGGAGCCATGTACCGTCAAATCCTGAGTGACAACTTCCTTCCCTCCACCAGGACATTAAAAATGGCTCGTGGCTGGGCCTAGCCAGTCTCCAGACCTTAATCCCATCGAAAACTTATGGAGGGAGCAGAAGATCCGAGTTGCCAAGCGACAGCCTCGAAATCTTAATGATTTACAGATGATCTGCAAAGAGGAGTGGGCCAAAATTCCATCTAACATGTGTGCAAACCTCATCATTAAATACAAAAAACGTCTGACTGCTGTGCTTGCCAACAAGGGTTTTGCCATCAAGTATTAAGTCTTGTTTGCCAAAGGGATCAAATACTTATTTCTCTGTGCACAATGCAAATAAATATATATAATTTTGACAATGTGATTTTCTTATTTTTTTTTTATATATATATAATCTATCTCTCACTGGTAAAATTAACCTAGCCTAAAAATTCTAGACTGTTCATGTCTTTGACAGTGGGCAAACGTACAAAATCAGCAAGGGATCAAATACTTATTTCCTTCACTGTATATATATATATATATATATACAGTGTGTGTGTATATGTATATATATATATATATATATATATATATATACATATATATATAAAAATATACATACATACAGTGTGTGTGTATGTGTGTGTGTATATACAGTGTGTGTGTATATATATACAGTGTGTGTATATACAGTGTGTGTGTGTATACACAGTGTGTGTGTATACAGTGTGTGTGTGTGTGTGTGTGTGTGTGTATATATATATATATATATATATATATATATACACAGCGTGTGTGTTTATGTGTGTGTATACAGTGTGTGTGTATACAGTGTGTATACAGCGTGTGTGTATACAGTGTGTGTGTATATACAGTGTGTGTGTGTGTGTGTGTGTGTGTGTGTGTGTGTGTGTGTAGGTGTGTGTGTTTATATGCACACTTCCGTCGGCCGTTGTACTGCCGCTAATGACGGTTTCATGAATCAAGGACCTCACACGCATGGCTTCCGTGTGCAGTCTGTTGTTTCACGGACCAAATCAATGCAAAGCCCGACTGTTCCGTCAAAAACGGAAATGGCTTTATGCTTCAGTTACATTAAAATAAAAGTGAAAAAAAAAGTTACACCTCATTGATTGGTTGAGAAAGCAAACATGGTGAGTGGGAAGGAGATGTCGGGAAAGAGTTGGGGGGGGGGGGTGGGCGCCAAGCTGAATCTTTGCCACGGGTGCAGGGGAACCTAGCTACGCCTCTGATTCTTGCTTCCCAGCTTAGAAGGGCATCCCACCCTTAGCCCGTTAATACTGCACTTATTTTGTGCTTTATCGATTTTTATTCTCATGCCGGTTAAATAGATATAACTTTTATTACATTTTTATCTATTATAGTAATTTTTGAATTGTTTTTTGTGGCAGATGCTCCACTATTATATTTAAAAACTTTCTTATTATTATTACTGTGTTTTATCGTTTTATGTGTGTGTGTGCGCGTGTGTGTGTGTGTGTGAGAGAGAGAGTAAAACAAATAGGGAACCCTAAAGTAAAATTTATATTTATGTCCGCTATTGTCTAACAGTTGTTTTGATATATAAAATAGTCTAGTTAGAGGTATTATGTCGGAGCTAGGTCTTCAAACACGTTGGCATGGTGTTATTGTTTTTTTGTTGTCTTGATTAAAAATCTTGTACCGTTTTCTGTCTACAGCTCCAATGCCTTTGCAGTAACAGACTACACACAAAACATGTGTAGTCTAATCCTGTAGTCATACTCTCTTCCTTCTGTAGGGGACTTCATGCTAAATCAATGTACTGAATGTTAGGCCTTGTGCACAATTACATCACCGTTTTCACGGCCGCTTTTGACGGGTCCGTGAACCCGTTTTAGCGGCCGTGTGATTTCCGTGTGCACTCCGTGTTTCCGTTTCAGTGCGCCGAGCATGGTACTGTCCAGGGTGCTGAAAGAGTTAATGGGCTGCACTGATCGGCGGTAACTCTTTCAGCAACCTTGACAGTACCATGCTCGGCGCGCGGAAAATACAATTTTAATGTAATAAAAAAATAAGTTCATACTTACATTCCTCCTGTCTGGCCTCCAGCGATGACGTTTCATCCATGTCAGCCTGTGACTGGCTGCAGCGGCGGTCACGCACGTCATGATGACGTCAGAATGCCGGCCTCCAGGGATGACGCTTCATCCCACGTGACCGCCTCTGCAGCCAATCACAGGCTGCAGCGTCAGAAAAGGTCGGACTGGAGGAAGAAGAGGGACTCGTCACCAAGACAACGACTGGGTACGTATGAAATGCTTTTTATTTAATTTTTAATCAGCAGCCTCTTTTTTCTATCAGTGATTGATAGAGACAAGTGGCTGCCGATTAGTTTAATATTTTTGTAATGTTTTTCTGCCCGCCCGGCGGTTGCTAGGCAATGGCTCCGTCACACACGGACGGCACACGGATGCCTTCCATGTGCCTTCAGTTTTTTTGACGGCCCCATTGACTTGCATGGCTCTCACGGTCACGTATTCTCGGACCAAAGTAGGACATGCTCTACTTTGGAACGGAACGGAGCAACGGACCATCAAAAAAACTGAAGTGTGCATGGCCCCATTGACTTTTTTCTTTTTCATTGATAAAGCCATATGAGGGCTTGTTTTTTGCGGGACGAGTTGTAGTTTTTCACTGCACCATTTATTGTACCATACAATGTATTGTAAAACTGGAAAAAAATTACTTGCGGGGTGGAAGAGGAAAAAAACAGCGATTCCTCAATCTTTTGAGAGGTTTTGTTTTTACGGCTTTTATCATACAGTAAAAATAGCATGTTGACTTTATTGTACCGGTCAATACAATTACGACGATACCAAATTGATATATTTTTTTATATTTTACTACTTTCACAAGGAAGAAACTAGTTGTTAAAAATAAAATTTGTGTATTGTTGACACATTCTAAGAGCCATAACTGTTTTATTTTTCTGTCGATTGAGCGGTATGAGGGCTTATTTTTTTGCAGGGCGAGCTGTAGTTTCTATTGGAACCATTTTGGGCTACATTAGACTTTTTAATTTTACACTACTAAAAACTTGAATACATTTTTTTTTACACAGTTTTTAGTCCCGCTAGGGGACTTGAACCAGCGATCGTTAGATTGCTGGTACAATACACTGCAATATGTATTGCAGTATATTGTGATTTTTCCAGTCTCCTGTTAAGCCCTGCCAGAAAGGCAGACCTGAGGGCATTCATTAGGCCCCCGGGCTGCCATGACAACCATCGGCACCTGGTGCCGATGAGCTATAAGAGGGTTGTTCCCCATCTTTCTAATGTCTTAGATGCTGCGATCGTGATTGTACGCAGCATCTAAGGGGTTAAAAGGCCAGGAACAGCGTGATCTGTGTTCCTGACCGTTACTCTCGGGTGTCAGTTGTAATAAACAGCTGGCACCTGGTGCGTACAAAGCGCGCTCAGCAGATGAGCCCAATCCAAACATCACCACCTGCACTACAACGTGCTATTACGTCGTGGTGCGGGAAACAGGTTAAGAGGCGCATCTCTGGCTGTCTGTGGGCCAGCAATTAAAAACGACTGTATGACTGCTATGTGTAGACAAGATTTGTGCCATAATTGACACCAATTTCTGGCATAAATTATGGTAAATCTGGTGTCCCCCTGGTCCCTCCTGTTAATCTTCGTCTCTTTGATTGTCTTATTGTGGCATTTTCCTGCATAAGGCTTCTATATAGAACTTCCAAAACACCAGGAAAACCGCATTTACAAAACGTCACTAACAAGGCATGTTTGTTAACTTTTCTATGCCAGTTTTATAGTGTAAAAAGGTGTCGAAAAGTCGCAAATGCATCAAAAGTCGCAATTTGCGAGAAAAAAAATCACGACTTTTTATGCATTTCTGCATTTCTTCTGGAAAGTGGGTGGGGCTTAGAAAAAAGGGGATGGCTTATCGCAGCTCAACAAATTTACTTTCATTTACGTCAGAAACTGGCGTAAATAATAGTGGAAATCTACGCCAGCTCATAGCTAACCACAGATTTCCCTTTCAGGCAGCCAGAGATGTATGAGCCTCTTAGGCACATCTTACACCTGCTACTTAAATATTAAGACTGTCATATGAAACGCCGTTCTTAATAAATCTCCCACATGGTGTTTTTTGCATGCATTTATCTACTTCCTGATCAGAAGTCCCCCCCCCCCCCCCACAACTTCCTGATCAGGCACATTCTCAAGTTTTAGCCATTTGCCAATTTAAAAGCAAATTGTTGTTCTATTATTTTTTTCAACCTGCATGTATTTGGTCTTGTTTTTCTCAGAACATGTTGGGCTTCCATATTGTATCAAAAAATAAGTGGTACTGAGCGAAAGTTTTATACAGTTGTGCAAAAATCTGCAAAGTAAGAATGCTTTCAAAAAGTAGTATAAGGGGGGATTCACACGAGCGTGTATTCGGTCCGTGCGGGCCGCGTGGTTTTCACGCGGCACGCATGGACCAATACAAGTCTATGGGGCACTACAGACAGTCCGTGCTTTTTGCGCAGCGTTTGTCTGCTGCGCAAAAAGCGCGACAGGTTCAATAACTCTGTGTATTTCGCGCATCACGCACCCATTGAAGTCAATGGGTGCGTGAAAACCACGCGCACCACACGGAAGCACTTCCGTGGGACGAGCATGATTCGCGCAACAGCAGTGAAAAGGATGAATGAAAACAGAAAAGCACCACGTGCTTTTCTGTTTCCGAACATCCAAGCGGAGTGTCTTTGCGATGAGCGAAGCCGGACAAGCGAACCGAACTTCACCGGGTTCGGCCGAACTCGTTTTGGCCGAACCCGGCAAAAAAATTATCGGTACGCGACGTCAGGAGATAGTCACTGTCCATGGTGCTGAAAGAGTTAAACTGTTTCAGCACCATGGACCGTGACTTCCGATCCCAATATACATGAACCTGTAGAAAAAAAACGAAGTTCTGACTTACCGCTAACTCCCGGCTTCTTCCTCCAGTCTGACCTCCCGGGATGACAATTAAGTCCAAGTGACAGCTCCAGCCAATCACAGGCCAAACACAGGCTGCAGCGGTCACATGGACTGGCGCGTCATCCAGGGAGGTGGGGCCCGATGTCAAGAGAGGCGCGTCACCAAGGACGCGTCACCAAGGACACGTCACCAAGGCAACGGCCGGGAAGTTCTCGGTAAGTACGAACTTTTTCTTTTTTTTCTACAGGTTTTGCGATATTGTGTTCGGCATTCACTGTCGAGGGTGCTGAAAGAGTTAGCTCTTTCAGCACCTTGGACAGTGACGGCCGTCGACTAGCCTCATTTCTATGATGGCGGCTGCGCGAAAATCACGCAGCCGCGCATCAGACACGGATGACACACGCAGCTGTCAAATGGTTTTTGCGCGCGCAAAACGCTGCGTGTGAATCTGCGTGTGAATCTGCCCTAAGGCTGTGTTCACACACACTATTTACGGACGTAATTTGGGCGTTTTAGCCCCGAATTACGTCCAAAAATGCGATTCATTAGAATGGGTCTTACGATGTTCTGTGCCGACGGTCATTTTTTTTACGCGCCGCTGTCAAAAGGCGGCGCGTAAAAAAGACGCCCGCGTCAAAGAAGTGCCTGTCACTTCTTCAGACGTAAATGGAGCCATTTTCAATGGACTCCATGGAAAAACAGCTCCAATTCCGTCTGTAATGGACGCAGCAAAAAGCGCCTGCACATGCCATTACGGCTGAAATTACGGTGCTGTTTTCTCCTGAAAACAGCACCGTAATTTCAGCCGTAACGAACGCTGCCGTGTGAACATACCCTTAATAGTCTTTTATCAGGGGGGCGTGGCTGGGACCTGCATGAGGACGGACGTGTGACCGGGAGCTCCGTGGATAAGAAGCTCAGAAGCGGCAGAAATAAACCAAAAATTAAGTATATACTTCTCTCTCCCGGAGTGTGAGGACGTCTGGCGAACAGGGAACGACTGGAGGTGTGGGACAGGACGCAGAACGGAGCGGGTTCGGCGCTGAGCTCCATTGCAACGGCGGAGCGGTGTCACGAGGTGCGAGGGCCTGTGCTCGAGCTGTGTTATAAAAGCAGCGGCTGAGTGCTCACAGCCTACAGCAACAAGTAGGAGAGGCCGAGGCACACGTAGTGGGGAGTAACACGGCTGTTGGCAAATCCAGGGGGAGAGGTGCAGAGAGGAGGAGAACAGGTCGAGGGAGAAGATCCGCCATCTTGTGCATCCCGTGCAACCTGATCTAAGGAGGTATGTCCTAGAAATCTGCCCTAAGCTGAAGGGTGACAACATAGACTGACAAACCTTCCTTTCCCTTCCTTTCCATATATATCTCTGCATCTTATCATCTTTACTCTGAAACAAGAGTACATATAGAAGAGAACGGTGAACATAAAGTTTTGGAGGGAACAGGCGCCATTTTCCCTCTTCTCCCCCCTCCTTTACATCACTGCAAGTAAAGTGTAATAGGCAGGCCTCCAGCCTCAAAATCTGACGGTCTGCAACAGACAGAGAGGAGTCGTTTATATCTTTATATAACCAGCACACATAGTTCCCAATGGGAGGCACTACTAAAAAAAAGGATCAGAAATCCAAACCTACTAAACTCACAGAGTTTTTTGCTACTTCTCCTTCCAGGAAGGAAGGAGCAAAGAGGCGATTATCGTTACCTCCACTGTCCCCTGCATCTTCCTCCAGAGCAGAATCACTAAACATCGACATGGGAGAGGATTCAGACATACAGCCAGTATCGGAGAACACAATTAAAAAAGTATTGAACTCTTTGAGGGATTCTCTGCAGTCAGACATCAAAAACATTTTAGGAGAATTGAAAACTGACATTCTTGCCATAGCATCTCGAACAGACCATATTGAACATAAATTCGAATCCTTTGCTAAATCGCATAATTTGCTAATAGACGCAAATTCATCGCTAGAGGAGGAAGTACAGAGGTTATCTAATAAAGTGTTGGATCTTGAAGATAGATCACGCAGGAACAATATTCGAATTAGGGGTATTCCGGAATCGGTGACCCCGGACCAACTCTCTATATACCTAACAGATCTCCTGGCGGTGGTGTTACCTCAAAAAACAAACTTGGATATGACTATAGATAGGATTCATCGTATTCCTAAGCCGAGGCATATCGCGCCACACCTCCCGAGAGATTCCATCGCTAGGATTCATTTTTACCACATAAAAGAGGAGTTCCTGCGTACTCTGAAAAATTCTCCAGAATTGCCAGATCGTTTCAAGGAAATTGCGATTTATCCTGACTTGTCAGCAGCTACTATGCTAAAGCGTAGAGAATACATGCCACTCACCAAAATTTTACGAGAAAAAGGAATCCTATACAAATGGGGATTTCCAGTGAAACTCATAATTTCCAAGAATGGGAATGTACATGTGTGTAATTCTCCGGAGGCAGCGAAAACAATACTGCAAGAATGGGGACTGATAAATGCGTCACCACTACAGAGTCCTCGTCGTAGAGAAGACTTGCGTCCAGAAGTAATCACTCCACTGTGGTCGGAACAAGGTAGCCGGTCCAGAAAAAGAACGGGAGATTGATAGATGGATATATGTCTAAATATATTGTGCTAACTGTATAAGAGCTTCAAATGTCTTAGGTATGCCCGTTGATAGATTGTGGAGGTAGTTCATACCTATTTAAGGAAGGCAGGTCCTACTGTTGTTAGCTCCTATTTTTTTTCCCTGAAAGAGGGAAATAACATGCTGTTGGGTTACTTTAACAAGCCGTTAGTTCAGACGGCGATTGGTTTCTACAATGTAGATTGCGTTGTGTTTTGGTTATTTTTCGGCCTCCCCACTACTAAGATTACTGCTGTACTTGAGGAATCCTTATTCAACTATAATGGGTCTTAAGTTTGTATCAATTAATGTTCATGGTTTGAACTCACCGTATAAGCGTTCTATGTTTTGGAAGGAAGCAAATGACTCTAGAGGGGATGTAATATGCATTCAAGAGTCACATTTACGCACCAAAGATGTTCATCTTCTTAAACACCCTAAATTTCCAAATATTATTTCAGCCACAAATAATGTGAAAACAGTAGGGGTTACTATCGCAATTAAAAACTCGGTAGTGTTTGAAAAAATTACGTCTTCCATAGACCCCCAGGGTAGATATGTGATTCTGGTATGCAAATTGGATTCGGTTATGTATACTATTGTTTCTTTATATGTACCTAATAACCGACAAATTCCGTTTATTACTAAAATTCTTACTAAAGCTAAAGCAATGCAACAGGGAGGTTTACTAATCTGTGGGGATTTTAATACTGTTATGTATAATAGATTGGATAGATCGAACCCAGAGAGAGGCAAAGGAATGGAAATAGAATCTCTGATATCAGGGGAATACTTGCATGATGTATGGCGTTACCAACACGCATCTGAAAAAGACTTCACTTTCTTCTCGGCACCTCATACAGCGTACTCCCGAATAGATTTTTTCCTAGTAGATAGGGAGATTCTCTTAAACTCGGAAAAAACTGACATAGGGGTTATTACCTGGTCGGATCATGCCCCTATATCCTTAACCCTGAAGGCAAAATACTGTCTACCCCCTAGAGCCCCGTGGAAATTAAACAAATTCCTTTTGAAATCTCAGATAAATCAGGAAAGGATACGGACAGCATTACTTGAGTTCTTTAAACTAAACGCTCCCTCCGCTACGCCAGGAATGGTGTGGTGTACTCATAAAGCTTTTGTAAGAGGTTTGTTCATTCAACAGGCGGCTAGGGCAAAACGAGATAGAAATAAAGAAATGGATGCAATATTAACAGCAATTAAGGTCAATGAATCTGTGATGAAAGCTAACCCTACAAAGGGTACAGGGGAAATCCTTCGAGATTTGAGGGATAAACTTCAAGTTCTGAACCTATTTCAATATGATAAAAATTTGACACGCCTCAAAATGAATTTTTATACACAAGGGGATAGACCTGGTAAAATTTTAGCGAAAAGGGTAAAAGTACAGACAGCAAAATCAAAAATCCAATATTTATCCCTTCCAAATGGAAAAAAGGTATACGATCCCCAGAAGATTGCAGATTCCTTCGCAGACTATTATAGCCGACTATATAACTTAAAAGAAGACTCTTCTTTACCCCAGGTTACATCGGACTCAATTAAAGAGTTCTTATCTGAAATTAACCTCCCACAACTATCTGAAACACAGATTGGTAACTTAAATGAGCCAATTGCGGAAGCTGAACTTAAAAAGGTAATGAAAGGGTTAAAATTAAATAAAGCTCCGGGTCCGGATGGACTCCCTAATGAATACTTCAAAATATTTGAAGAAGTACTTCTTCCATATATGACTAAGATATTTAATGAGATAGCGACCAAACAGTATCCCCCATCGGAAATGCTGCAGGCAATATTGATAACTCTCCCTAAACCAGGCAAAATGATGGATAGACCTGAGAATTTTCGGCCAATTTCACTGCTAAATAGTGATATCAAAATTTTTTCAAAACTATTAGCAATGCGGATTAATGAATGTTTACCCTCCTTGGTATCCTTGGATCAGGTAGGGTTTGTGAAGGGACGTCAGGCCAGGGATGGTACCAGAAGATTATTAGACCTGATTCAGATAGCTTATGACTCATCAGAACCCACGGTAGTCCTTTCATTAGATGCGGAAAAGGCATTTGACCGGGTACATTGGCGTTTTTTAGAAGCTGTTTTGGATAAATTCGGCTTCCACTCATTTATAAAACAGGCAGTCCTATCCTTATACTCCACTCCATCAGCTCTGGTATACACATCTGGATTCTTGTCCAAAACATTTTTGATAAGCAACGGCACTCGCCAAGGATGCCCGCTTTCTCCTTTAATTTTTGATTTATGTATGGAACCTTTTGCGGAAATGATTAGAACATCACCACATATTTCAGGTATTACAGTAGGGGGAAGAGAACACAAAATTGGTCTATACGCGGATGATGTGGTCCTTATTTGTCAGTCACCTATGTCTTCATTAGCAGAAATAACCAGGATTATAGATTGTTATTCGGAGATGTCATACTATAAATTGAATGTATCAAAATCCATGTTAATGCCCATTCATATCCCTCCATTATTAAAACCACTTCTCGCGAGCTTCAATTTTACTTGGGCAAACGATGGTCTTCCATACCTGGGTATCCTACTGACTCCTGACCCATCCATGGTTATGAACATAAATTACACAAATCTCCTATCCCAAATAACAAAGGAGTGTAACAGATTGGATGAATTCCAGCTAACGTGGATGGCCAGGATTAATATAGTAAAAATGCTACTTCTTCCCAAATATCTATATTATTGCAGGACAATACCTTACATAATATCGTCCTCGTTGCTGTCACGATTACAAACGGTACTTATGAAATTCATATGGAATAACAAGAGAGCAAGAGTGGCAAAATTGATATTGTTTAAAAGGGGAAAATATGGAGGATTGGGAGTCCCAAATTTAAAAGCATATAATATAGCGGCCATAATGGATCAGATGAGACCAAGTTGGGCTTCTTCAGAACAACCTTTATGGGCTCAATTAGAAGATGCAATGTTCCCCTCCTTAGTAATGAAGCATTTCATGGTAGCTGCTTACCTAGGGGCTAAAATACCTCCTATGCCTTTGCGGTCGATGTCAGATTCTCTACAGGTTTGGAGGGCATATGTATGTAAAGAAAAATGGATTCATGTACCAAAGACTCAAATCCCAATCCAAATTATTGAAATCTGTCTCCCTCACCTATCAATTACCCCATGGCGGGAAGTGGGAATTGAGTGGTTTTCTGACTTTTTTGAAAGAGACATGTTTAAATCATTTGAAAATTTAGCAAGCACATATAACATCTCGTCTAGATATTTTTTGCAATATCTTCAAATACGACATCTAATGCAATCGGTACAATTTCCAAGGGCTCCAGAGAAAGCTGGGGCCTTCCACAAATTTGTGTGGGCAAGGTCAGGTAATTGTAAAGGCACGGCGTGTAGTTATGATCTTATTCTTAAGGTGGGGGAAAAAGGGAAAGCAAGGTATATGGAGAAATGGGAGGGAGAATTGGGGACTTCTTACCCTATAGAACAATGGATTAAAGCTTCTACATGGTCATCTAAAATGTCCAAATGTGTGAATCACACGGAATTAATGAAGAAAATTCATTTAAGGTGGTATCTTACTCCTACTAGGATGGGACATATTTATCAGGGGTCCTCCAGATTGTGTTGGAGGGGATGCGGCGCAAGGGGATCTCTACTACATATGTGGTGGTCGTGTCCTATGATAGCTTCTTTATGGAGCAAGACATTTAATCTAATTTCAGAGGTATCAGACTTAACGGTTAAACCTAATCCTTCTTTAGCAGTACTAGATATCTTGCTTGAAGACATCCCACCAGACAAGAGATTGGTCATTTATCACACTCTAATTGCGACTAGACTAACTATAGCTCAAGCATGGAAGTCCCCTAAGTCTCCTACCATAGCTGAAGTCATAAGGAGGGTAAATTTGAACTGTCATTATGAAACATCAGTACTATCACAAGCTCAGACTTATCTCCGTACTAGAAAGTTATGGGAACGGTGGTTAAATTCTAAACATTTCAAATAAAACAACAGGAATGTGGTGTAGTGGGATAATCCATACATGGAGGCATTGTTTATTTCTTGTTTGTTTATTCTTTATAATTTTTTATAATTTTCTTGTTTATATATACATGTAACATTGACAGATCTCGAAATGTTTAGAGGTCTTTGCATACGTGTTATGTTTTGTGTTGGAAAATTCAAATAAAAATTTATTGAAATTAAATAGTCTTTTATCAACTAACAAAATACAAAGTAAATGAACAGAAGAGAAATCGAAGTCAAATCAATATTTGTTGTGACCATTCTTTGCCTTCAAAACAGCATCAATTCTTCTAGATACACTTGCACAAAGTCTTGGATTTTGCAGGATTATAGTCAGGTGTATGATTAACCAATTATACCAAACAGGTGATAATGATCATCATTTTCATATGTAGGTTAAGACACGGTCGTTAAGGGCAAAGCCCCACGTGGCGGAATTGCTCTGGAATTCCGCTGCGGACACTCCGCAGCGTTAATCCGCAGCGGACCCGTTTCTCCATTGCCTTCCACTTCTTTTTAGTAGGCTTCGTTTAGACGAGGCGGAAAATTCCGCTGCGGAGCATAGGCTGCGGTGCGGAATTTTGTGTCCGCAGCATACAATGGATGTTGCGGACCTGTGGCGGACTGGTTGCGGACTCATTGCGGAAGTTCTCTATTGACTTCAATGGAGATTCTAAATTCTGCAATGAAGTCCGCAGATGTCATGTACATGTTATGTGTGCTGCGGATGCGTATTGGTTTTTTAACATGACATTTCTTCATTCTGGCTGGACCTATGTATTTCTAGGTCTACAGCCAGACTGAGGAAGTCAATGGGGCTCCCATAATTACGGGTGACTATGTGTGTGCACCCGTAATTATGGGAGCGTTGCTAGGCGACGTCAGTAAATAGTCACCTTCCAGGGTGCTGAAAGAGTTAAACGATCGTCAGTAACTGTTTCAGCACCCTGGACAGTGACTACCGATCACAATATACATGAACGTGTAAAAAAAAAAAGAAGTTCATACTTACCGAGAACTCCCTGCTTCTTTCTCCAGTCCGGCTTCCCAGGATGACGTTTCAGTCTAAGTGACGGCTGCAGCCAATCACAGGCTGCAGCAGTCACATGGACTGCCGCGTCATCCAGGGAGGTCGGGCTGGATGCCGAAAGAGGTACGCGTCACCAAGACAACGGCCGGTAAGTATGAAATTCTTTTACTTTCACTAGGGAAAGTGCTGTCCCTTCTTTCTATCCTGCACTGAATAGAGAGAAGGGAAGTACTTTCACCTCAATACGCAGCGGCCAGTCCGCATCAATTTACTGCACATTTTGGGCAGATCCGCCACAGAATCTGCATCGCCATTGATGCGGACAGTTGCGGAAGAAAACCGCCACGTGGGGCCATGCCCTTAAGGGGTTTGCCCATTATGGATATTTATGACATGTCCACAGGATATGCCATAAATGTCAGATAGTGGCGGGTCCCACCTCTGGGTCCCGCAACTTTCTCTAGAACCCATTCACGGTCCACGCTGCATCCTGGGCCACTTCCTGAATACATTGTCGAAAAATTAAGAGCTAGGCTGTTTTTCGTAACGTCAATAGAAGTGAATGGCAGTTGCAGAAAAACCATAGCTCGCGTGTTACACTGCTTTCAAAACTGCCATTCACTTCTATGGGTGTTACGGAAACAGGGTAGCTCAGCGACCCACATCTATCTTATCTTTATGGCATATCTTGTGGAAATGCCATAAATGTCCCTGATGGGCAAACCCCTTTAACTGTTACCGAAACAGCTGTGTAGGAGTCTTAAAACTGGGTGAGGAGCGGCCAAGCTCTGCTATCAAGGTGAGGATGTGGAAGATAGTTTTGTGTCACAGGTCCACCATGGCAAGACTGAGCACAGCAACAAGACATAAGGTAGTTGCATCAGCAAGGTCTTCCCCAGGCAAAGATTTCAAAGGAGACTGGAGTTTCAAGATGTGCTGTTCAAGCTCTTTTGAAGGAGCACAAAGAAACGGGCAACATTGGGGACCGTAGACGCAGTGGTCGGCCACGGAAACTTAGTGCAGCAGATTAAACACACTTCATGCTTACTTCCCTTCGAAATCATAAGATGTCTAGGAGTGCCATCAGTTCAGAACTGGCAGAAACCAGTGGAACCCAGGTCCACCCATCTACGGTTCAGAGAAGTCTGGCCAGAAGAGGTCATCATGGAAGAATTGCAGCCATAAAGCCATACCTTCGACATAGAAACAAGGCTAAGCGACTCAAATATGCACGAAAACAAAGTAACTCAATTCTGAGAAATACACACAGATACTTATTCATCATGCAATACCATCAGGGTGATGTCTGATCGGCTCTAAATTTATTCTGCAGCAAGATAACGACCCCAAACATACAGCCAATGTCATTAAGAACTGCCTTCAGTGTAAAGAAGAACAAGGAGCCCTGGATGTGATGATATGGCCCCCACAGAGCCCTGATCTCAACATCATCGAGTCTGTCTGGGATTACATGAAGAGACTGCAGGATTTGAGGAAGCCTACATCCACAGAAGATCTGTGGTTAGTTCTCCAAGATATTTGGAACAACCTCTCTGCCGAGTTCCTTCAAAAACTGTGTGCAAGTGTAACTAGAAGAATTGATGCTGTTTTGAATGCAAAGGGTGGTCAAACCAAATATTGATTTGATTTAGATTTCTCTTCTGTTCATTCACTTTGTAATTTGTTAATTGCTAAAAAAAAATAAAAAACTATTAACACATCTATGTTTAAAAGCATTCTTACTTTGCAGCATTTTTCCACAACTGTCTAAGAATTTTGCACGGTACTGTATTTAAATTTTTTTTAAATATGAAAGGAAAAAAATATGTAATTACGTGAATTTAGGAGTTGTTTTTTTTACATCTGGTGCATGCCACTGGATAAAACACTTGAACACATATTTGGCAAATTCTGTTGTGTTCAGCAATACCAAATGTGTGTGCATTTCTTAGGCAGAGCTTACAAAGAACTAACACAAACTGGCTTTTAGAGAACAAATTTGCCAATGGTGGTTTGCCGACACCATACGACCATTACAGATGTTTTGAAGTACCATAACAACATCAACACCCCCAAAATTACTCTTTTTTAGGAAATTAGACCTCCGTCCCCCAGGTTTTCATTTAACAAAATATCGAAGATTTGAAAATCTTGAGTGTAAAATGTCTGCAGCATGTGGATGAGATTTGTAAAATCTCATCTACTTGCATTGTACTGTAATCTGCTGCCGACTTTAACTGAGCAAATCCGCAGGTAAAATCTGCAGCAAATCCGCCACATGTACAATCACCCTAAGCCCTTATTCACACGAACGTGTTATACGTCCGTGCTACGCGCGTGATTTTCACATGCGTTTCACGGACCTATGTTAGTGAATGGGGCCGTTCAGACTGTCAGTGAATTTCACCCAGCGTATGTGCGCTGCGTAAAACTCACGACATGTCCTATATTTGGCCATATTTCGTGCAGCAATGAGTGCGTGCAAATGTGAGCGACAGTAGTAAAAAAAATGAATGAAAACAGAAAAGCATCTCGTGCTTTTCTGTTTGTAAACATAAAAACAGAGTGTCATAATGATGCCGGCTGCGCGAAAAATCACGCAGCCACGTACCGTATGCTGATGCCTCACGAAACTTTTGCGTGCACAAAACGCAGTGTTTTTTGCACGCGCAAAACGGACACGTCCGTGTGAGTAAGGCCTCAGACATACTGTAGGTTACACGGCCAAAGATCGATATGTCAGATAGCCTACATCCTACATTTGCAAGTAATGAAAGTCAATGTGGTTATGTTGCGACCTGCAAGCAATGCAGCCAAATTCGCTGTGTAGCCCTAGCCTGAAACTATACAATACATCAATATATATGATATTACATAGATGGATGGATAGAAATAATATTCTTTATTAGTATGACACAAAAAGTCTGCAGACTTTAGAGAAATATATAAAGATATAATTATAATGATTTATCTAAATGCGGATTTATTGTATGATACAAATAAAGATTATTATCTCTATCTATTTAATTCATATATATTTATTGAGATTTACTATAGTTTTAGGCTGGGGCTAAACGGCGACACTGGTCGCATGGCCAAAAATCGCTTTGTCCGGTTGCCTACATCGCAAGTAAAATTACATCTGACATGACCATATTGACTGTCACTACATGTTATGTAAGCTACGGGATGTAGCGGTATTTGGCTATGCGACCTGTGTCATGACCAAAGTCGCCGTGTAGTCCCAGCCTAAAACAATACTATATATCAATATATATGATTAATAGATAAAAATATACTTATTGGAAAAAAAAGTGTGTGTTTTATATTACTTAGGGCCTGTTCACATCATGTTTGCCTTCCGTTTGGTCTTTCCGTTCATCTGTTCCGTCAGAGGACCAGAAAGACAAACGGAAAGTATAATTTTTGTTTGCAATACCATTGATTTCAATCGTCTTTTTCAATGTTTCTCACGTCCGAGTTTCCCCACGTTCGTCTGAATTCGTCCTAATCTAGTAAATGAGGGCTCCACCCTCAAGCATTACCTGTTATTTAACTTATATTTTTTACACAGTAAATGGGTTTAGTCACATCTGAACTGGTCTGCTTATTTCTTAAAACAGGGGTTTGCTCAAAGCCTGAAAATCTGACATATGCTTTACCCAGTTCTGAGAAAGAGTCCTATGAAGAAGGGGACAGCGTCACATATTCTTGTTTACCAAGTTATAAGTACATTCCACCCTTAAAAAACATATCAACCTGTGAAGATACCGGAACGTGGTCAACGTTTCAGGATGTCTTCTGTAAAAGTAATTATTTTCCATTTAATTCTTAAACAATTATCTCTAAATATGTTAAGAAATTGCTTATGATAACATAAAATTAGATAAATGATAAGGCTGATTTTGTTGCCCTTATCCTACATACATCCAAGGTACTGTCGTTTAGTCACATCTGAACTGTTCCAACAGGTTCTCAAAACAGGGCTGTGCCCAGCGCTGAGAAAAAGTCGGAAATGTATCAAAAGTCACAATTTGCGCTAAAAATCACGACTGTAGATGCATTTCCGCCATCCTCGGCACTTTCTCAGGAAAGTGGGTAGGGCTTATCAAAAGGGACAGGGCCGCCAAATTGCCTATGATTTACGCTAGGAACTCTCATAAATTATAGCGGAAATTTACACCAGCTCGTAGATTTCCCTTTCATCGCACACAAAGCCAGAGATGTACCTCATTTAATAAGGCACGTCTTACTGCAGCTATTTTTATATTAAAGGTGTTATGAGGGTTATTAAAATTGATGGCCTATCCTTAACATAGGCCATCAATAGTAGATCGGTAGGGATCCAACTGTTGGCACCCCCACAATCAGCGCTCATACTTAGATTTCTCACAGGAAATGGGTTTAGTCACATCTGAACTGGTCTGCTTATTTCTTAAAACAGGGATTTGCTCGAAGCCTGAAAATCTGATATATGCTGTGCCCAGTGCTGAGAAAGAGTCATATGAAGAAGGGGACATCATCACATATTCTTGTTTACCAAGTTATAAGTACATTCCACCCTTAAAAAACATTTCAACCTGTGAAGATACCGGAACGTGGTCAACGTTTCAGGAGGTCTTCTGTCAAAGTAAATATTTTCCTTTCAATTCTTGTTCATCCTAGTCATCAATGGTGGGCAAACAGTTTTGGCATTCAAATAAAGATGAGCGAATTTCACGAAATTCGTTTAAGGTCCGATTATAGTTGAACTGGATGTCAGATTCGTTGTGAATTAAGTGTGTCCCGATTGCCCAGAAAAGTAGTGTTTGACACTCTGATATCTTCTAGGACAGTATCCAAACCCTTTCAAGCTTTTTTAACACAAAGATAGCATTAGTAATGTTAAAGTACCAGGAAATTATATGGCTATCGGTAAATGGATGGTAGCCAGTGATTACAAATAGCCTGTTTAAAAACACAATGCACTGTCAGATTTTTTGTATGGTTTCTAAAATTAAACCATTTTTAATGCGTTTTTTTTGGTGGCAGATGCCTGCTGTTATTTATACTCAAACGGTAGATTCGGAAGAAGTGTTGCTTTTTAACAAGCAGTGTTTATTATACATGGTAGTATCAGAAGAAGCTATGGCTTCTTAATAAGCGGTCCAAGTATCATCCCTTTTTGGGGCCAAATGCCTGCCGGTATTTATACACACATGGTAGTATCAGAAGAAGCAATGGCTTTTTAACAAGCAAAAAAATTATCCCTCTTGGAGAAGCAGCAACAGGTTTAGAGAATATGACATTTTTTTTTAGAATAATTGTGTGTATATATATATATATATATATATATATATATAAATATATATATATATATAAAAGAGAAGAAAACAGCACAGCCACAGTGGTTGGTGCAACTCCTCCTAGGCTCACGCTAAGAGCCCTCAGACAGCAAACAAAAGAATTGAGGCAGCACTCCAAGGTAGCGGATGAAAAAAGAGGTGCGTTTATTCACCCCTTAGGCAGGCAACGTTTCGATCTAGCTTACTGGGATATTTCTCAAGATCGAAACGTTGTCTGCCTGAGGGGTGAGTAAACACTTAGTACAGTATGGAACATGATGGACAGGCACACAGTGGAAGTGGAATCATTGGGCCGGTGATAAATAGCCAGTCCCCACTCTCAGCAATGGCAGATCTATTAATTGGCTTCAGGCAGATATGTGTGAAAATCCTCATGAATCCATGCCTGGTTCATTTTCACAAATAATGTTTTCCACACTTGTGGAGGACAATTCTGTTCGCTTCGGTGTGATGACACCGCTTATCATGCTGAATAACCTCTCCGACAGTACACTGGAAGATGGCAATCTGGGCAAGTTCCTGCCACTGGTCCAATCTGCTGACCCAGAAATCCATTAAGTAAGGGTTCAGGGAATCTGCCAGAGAAGGCACAGTCCATGTACGACTGAACCTGGTTGTTCAGGAGGTGCGTATCTGTTTTCCTATGTGCGTCAGGTATGAGTGGCAGATGAAAAAACTGTTCCATTATGTTCAAAAAACAAGGTCGGCTGCTGCTGTTGCTGCTTTCTGCAACTTGTTGTAGAGGTAGCACTGGCAGAGGTGGTGGAGCAACAAATGAACAGGGAGAAGAAAGGGGCCTCCTGGTCAGGCGTCTGCTTGGCGAAAGCTGCAGCAACCTGGAAACAGAGCATATCCTGGTAATACGCCAATTTTTCCTCCCCTTGCCTCCCTTTCGGAAGCAGGGAAACATTCCCCCATTTTGCTTTTATATCGAGGGTCTAAGCGCATCCAATAGTCGTTATTTTGCTTAATGCCAACAATACGCTTGCCGGCAAGTAAGCAATCAAGCATGTAGCTTGCCATACTTGTCTGAACACCCAGTTGTTTTGTTCTCTGCCCCGCACTGCGATGATAGATCATGGCCAGTGTCGTCATCAACATCATCATCATCGTGTCTGCCCCAACGTGTGTCAGCCTCGCCCACTCGCTGTGTCTGTGAAAACCTTATGTCCCCCTGTACCACCAACTTTTCATCCTCCTCCACTTCTTCCTGCACGTGACATCATCCCCAACAGGCACAGGGCGGTGAGCAAGATGTGTAAGCTGTTTTTCTTTCATCGCTTGTTGCATCAGTATGAGCATTTTCTCCAAAGTAAATATCAGGGAAATGACATTGTTAATGCCGCTGTTGTCCCTACTCACAAATCTGGTGGCCTCTAAGAAGGGTCTGAGTAGGCGACATTTGTCCCTGATAAGCTGCCACTGCCTGAGCTCAAAATAGCACATGCTCTCTGTGTTGTTGGTCTGGTGCATGATGTAATCATTGACCGCTTTATGCTGCTCAGCATTTGCAAAGTGGAATTCCAGCGAATTGGAATGTCGCAAATTAAACGGTGCAAAGGCAGAGGTTACAATTCCAGAAGGACATTCTTAGCCACAAAAAAAATTGCTGAAATACACGAACACTCTCCTCGACCGTGGTCCCCACCTTCTGCAAGCCTCTATACATTTTTTAAAAAACATTGCACCACCAAATTTATGACGTGTGCCATGCAGGAAGCTCATGTTATATTCCCTAAATGCAATGTAGACACAATGTGCCTGCCATTATCTCTGACTACGTTGTCCAATTGTAGTTGGGGGAGACATCCAGTGGGAAATTTGCTGCTCGATGCACAACAGCAACTAATCGGCTCCACTCGCTCAGGCTCATCAAGTGTAAGACAGAACGGCAGCGCTTCAGCTTACACATACTGTATGAAAGGAGAGAGGGGAAGTGGAAGTGGAAGCAATGCTCTGCCTGGTTACTGTTGGGGACGGGAAAATGTCCAATGAGGAGGACGTGGAGAAGATGGATAAGCACCTTGTTTTTGAACTAGACCTGTACAACCGTGGAGGTGTCACTAGCACCTGGCCTCGTTGTCATGGTGCATCGTTGCCATCAAGGATAGGCCATCAATTTTTAGGGACTGGAAACCCCCTTTAACACTATTAGATATATGCAAAACAATGAGTAACGTGACGGCACATCTGTGACGTAGTTATCAGCATGCAGTGGCACGCTGTCACCTTCAGGATTTGAAGAAGCATTTTTTTGGCCTATATAGTGCAGCATAGGCTGCTATTAAAGAATAATGTAGAGGCTCCTGTGTATGCCTGGTGTATACCTGTTTTAGTTGATTTATTGGTTGTCTGATATGGTTACCCTAATGCAGACTACATTTCCCATGATGCTTCTGGCTTTGCAGAAGGGACAGTCTCATCATACTGCACTTGCTCTGCTCTGAGACCTATTTAAGTGCAGCAAGTGATAGATCAGTGACATATAACATCTGTCCTCACACTGCAGTCTCAGTGTATCCTATGTAGCTTCAGCCTGTCACCTCTGCATTCTGCTACTGATGGCTTACCCCATGTCAGGTTTTTATACATGAGGCAATGAGAAGCAGCATCTCATAGTAACACAATGGACTCTGCATATAGCACTCACAGATAGTATAGAAAGGCAGTGAGTCAGGAGAATTCTAGAACTCTGCAGCTATTTTTTGTATGGACTCACCTTATATGACTGCACTTCTGCTTCCTTAGATAGGGCAGAAATAATTTCTTCAGCAGCCAGCACTACAAGGTGCATCCCAAATGTAATGAGAATGATTTCCAAAAAAAAACTTTTATTCAAATAACATACAATCAGACTCGATCACCTACAAAGTAAGTACCCTGGGACTGAACACAACGATTCCAGAGACACTGCGATTCTTCAAAACAGTGCTAGAACTCTTCATGTAAGTGGTTGTTCAGAGCCCTCGTTGCGGCTGACTGGACGTTTTGAACATATAAAATGGTCTAGTTAGAGGAATTGTGTTGGAGCTTCAAACGCATTGGCAGGATGATATTGTTTTCTTTTAATAGTTTATTATAAAAATATATATATTATTATTATTTTACTGTTATTTTTTTGATTTTTGCTTTTTTTGGGCTTCAACTTTCACTAGAAGGTCAGAAAAAACCTTTCGGGGGACATTATTAATTGTTTTTACACTACATATTTCTCCTGTAACTGGGATATAGATGAAAACAGCCGTGATTATGTTATAGTTGGGTCTAATTTAACCAAGCAGTTCAGTGATTTGACAGTTGATCGCTGGGATCAAAAGAGGCAGCTCATTGAGCGCTGTGTTTACACAGATCAAAAATGCAGAAGCGGTAAACTCTACTCTTTTGGTTGCCTAGCTGTCTTTGATTCTCTGTGCAGCCACTATTCTGCGGAATAAAGCCTTAAGAGCCGCCGTACAAACACATATGAGCGGTGTTAAGGAGTTAAATAGGGTTTTAACCTGTGGAGATAAAGGAAAGTGGTCAACATTCCAATATTCATCTACTTTACTGTTTGAGATTTATACAGACACTAAAGATGGCCATAGATGTGAAGGCTATGTTTAATAAGTAATAATAATTGTAATAATCTATCGTACTAAAAATGGAAAATTGCTCCATCCGTCAAAACTGTCATCATTCATGCTTAGCACAGCATGTGTGGACTCGGAGCAGCACCCTACCTGTTAATTACCTACTGAAAAATGTTAATGAGAAATGCAGGTAAAAGAGGGAAGAATGTACTGTATATCACCCAAAAAATGACTAATAACTAATTCATGTTTTTCAACATTAGAATTGAACTGTGGCATTCCCGACATTCTTGAAAATGGAGAAGTCGAATTTTTAGATACTGTAATTGGATCCTTGGCATCTTATAGTTGTATGGAAGGGTAAGTCTAACATTTCAAATCCATTGCAAGAAGGCTAAGGGTATGTTCACACGTAGTCAACCAAAACGTCTGAAAATCCAGAGCTGTTTTCAAGGGAAAACAGACCCTGCTTTTCAGACGTTTTTTACCAACTCGCATTTTTACCAACTCATTTTTTTACCAACTCGTTTTTGGAGCTGTTTTCATTGGAGTCTATGAGAAAACAGCTCCAAAAACGTCTGAAAGAAGTGTCCTGCACTTCTTTTGACGAGGCTGTATTTTTACGAGTCGTCGTTTGACAGCTGTCAAACGACGACGCGTAAATAACAGGTCGTCTGCACAGTACGTCGGCAAACCCATTCAAATGAATGGGCAGATGTTTGCCGACGTATTGTAGCCATATTTTCAGACGTAAAACGAGGCATAATACGCCTCGTATACGTCTGAAATTTGGCCGTGTGAACATACCCTTAGGGTATGTTCACACGTAGTCAACCAAAACGTCTGAAAATCCAGAGCTGTTTTCAAGGGAAAACAGACCCTGCTTTTCAGACGTTTTTTTACCAACTCACATTTTTCGCGGCGTTTTTCGCGCCGTTTTCGCGGCGTTTTTTACGTCCGTTTTTGGAGCTGTTTTCATTGGAGTCTATGAGAAAACAGCTCCAAAAACGTCTGAAAGAAGTGTCCTGCACTTCTTTTGACGAGGCTGTATTTTTACGAGTCGTCGTTTGACAGCTGTCAAACGACGACGCGTAAATAACAGGTCGTCTGCACAGTACGTCGGCAAACCCATTCAAATGAATGGGCAGATGTTTGCCGACGTATTGGAGCCGTATTTTCAGACGTAAAACGAGGCATAATACGCCTCGTATACGTCTGAAATTTGGCCGTGTGAACATACCCTAAGGGTATGTTCACACGCTGAGAGGCAGTTACGTGTGAAAAGACAGACTGTTAACAGCTGCCTCGTTTCACACGTAAAAGCTCCTCCTCGTAATTTACGAGGCGTCTGAGACGCTCGTAAACCTTGAGCCGTGCTTCATTGATTTCAATGAAGAACGGCTCAAATTACGTGGCAAAGAAGTGCCCTGCACTTCTTTGCCGAGGCAGTATATTTACGGGTCGTCGTTTGACAGCTGTCAAACGACGACTCGTAAATAACAGGTCGTCTGCACAGTACGTCGGCAAACCCATTCAAATGAATGGGCAGATGTTTGCCGACGTATTGTAGCCATATTTTCAGACGTAAAACGAGGCATAATACGCCTCGTATACGTCTGAAATTTGGCCGTGTGAACATACCCTTAGTGTTACACGGGGTTGGATTTATCTATAGGACACCCATGGAGGGACAAGCGACAAGTGCACCGCAATGTTCAGCTTCATTTTGTATGAGTAGACATATAGTATTAATGCCATACATGATAGACAAATAATAAGGTGCCAGGCAATTTGTGCCTATAGGCTCCTAAAATGTGAATCCAGGACTGTTGTTATATTACACTTTAATATTGTCTTCATCCTACAGGTACATCATATTTGATAGTGGCTCCAGATACTGCTTAGCTGATGAACGGTGGAATGGGACAGTCGCCTCATGTAGACGTTAGTAAAGTTTTTCGTAATATAATGCAATAATCTGCCTTACAGGTTTATATCAGATTAAATAAGACACAAAAATATATAGCAATGTTAACTTTATATTTTGTGATCTTTAACTATTGACACATTAATTTTTTAACATGAACTATATAGCCAAAATTGTTGGAACTTACCTCCTAATCATTGAATTCAGGTGTTTCATTCAGTCCCATTGCCACAGGTGTATAAAATCAAGATCCCACTGTATAGACATATAGTAGGATATGTCACCCATGTGGTCCCATTGTAAAAAAAAACAAAAAAACACCTTAAACTGTGCTGTATACTTTTTTAAATATATGCCGTTCTGTGGAATAGCGTTTTCTCTTAGGGTATGTGCACACGCTAGCTGTCATTTACGTGTGAAAAGGCAGACTGTTTCCAGGAGAAAAAAGCTGCCTCGTTTCACACGTAAATGCTCCTCCTCGCATTTTGCGAGCCGTCTGAGACGCTCGTAAATCTTGAGCTGTGCTTCATTGAGTTCAATGAAGAACAGCTCAAATTACGTGGCAAAGAAGTGTCCTGCACTTCTTTGCCGAGGCAGTCCATTTACGCGTCGTCGTTTGACAGCTGTCAAACGACGACGCGTAAATGACAGGTCGTCGGCACAGTACGTTGGCAAACCCATTCAAATGAATGGGCAGATGTCAGCCGACGTATTGGAGCCCTATTTTCAGACGTAAAACGAGGCATAATACGCCTCGTTTACGTCTGAAAATAGGTCGTGTGAACCCAGCCTTACGCTATTCCATACCTTTTTTGGGTTTAGAGGCTCAACAAAGGCCAAAGGGATACTTTTTTTTGGCTTCCGTCAGGTGAATGAAGCTCTGTGGATATGCTTAGCGTGTGCGCCGAAAGCTTTCCTGACGTACACGCTAAGTGTACATGACAGACGTGATGTCAGCAAGACCTTGATAACATTATTTGTCCTTTATTTGTATTATACTAATACACTAGTATAATCACACCCTGTAGCGCGATATGTTTTTATTTATAGTTATTTTATTTCATTTTAGGAACCTGTCCTGAACCTCCAAACCTACAGTTTGCTCAAATAAATACAACCTTCAGCCTAAACTATTACCCACAGTCGCTTAGGGTTTTCTACACATGCGTTTCTGGTTTTCTACCCAATACATCATTGTCATCCTCTACCATGTGTCAAATTGATTTCACTTGGTCAAAGATCATTGAATTCTGCTTTAGTGAGTATATCTTTTCAAAGTATTATGATTTATTTATTATCAAATTTTTTAAAGCTTAATAAAGATGTTGCCGGAGTTGGGGATTGACCATCATTGATGAAATTAAGACGCAAACATAAGTTATGGATCCAGTGTTCCCCACCTTATCATTCAGATCCTGTCATTTTGCTTGTCAATGAAAACAATCACATAGGAACGGAAATTTTCACATGGAAATTGACCTGCGGTGCGGATTTTAATATTTACCGCAGATTTTACTTCTTTCCATTGAAATCTGCAACTCATATTGCTGTGGACTTGCTGCGGATTTGTTGCAAAATCTGAAGTCAGATCCTCGCCATACTTTTCCGCTACATGTGAACGTAGTCTTACGGTCTGAGTGTAAGGCCTCGTTTACACGAGCGTGATATACGTGCGTGCGACGCGCGTGCTTTTCACGCGTGTCGTACGCACCTATATTAGTCTATGGGGGCATGCAGACAGTCCGTGAGTTTTGCTCAGCGTGAGTCCGCTTAAAAAAACTCACGACATGTCCTATCTTTGTGCACTGTTCGCGCATCACGCACCCATTGAAGTCAATGGGTGCGTGAAAATCACGCGCACCACATGGACGCTCTTCCGTGGAACGCGCGTGATTCGCGCAACAGCAGTCAAAAGTATGTTTGCAAACAGAAAAGCACCACGGGCTTTTCTCTTGACAAACATCCAAACGGAGTGTCATCATGATGGCGGCTGCGCGAAAAGCACGCAGCCGCGCATCATACAGGGCTGACACGGAGCTGTTAAGTGCCTTTTGCGCACGCAAAACGCAGCGGTGTAAATGAGGCCGAAGTAGAAGTAGCAGTTCAGTGTCGACCCTCTCTCACCACAGACTCCATAGAGATCTGCCTTTATGGTCGTTATGCCACTAACCTTGATGCTTTGTATTCCAAATCTGAGACAGGAGGAGAAGGTGTTATCATTAATCCTTCCCTACATTTGACGTAAAATTACATCATAGCTGTGCAAGGGTAGTATGGAGCGGGCTCACAGGCTGAGCTTGCTCCATACTCATCATTTATCGGCTGTATTTTACAGCCAACACCTCATGCAATGATGAATCGACATTGGCATAGTGAATGTGACATCCAAGCCGTTAGAAGGATGGGGCTGTCCCCTCTGACAGCCCATTGGTCCCCTGTGATCGCGGGATGCTGAGGATTGTTGTGGCAGCCTGGGGGCCTCATGAAGACCCCCAGGTCTGCCATCCTGTTATGACCAGAGGCAGGCCTTAATAGGAGCTGTGAAATACACAATATACTGCAATACAAAAGGATTGCAGTATATTGTGCAAGCTATCCAACGATGGGTTGTTCAAGTTCTCTAGGGGTACTAAAAAAAAGTTGAAACAGTTAAAATAAAGTTTCATTTATATACATAAAAAAATTGTAAAAAAAAAAACAACTTTTTCCCCTAAAGCAATGTAAATAATAAAATAAACATAGTTGGTATTGCCGTGTCCATAAAGCTCAGAACTATTACAATACAATGTTATATAACCGGTGAATGGTGTACAAAAAAATTAAAAAAAAGAAAACCGCCAGAATTGCTGTTTGTTTGCCACCTCATCTGCCACAATTTTTTAAATAAAAAGTGTTTAAGAAGGCCACATGTACTTATTAATGGTACCAATTAAAACGTCAACTCATTCCGCAAAAAAAAAACAAGCCCTGTTCATTCGAGAAAAATAAAAAAAAGTTTTGGGGCACAAAACTAATTTGCTTTTTAACAATTCGTTTTTTCTTTGTAAAAGTAGTAAAACCTCAAAATATGGTATTGCTGCAATCGACGGAGCAGAATAAATCGCAGAATAAAGTTAACATGTCGTTTTTACTGCATGGTGAATGACAAACAAAACCCAAAAAATAATGGAGGAATCAAAGTTGTATTACCCTTTTCACCCAGCCGAATAATTTTTTGCCATTTTCCCAGTACATTATATGGCACATTAAATGGTACCGTGAACAACTAGAACTCATCCTGTAAAAAACAAGTCCTCATACAGCTATATTGAAAAATAAAAAAGTGATGACTTGAGAATAAAAAACAAAAATGTCTGAAGCGCAAGGGGTTAACGCAGGCATGCACAAACTTTTATTTACAGAAGGCCTATAATTTTGTACAGATTTTTGACATATATAACAATAAACAAGTAAATAAAAAATAATACACATTTTTTAAAGCACTCTGAAATATATATATTTTTTAAATAGCAGGAACATGTTATTTTAGCAACATTTTGAAAAACATATATTAAAAACGGTAGTTAATAATGAAACCTGGCAGTTCCTTCCACCTATAGTGTGTGATGCCTCTTCTTTTACCTTCGCTCCCCTGTCCATGTATCCTTCTCTACTGGCTTCCTGCTGCTTGATCACTCCTGTTTCTGCTATTACGCTCCAATAAAACATTTAAAATAAATGCAAAAAAATTACAATTAAAAAATTGTGGTATATATATATATTTCGTAAAGTGTTATTCATAATAACATGCAAAATAAATATTACAACGTACAGATGATGATCTGTGAATGACAGAGAAAACCACTATGATGTAAACATTGTTTTTTGCGATTTTTATACAGTTATGCCCAACCGAATGCAAACGGGGCAATTTTACTGGTACTTTAAGGCCATGTCATTAATGCGTTAATATGCTCTTAAGGGACCTGAACTACACCGCATTACAAATTATTATGCAAATGTTATTTTTAGCTGATTTTCCTAAATAGTCGATGCAAATGACAGTCAGTATAATCTTCAAGCCATCAACCGTTGGAGTATAATGCAAATTTTATTGAACAAATTTCCTAATGATAACAGATTTTTTTTTAGAAGTAAAAAACTTAAAATGCACTGTTTCAAATTATTATGCACAACAGAGATCAAAACATTTTAAAGTTTGGAAAGAGAACTAAAATGGTAATTTGTTGAATTTGCAGCATCAGTAGGTCATATTTACAGAAATCAAAAGCTCTTTCAATAAAAAAAAACTTAACAGGCCAAGTTACATGTTAACATAGGACCCCTTCTTTGATATCACCTTCACAATTCTTGCATCCATTGAATTTGTGAGTATTTGGACAGTTTCTGCTTGAATATCTTTGCAGGATGTCAGAATAGCTTCCCAGAGCTTCTGTTTTGATGTGAATTGCCTCCCACCCTCATAGATATTTTGCTTGAGGATGCTCCAAAGGTTCTCAATAGGGTTGAGGTCAGGGGAACATGGGGGCCACACCATGAGTTTCTCTCCTTTTATGCCCATAGCAGCCAATGACACAGAGGTATTCTTTGCAGCATGAGATGGTGCATTGTCATGCATGAAGATAATTTTGCTACAGAAGGCACGGTTCTTTTTGTACCACGGAAGAAAGTAGTCAGTCATAAACTCTACATACTTTGCAGAGGTAATTTTCACACCGTCAGGGACCCTAAAGGGGCCTACCAGCTCTCTCCCCATGATTCCAGCCCAAAACATGACTCTGCCACCTCCTTGCTGACGTCGCAGCCTTGTTGGGACATGGTGGCCATTCACCAACCATCCACTACTCCATCTATCTGGACCATCCAGGGTTGCACGGCACTTATCAGTCAACAACACGGTTTGAAAATGAGTCTTCATGTATTTCTGAGCCCACTGCAACCGTTTCTGCTTGTGAGCATTGTTTAGGGGTGGCCGAATAATAGCTTTATGCACACTTGCAAACCTCTGGAGGATCCTACACCTTGAGGTTCGCGGGACTCCAGAGGCACCAGCGGCTTCAAATACCTGTTTGCTGCTTTGCAATGACATTTTAGCAGCTGCTCTCCTAATCCTATTAATTTGTCTGGCAGAAACCTTCCTCATTATGCCTTTATCTGAACTAACCCAACTGTGCTCTGAATTAGCCACAAATCTTTTCACAGTACGATGATCACGCTTACGTTTTCTTGAAATATCCAATGTTTTCCAAGGTATTGCACTATTTCATGCTTTTCGGCAGCAGAGAGATCCTTTTTCTTTCCCATATTGCTTGAAACCTGTGGCCTGCTTAATAATGTGGAACGTCCTTCTTAAGTAGTTTTCCTTTGATTGGGCACACCTGGCTAACTAATTATCGCAGGTGTCTGAGATTGATTACAATGACCCAAAGAGCCCTAAGACACAATACCATCCATGAGTTTAATTGAAAAACGAATAATTAAATATTTATGACACTTAAATCCAATGTGCATAATAATTTGCAACATGGTGTATGCACAAAATATATTTACATGAGACTCTTGAAAATTTCAATGTCTACAATAAAAAAAAGATACTTTTGGGAGTTTTTTCAAATTTTCATGTGACTCTTAGGGGGATTAAAACCATTCTTTTTATCACTCCAATGCATCTAAAAAAAAAACAACTAAAAAAATATCCTGCAGCTCTTATGAAGACTTGTGTGTTTCCATGGTTGCAAGTTACAGAAAACCCCTGTGTAGTTAGATCTGTAGTCCTGTGCTCCTTCCTTCCATCTGACCTCGCTTTTTTTGAACCTACATACAGAAGAAGAGCGGGCAGATGGAATGGAGTAACACAGGACTGCAGGACTATTTGGTGAACATACCCTTTACGTTAGAAAGCATCTACACAGAGCATTAAGTTGTCTATGAAAAGCTTCAATTTTTCAGGAGTGTCCTGCGGTTCGCCAGGGAAAGTGGAAAATGGGATTGTACAAATGGAAGATGACAAGTTTCAGTCAATAGCAAATTTTTCCTGTAATGAAGGGTAAGTATAATTAAGATAAAACCACAAAACACAGCTCTTGGTATTTTTCTCCCCCCATGGATATAACATGCCTATCCTTTCCCTATCACCACCATTGGCCGAGCTAAATGGACATGTTAATGGTGGTGATAGGGAAAGGATAGGAATCTTGGGTCTATCGCCAAATAAAAGAGGTTGTCAGGTTCAGACAACACATTTTCATAGAGGGTCTCTCTCTCTCTCTGTGTAGGACTCAGCACGTTCATTCGTTACACTTTGCTGTAGTTGAATTAAAAACTTGCTGCAGGACAAAAAAAATTGGCAGCAATTTAAATCCCAGCATGTAGCGATTAAAAAAAATGGCTAGCAAATCTCTTGACTGGAGTGATTTTAAAGACATTTTCAAGCTACTCAATGCATTCCTATGGACACCGATTTGTCACAGTGATGTCACAGCGATCTTTGTGCAGTGAGATAAATAGTCCCAAGCCTAATGCATTCCTATGGACAGCGATCAATCGATCACTACAAAACAAGGTCTATGTTTAGCCCCAGCTTTAAGCTTCAAAACCACTTTATTGTTTTTAAAGTGCCATATACAGTAATAGGAAGAGAAAAATGCACATTTCTATACGCTCTTTTTTTGCCCCTTTAAAAAAGACAAATTTAAAAACTCGTTTTTTTAAAAAAAAGAATGTAATTAGTACATGTGTTTTGTCAAAATAGTGTGTCTTACTACCCACATTTTTACATGCAAGTTTTTTTTGTGTGGAGTTTTTTGCAGTACATGTGATATAATTCAAAGATCATGTGATTCTTCTTTGCAACACAAAATTTATTCTGAAAAACACGCCACAATGACGCCATAAAGACATAAGAAAATAAAGCCATAAAAGAAACCACACTCTTTGTAGCACATTTATTAGTTCCCTATTGACTTCAAGCCGACATCTGGGTGCAGCATTTTTTGTAAAAAAAAAAAAAAACTGGGAATTTTTTTTCCCTAAAAATGCTGTGTGTAAAGGCCTCCTTTAGCCTCAAAGCTGCAACTCAGCTGAATATTTTTTGGGGTTTCCTGTTTTTGGATAAAAAACCTTTTTGAATAACTCTTTAATGCACATGGGCGCATAAAATTCTAGGGGAGTACTTACACGTGGCAGATTTGTTGCAGACATTTTCTGCGATTGAAAATCCATTCCATACATCTGAACGGCGTTGTTTCTGCAGAATGTGCATGGATTTCTGAAAGCCTCATTCAGACAAATGGAACAGTTGCAGGAATTTCTGCAACAAATGTGCTGTTTGTGAACATGCCCTTATTCACCAAATATACCATTATCGGGGAGAATCTATTAAGGCTCGCATTTCACATAAAAAAACACTGGTGTAAGATTGATGTCTGGCCATCTGTGTGCTAGAAAGTCAAATCTAAGTCTGCTGTGAGCTGATGTAGATTTGCGCTTTCATTTTCGCCAGTTTCTGTCATATATTTTTGTAAGTCTGTCAGGCCGAGTGTGCCCTGCCCTTAAGTCTCACCCACTTTAATGTAAAGTGCTATTAGTGGTAAAAATGGCACAAAAGTCAAACATTTCTATGTAAATGATCTAATAATTTAAATAATCTGTGGCATTTACGGCTTTTTTACGCCAGAAAACTGGCGCAGAACTAGTAATAAATTCCCCCATCAACTTCATACCTGCTTTGACAGCTCTCACCTGCTCTGACCTATTGAAAGTCATGTATGTATCTGTCAATGGGGACATCAATGATTTTGGGGATTTACACTACCGTTCAAAAGTTTAGGGTCACTTAGAAATTTCCTTATTTTTGAAAGAAAAGCACAGTATTTTTCAATGAAGATAACATTAAATTAATCAGAAATACACTCTATACATTGTTAATGTGGTAAATGACTATTCTAGCTGCAAACGTCTGGTTTTTAATGCAATATCTACATAGGTGTATAGAGGCCCATTTCCAGCAACCATCACTCCAGTGTTCTAATGGTACATTGTGTTTGCTAACTGTGTTAGAAGGCTAATGGATGATTAGAAAACACTTGATAACCCTTGTGCAATTATGTTAGCACCGCTGTGAACAGTTTTGCTGTTTAGAAGAGCTATAAAACTGATCTTCCTTTGAGCTAGTTGAGAATCTGGAGGATTACATTTGTGCGTTCGATTAAACTCTGCAAATGGCTAGAAAGACAGAGCTTTCATGTGAAACTCGACTGTTAAGGATCTGCCAGGCACAGCTTCTGTATCTACGCCCATAGGTAATCAGTCTGCACCTGCTTCTATGTCTGTGAGACTGACTCCATCTTCCACCACTCAGGATGGCAGGCTTACGAGTGGGAGAGCCTATCACAGCCTGGCCAGACGGAGCTAGTTCCCGCCCTCTGTCTATTTATACCTGCCTTTCCTGTTCCTCCTTGCTTGTGATTCTTCTCGTTTGGTTTCCTGGCTCTGCTGCAGCTTCTTGAACTATTTGACCCTGCTTCATATTGACCCTGGCTTACTGACTACTCTCCTGCTCTGCGTTTGGTACCTCGTACACTCCTGGTTTGACTCGGCTTGTTCACTACTCTCCTTCTCTGCGTTTTGTACCTCGTACACTCCTGGTTTGACTCGGCTCGTTCACCACTCTTGTTGCTCACGTTGTTGTCGTGGGCAACTGCCCCTTTTCCCTTGCTTCTGTGTACCCTTGTCTGTTTGTCTGTCGTGCACTTATTGAGCGTAGGGACCGTCGCCCAGTTGTACCCCGTCACCTAGGGCGGGTCGTTGCAAGTAGGCAGGGACTGAGTGGCGGGTAGATTAGGGCTCACTTGTCTGTTTCCTTACCCCCGTCATTACATAGACAGTCTATTCTTGTTTCCTACAACGGTGTGTACTACTCTCTTCAGAGGACAGCACAAACGGCTCTAACCAGAGTAGAAAGAGAAGTGGGAGGCCCCGCTGCACAACTGAGCAACAAGACAAGTACATTAGAGTCTCTAGTTTGAGAAATAGACGCCTCACAGGTCCTCAACTGGCAGCTTCATTAAATAGTACCCGCAAAACACCAGTGTCAACGTCTACAGTGAAGAGGCGACTCCGGGATGCTGGCCTTCAGGGCAGGGTGGCAAAGAAAAAGCCATATCTGAGACTAGCTAATAAAAGGAAAAGATTAATATGGGCAAAAGCACACAGACATTGGACAGAGGAAGATTGGAAAAAAAGTGTTATGGACAGACGAATCGAAGTTTAAGGTGTTTGGATCACACAGAAGAACATTTGTGAGACGCAGAACAACTGAAAAGATGCTGGAAGAGTGCCTGACGCCATCTGTCAAGCATGGTGGAGGTAATGTGATGGTCTGGGGTTGCTTTGGTGCTGGTAAAGTGGGAGATTTGTACAAGGTATAAGGGATTTTGAATAAGGAAGGCTATCACTCCATTTTGCAACGCCATGCTATACCCTGTGGACAGCGCTTGATTGGAGCCAATTTCATCCTACAACAGGACAATGACCCAAAGCACACCTCCACATTATGCAAAAACTATTTAGGGAAGAAGCAGGCAGCTGGTATTCTATCTGTAATGGAGTGGCCAGCGCAGTCACCAGATCTCAACCCCATAGAGCTGTTGTGGGAGCAGCTTGACCGTATGGTAGGCAAGAAGTGCCCATCAAGCCAATCCAACTTCTGGGAGGGGCTTCTGGAAGCATGGGGTGAAATTTCTCCCGATTACCTCAGCAAATTAACAGCTAGAATGCCAAAGGTCTGCAATGCTCTAATTGCTGCAAATGGAGCATTCTTTGACGAAAGCAAAGTTTGAAGGAGAAAATTATTATTTCAAATAAAAATCATTATTTCTAACCTTGTCAATGTCTTGACTATATTTTCTAGTCATTTTGCAACTCATTTGATAAATATAAGTGTGAGTTTTCATGGAAAACATAAAATTGTCTGGGTGACCCCAAACTTTTGAACGGTAGTGTAGTTCCACACAAGCTTTATGATAACACTAAACTTAACAGATAAAACACGGGAAATATAATAAGAATCTCTCAGTAAGGATACATTCACATGTGGCTTCGTGTGGTATAGAGAACTGCACCATTAGCAGACCGCAAAAAAACACGTGCTACAATTCTGCCGCAAAAGTATATATTATGAAAGAAACAGTTATTGGAACATATTCCTAGCACTATGTCTAATGTTTTACTATTGCAGTCAATGGGGAATTGTGAAACTGCAACAAAACTATCACCAATGGGGCAAACTGCAGTTTTATAAATCCTGAAAACTGCAAGCATTTAAACTATACTGTGTGGATAGGATTCCATAAAAAAAATCTATAGTGTTACATCTGGTCGTGTGTGTTTTAGGCTCTGAATCTATCATTTCAATGATCAGCCTAGAATCTCAGCATTGATATTAACAATTGAAGGGTATTTCTCTCTCCTTTAAAATGCATTGAATTAGATAAAATAAATGAAAGGGGTTGTCTCATGAAGACTTTTTAACAAGAAGCTGGTGTGGCAAATAACTATTCATGATGGGTCTAATCTATGCTAAACCACCGCAATTAACTGTGGCCTCTGCAAGAGAAGTGTAGCATTACATGCTAGCCATTCAAATGTAGGCCAAACATGTAATGCATGGACAAGCCAGTCTACCATAGCCAAGTCCGGCACATAGACAATGGTCTCGGGTGAGGCCTCCCCCTCATGGCCATTATAAACTTGAGTGACTGTTAGCATTGGCCGATTGGTCCCCTTGTCATATTGTATTTCGGTAACGCCAATGGAACGAATTGTGCCAGATGGAGAGTCAACACATTGTTTCAAATAGCATACAATTTTTATGAAATTGCAAGTTTATACGACCCACATCAACCAATCTCTCTATCTCTCTCTCCGTATATATATATATATATATATATATATATATATATATATATGGCTCATATTGTGTTTTATTTCCTTGTTTCATGTAGTTACAAGTTATTGGGAGATAAATACAGAGAATGCATGGAAGATGGAACCTGGAGCGACAGCATTCCAACGTGTGAGAGTAAGGACCTCTGCATATTACATCTGCATAGCTTATAATGTCCAGTCACAGTCATAGACAAAGAACTTACAGAGTAGATTCTGCAATATCAGTGTGACGTACTATCAACTCTATCCCTCATTTTACATGTGGCTTTTTTTGTATAGCATACCTCTTTTTTTTCTTGCATGAATCATGTTCATGTGAATATATGAAACTTTGTAATTATTCGGGGAAAGTGGCATCTTCATCTCCTCCTAATTCCCCTTTCCGTGCCAGCAGATAATTGTTAATAAATCTCTTCAGTCACTAAAAAACGTCACAAACGTCATTAGCTTTTTGCCATACACTAATTTTTTTATGTGACCACATTTTCAAAATTGCAACTTTCCCTGTCGCATGGTGTATTACAGAACTTTGTCCCACTGAAGTCAACGAGAGGTGTGTAAAATAGGCGACTCATGTATGTTATTGATTTTAGCATATATTTCATGCATTTGTGGCATTTTTTTCGCCATATTTCTTAAGAAAATAATGTCAGGGAGGGGCTTTAGAAACTAAAAAGTAATAAACTGATAAAAATACTGAATAAATCCGAAACCAAATGTGGATGAAAATGTAAACACTGAGAATAGTGACTTAAAACTCAGGTGCATAAGGACAATAAGTCGTGTATTTGTTGTCTGTACAGTGCTCCGCTTCACTTCTGTATTTAAATGCATTCATCTGAGTGAGGCCTAAATGGGCATGTACACGGGCCAATAATTGCCCAAACAAGCGTTCTTACAAACGTCCTTTTACGCTTATTGGCGCGTATAGGCAGGGCGACGTTTAGCCGACAAGGCCCATTCTTCAGCTGATAATATCGTTTATTCAGACTATAAAATGACTGCTGTTGGTAGCACATCTCCCCGTGTAAACGGGATGAGCTGCCGACAAAGATGCAAACTGATGAGGACCGAACTATCATATTAATCCAAACGGAAACGATTAGCAACGGAAGCATTACTATTGAAATCAATGGTAATGCAAATGGAAAGCTATGGTTTCCATTTGGTTTCCTTTCATGTGATCCCCTGACGAAAAGGTCTGATGGAACCCATGAACGGAACCCCGACCCAGATGTGAACGAAGCCTTAGCTTAAAAAGCAAAGCATTACATAGAATTATACGTTCAGAAATGATTAACTATTGAGCTTGATCATCTGTTTTTCACTTGTTACTGTACATTTCTTTACTTCAAACAGGAAGCTGCCCAGACCCCCCTGAACCTGATTTTGCACAGATTATTGAGATACCGCAGTATTTTCCAGTTGGAATAACTATTACTTACCGGTGCAGCCCTGGATATAAATATGACTTATTTCTACCACCTATCATTCAGTGTCTGGATGGATTTACATGGTCAAAGATCACTGAATTCTGCAAAAGTAAGTACGGTTTTGGCAGTGGCGTAACTACTGCCAATAATGATAAATATTTACTAATATCATGCGAATGTCTTCAGAGAGTAAATAAAGAAAATACCTATCAAAACTTGTATATTATTATGTAGAATGTTGTTGTTTTTTTATTACAATTAAAGGGGTTTTTCAATGAACACTATTATGTTTTTGTTTTTTAAAAAGCACCAAATTCTGAACACATTTTGTATTGAACACATTTTGTATTTAAAAAAAAAACCATCTAGTAAATTTATGGCATTTGACTTGTGTAGTATGGCTCCACCTGGTGTTAAGTGTATAGCAATCTACATGTCCACCTACTGAGCTGAGTGCTGGTTGACACGCATGCTCAGTCACTCTCCCCACAGACCGTTCTCTACATAGCGATCCTCTAATCACCAATAGAAACTGCTTTCTGTCCTGCTTGTCAGGGAAGGAGCAGAGCCTCTGCAGTAGGAAACTCCTTTCTGCCATAGAAAATCCAGTGTAATCTGGAAACAAAAAAAAAAAGCAGATAATTCTGTCATAGAAATCTGCAGAAAATTGCATTTTTGCTGTGGAAACTGTGCGTATTATTGCTGCGGTTTTACCTGCAGATTTAGTGTCAAGCATTTATTATAGCAAACTGCAGATTTACAGTGGTTTGTATTGTGTTTCTGCTGTATTTCCACTATATATACCGCAACAAGTCTCATCTGTAGTGGAATTTATAATCCCCATTCTTTGGGCCAAACACGCAGCATCCCTAGACAGAAAATGCAGCATAAATTGCATATGTTGCAGAATTAGAAAAGTCACACTGCAGAACACTTCCCGCACGACTTTTCTGCATTTATTTTCCACAACGTGTGGCTGAGAATGGCTAAATGTCATTCACTTTGCTGCCACTGTACATGCTGCAGGATTTCTGCACAGAATTCCGTTGTGGAAATTCCACAGCGTTTACGCAATGTGGGAACCCAGCCTTAAAGAGACTCTGTCACTACATTATAAGTGCCCTATCTCCTATATAAGGAGATGGGCGCTGTAATGTAGGTGACAGTAATGCTTTTTATTTAAAAAAACGATCTTTTTTCACAACGTTAGGAGCGATTTTGGTTTATGCTAATGAGCTTTCTTAATGCCCAAGTGGGCGTACTTTTACTTTCGACCAAGTGGGCATTGTACAGAGGAGTGTATGACGCTGACCAATCGGCATCATGCACTACTCTCCATTCATTTACACTGCACTAGCGATATAGTTATATCGCTATGTGCAGTCTCATACACAAGCCCTAACATTACTACAGTGTCCTGATAATGAATACACATGAAATGCAGCCTGGACGTCATGTGTACTCAGAATCCTGACACTTCTGACTCTTTTTTTGTGAGATTCCGGCAAGTGAAACCAAATCTCGTTTAGCTCCGTGATCTCGCGAGATTTCGTATCCGTTGCTGGAATCTCACAAAAAAGAGTCAGAAGTGTCAGGATTCTGAGTACACATGACGTCCAGGCTGGATTTCATGTGTATTCATTATCAGGACACTGTAGTAATGTTAGGGTTTGTTTATGTAGCTGCACATAGTGATATATCTATATCGCTAGTACAGTGTAAATGAATGGAGAGGAGTGCATGATGCCGATTGGTCAGTGTCATACACTCCTCTGTACAACGCCCACTTGGTCGAAAGTAAAAGTACGCCCACTTGGGCATTAAGAAAGCTCATTAGCATAAACCAAAATCGCTCCTAACGTTGTGAAAAAAGATCGTTTTTTAAAATAAAAAGCATTACTGTCACCTACATTACAGCGCCCATCTCCTTATATAGGAGATAGGGCACTTATAATGTGGTGACAGAGCCTCTTTAAGCTGGTTTGGAAAGTAAGAAATGACTATATTGGCATCTGCCAGAAGAGGAAATCGATTCCTCCACAGCCCCTCCCTTATCAGCACAGATAAGCAGCAGCACCAAGGGAGAGGGGAAGTGACATAGGAGAAAGGTATTTTTATATACTATAAACACTGCAAATTACTTTACAACAGCTATTAACATAACAGCCTTTGATTTGTGGGATAACCCATTTAATATCACTTTCTCTTTTTAATATGTAAAGACGTCCTGTTGTTGATATTATTAATAGAATAACTAAACTAAATAATAATAATTAAATTGCTTATTTTTTAGAGGTCATCTGTGGAGAACCCGAGCGGATCAAAAATGGGAATGTAAGAAGCACAGGAACAGATTTTGGATCAACAGCTACTTACAGCTGCAATAATGGGTGAGTGGCCAATAATAACAATCTACATCCAGTGTGAATAACACATATGTTATGTGAAGATCATAGGTTCATCACAGAAAGCCTGGATTCACATGGGAGGGAAATGCTCCGGATATTCGTTCCCGCAAAAAAATCTGCAAGTGTTACGTGCGGATTTAGCTCCGAATTTCGCCCCTTCAGCATCGAAAAGGGAGAAATCCGCAGTGAATATCCAGGACAGAATGAACATGCTGCAGATTTTAAAACCCACAACATGTTCTGATTTCCATGTCAAAAATGTTCAGGAGTATGTGGATGAGATTTGTTCAAATTCTGCAGCATCTCCGTAGCGAGGCAATTCAGCCTTTTTGACAGACCTATAATTTAATAAATGCTGATGTAGAATCTAAAACTTCAAATACCCAGAAAATGCCCTACAGACCGGTCAGTTAACTTGAAACTTAACATGATGACTGGTCTGCAAAATAAATGTTGGGAAGTTGAAATTCTTTAGAGCCCTGTATATTATTACAGTAAGGTCATATACTGTAGCTAGAGAGCTATTCCAATAATAATAATAATAATATTATAATATAATAGGCAGATAAGACATTCCTAGAATTCCCTAACTTCACATTCTTCTTCGCTCCGCCTGTAAATTTAATTCTGTAAAAGATGTTTTAGTTTGTGCATTATTAATGTAACGTAGTGATTTTGTTTTTGTTCCTTTTTACTGTGGTGTGGATTTATACTTGGTTATTGCTGCTGTAGGTGGCCTATAAATTAGACAACATAAAGTCTGAGACAGAAATTTGCACATAGCAGTTGCCACACATTGCAGGGGAGACCAAGTAAAGCTAGAAATGTGTAAACCGTATCCCATAGCGGAGAATAATGGTCATGATTACCAAATTGTTTTCTTACAATTGCCCCTATATTCTTCATGTCTAAATCAATGATCGTTGAAATGATGCATAATGTATATATAGTAAGTAAACGGCTATTTAAAAATATCGAAACAAATAGTTGTACAAAATGTATCCATACTAAAGTGCTAGACTTATTTATGCATTTTATCGTTTATTTATCTACAGATTCACTTTGATTGGACAGTCACAAAGAAAATGTACAGCAGATGCTGTATGGGAGGGCAGCCCCCCTGTATGCCAATGTAAGTTTCTATGCCTTTCTAATAACTTGCACTAAGATGATGTTTCACTTTTTTTAGAGAGTTCTCTTTGAAAGTTTTGCATTATGTGTTTTATTTTTTCTTCCAGAACATCAAGACCTTATGAATTATCAGACTTAAGAACCGTGCATGTGTGACCTTGATTCGGATTAAGCTTTCATTTTTAGAATTTTTTTTTTCCATGCCATACTATTAACTTAGAAATAACTAACTTCTACCAGTATATTGGTTTTGATAAGTAGGAATTTTCACACGTTTAGATAAAAAGTGATCCATATTTTCTTCGTATTTTCACTTGTTGAAGTAAATCTTCTAAACTTGACTTATGTAATGACATCCATATATTGAACGAGATTCCTCTCAAAAAGGATTTTTTTTTTTTTTTTAACTTTTGCATCTCAATTAAGTTGTTAACCTCATAATAATGTCTGTGTTGTGCTATATTATTGTTCTTGATGTTTAATCAACATTGATTTACGCTTTACATATGGTCTGCAATAGGATATCACGAGCACTTAGCCCGTCCCTTAGATAAGCCCCAACCCTTAATTCGACTACCAGCCAAAAATGAAGATCAGAAAGCAAACTTACATGTGTTCTCTAAAAGATTTCAACAAGACTAAGGGTATGTTCACACGGCCTATTTACGGACGTAAATCGGGCGTTTTTGCCCCGAATTACGCCCGAAAATAGCGCCTCAATAGCGCTGACAAACATCTGCCCATTGAAAGCAATGGGCAGACGTTTGTCTGTTCACACGAGGCGTATATTTACGCGCCGCTGTCAAATGACCTGTCACCTCTTTGGCCGTAATTGGAGCCGCTATTCATTGACTCCAATGAATAGCAGCGCTAATTACGGCCGTAATTGACGCGGCGTTCAAGCGCCTGCACATGCCGGTACGGCTGAAATTACGGGGATGTTTTCAGGCTGAAACATCCCCGTAATTTCAGCCGTTACGGACCCCCGCCGTGTGAACATACCCTAACAGTGTGGGGAAATGTATCTCCTGCCTATAATTACTAGGACTTATCTCAAAAGAAAAAAACAACATGACTTGAGATGTTACCCTCTGGTAACTTGGGCCCATCAAAGGAAATTATTCCTGGGCCCGCTCTACAAGTATATAGAATATGACATTGGCCCAGGAATAATGTTATTGTACATACTGGTCATATCACTAGGACTAATATGTCATATGCAAATGAATCCACTGATGGTATTGTCTCTTGCTGAATTTCCATGTTGTTGCATGTCCTTGCTACTTTAAGGCTGGATTCACATGCGTCAGATTTTGTTGCAGAAATTTCTGCAACTTAAAATCTGTTTCATTCATCTGAATGGAACTTGCAGAAATCCAGGTGTTTGCTGCAGAAACAACCACATTCAGTTGAATGGATCTGATTTTCAGTTGCAAACATTTCTGCAACAAAATCTACTGCGCGTGAATCCATCCTAAGGCTATGTTCACACGGGGTATTTTGCCGAGTTTTTTGACGCGGAAACCGCGTCGCAAAACTCGGCAAAAACGGCCCGAAAATGCCTCCCATTGATTTCAATGGGAGGCGTCGGCGGCTTTTTTCCGCGAGCAGTAAAACTGCCTCGTGGGAAAAAGAAGCGACATGCCCTATCTTCGGGCGCTTCCGCCTCTGACCTCCCATTGACTTCAATGGGAGGCAGAGAAAGCGTATTTTGCGCTGTTTTATGCCCGCGGCGCTCAATGGCCGCTGGCGAAAATCGGCGTGCAGGGAGAGGAAAATCTGCCTCAAAGTTCCAAACGGAATTTTGAGGCAGATATTCCTCCCCCAAAATACTCCGTGTGAACATAGCCTAAGTCTGGGGCTAGACCTAGACATTTGTATAGAAGTGAACGATAAATCGCTGTCCATAGGCATTAGGCTTGGGACTATTTATCTCACGATAGGTAATCGCTGTCCGTATGAATCCATTGAGAAGCTTGAAAATCTCTTCAAAATCGCTCCAGACAAGTGTGTAGCAAAATGGCTAGCAAATCTCTTGACTGGAGCGATTTTGTAGAGATTTTCAAGCTACTCAACGGATTCCTATTGACAGCGATTTATCACAGCGATTGTTTATGGTGAGATAAATAGTCCCAAGCTTAATGGATTCCTATTTACAGAGATTTATCACAGCGATATCACAGCGATTCTAGTGAGATAAATAGCCCCAAGCCTAATGCATTCCTAAGGACAGCGATTAGTCATTCCCTACAAGAAAAAAGCCTATGTCTAGCCCCAGCCTAAAGAACCTGGGCCCTCTAATCTTTAATTGAAAAAGCTTGGCGGCGGGTGGAAGATCTCCTCATGTGTCAAAAGTATCTTCATTTAAAACTGATAATAAAAAGGATTTCTACAGTTAATGTGCAAAAAGCAATTTAAAATTTGGAATACACACACACACACACACAGACACACACACACATATATATATATATATATATATATATATATATATATATATATATATATATATGTATGTATAAAAAATATATACACACACACACACAAACTAGTCCTTCTCAATGAATTAGAATATCATCAAAAAGTTAATTTATTTCAGTAATTCAATTCAAAAAGTGAATCTCATATTATATAGATTCATTACACACAGAGTGATCTATTTCTAGCATTCTTTTCATATAATGTTGATGATTATGGCTAAGGGTATGTTCACACGGCCTATTTTCGACCGTTTTTCGGGCCGTAAATGCCCGAAAAATGGCCGACAAATCGGAAGCAGAATGCCTCCAAACATCTGCCCATTGATTTCAATGGGAAAAACGGCGTTCTGTTCCAAAAGGCCGTTTTTTTCCGTGGCCGTTTTGAAAAGACGCTCCATATTTTCAGACACTTTTGAGTTTGCGTGTGAACATACCCTAACAGTTAATGAAAACCTAAAATTCGGTCTCTCAGAAAATTTGAATATTAAATAAGCCCAATTTCAAAAATTATTTTTAATACCGAAATCTTGGCTTAGTGAAAAATATGTACAGTATATGCACTCAATACTTGGTCAGGGTTCCTTTTGAATGACTTACTGCATCAATGCGGTGTGGAAAGGAGGCGATCAGCCTGTGGCACTGCTGAGGTGTTATAGAAGCCCCGGTTGCTTTGATAGCGGCCTTCAGCTCGTCTGCATTGTTGGGTCTGGTGTCTCATCTTCCTCTTGACAATACCCCATAGATTCTCTATGGGGTTTAGGTCAGGCGAGTTTGCTGGCCAATCAAACACAGCGATACTGTGGTTATTAACCAGGTATTGGTACTTTTGGCAGTGTGGGCAGGTGCCAAGTCGTGCTGGAAAATGAAATTAGCATCTCCATAAAGCTTGTCAGCAGAGGGAAGCATGAAGTGCTCTAAAATTTCCTGGTAGACAGCTGCGTTGACTCTGAACTTGAAATAGCACAGTGGACCAACACCAGCATATGACATGGCTCCCCAAACCATCACTGACTGTGGAAACTTCACACTGGACCACAAGCAACTTGTATTGATTCCCCTCCACTCTTCCTCCAGACTCTGGGACCTGGATTTCCAAATGAAATGCAAATTTTACTTTCATCTGAAAACAGGACTTTGGACAACTGAGCACCAGACCATTCATTTTAAAGGCTTAGGAAACTTTTGCCGGTGTTTTGTGTTGATTAGCTGATTAGATTGTGACATCATGAGTCTACAATCTTCAACTTTTACCCAATATTCAGATTTTCTGAGAGACTAAGTTTTGGGTTTTCATTAACTGTTAATGGGGTTTTACACAGGACGATTATCAGGCAGACGAGCATTAATTGAAAGCTCGTTGCCTATAATTGCCCTGTGTAAACAGGGAAATGACCGGCAAATGCTCGATCATCAGCTGGTCGTATCGTTATAAAAAAGTAAACATGTGTAAACATGTGTAAACATGTGTAAACAGAGAGACGCGCTGCCGACATTATAATAATGGATGGGGGCGAGCAATCTGATTAATGACTGCTCGTCCCCATCCATAGCTCCGTGTGACAGGAGCAAGCGAGCGCCTATCGGTCGGTGTAAAAGGACCTTCAGCCATAATCATCAACATTAAAAGAAAAGAATGCTGGAAATAGATCACTCGGTATGTAATGAATCTATATAATATATGAGTTTCACTTTTTGAATTGAATTACTAAAATAAATTAACTTTTTAATGATATTCTAATTCATTGAGAAGGACTAGTATATATAAAAAATAGAGATAGACAAGATGTATAATAGTTACCTCTCATATATTAATATAATTTTGTACAAATATAAATTAATATCCAATGGGCTTAAAAAAAGAAATACATTTTGCGCAAAGGGGAATAGTTTTTAAATTTACATTGTAAATCTAGGTATGGAAATATAAAAATATAGAACTCAAGGGGAAAAATGTATCTACATATTTTGGTATTCAGTACATTTATTCTAATTAAAACAACATGTATCAAATTTGCAATAAAGAACAACAAATTAACAAAATTACCGTATTCCATATAACTAAAAGCTAAGGACTGCTGTTTGTAAACCTCAAATGCTGTAACAGAGAATTTGTATACAGCAACAAAAACAAATGAAAATATTGTACATTCTCGCCCATCATCTATTATACATTAGTGCACAAAAAAACAGGAGGCTCAATGTTTAAAGCACGCCTAGGACCATCAATTGTGACATGTTTTACGTTAATCTTATTGCTAACCGTACCCAGTCTAATAATGACATACATAGCATCTTTTCCACGCACACCGCAATATGTTGCCCTATGGGTTTGGGAGTGATTTTTATCTGTTGACAGAGAAATTATCCTAATAAAATACATTGTCACATGATGACTTGTGCACTGTTCATGTTGATCTAGTTTTCTGTACTTAGTCCATGATGATCCAGTAGAATATGCTGTGCAGATTTAACACAGTTCAGAGTGACCTGATACGACTCATTTTGTGCTAATAAATGTTATGATCAGCATGAACAGACTTCATACACAGCGTATTCATTTATGTAATTTTGGTGGCATTTTTCTGACCTGTGACATTTTTTTTCAAAAGCAGCATGCTTTGGGTATGGCCTTTTTCCTCACATTTTCTCAATAGGCTTTCAAAAACGACCAGAAAAAGAGCATGTTCAAAATGTTACAAAATAAATTCCACCAAAAACGCTTTAATATAAAATGAAATTAAAAAAAAAAACACTTGCCATTCAAGGTGTTTTATTATAAGCTTTAAAAAAATGCTGAACAATAAGTGTGTATGGATTTAGCCTAAAGCTGAAATCATACAAGCAGTTTTTGATGCAGTTTTTTGAGACAGACACAGGAGTGGATAGAAAAAGAAAGGGTAGACATATCAGTCTTTTTTATAGGCTGGATTCACAGCCTATTCACGTATTTGTTATAAATTTTATTGCGGATTTTAGTGCAGATTTTTGAGCCAAAGCCAGAAGCGGTTTCCAAAGGAATGGGAAATATAAAGGGAGAATTCATACTTCTCTTGCATTCACTTCTGGCTGTGGCTCAAAAATCTGCACAAAAATCAGTAACAAATACACGATGTGTGAATCTAGCCTTCTTCTTTTCCTTGTTGTTGGATCTACTCCTTAGCTGTAGCATAAAAAATTGCTGCAAAAATTGCCACAAAAACAATATTGTGCGATTCGAATCATAGTTTAAACAATGAATTTAATATAATACTCCACATTTTATATCTTGGAACCATGGGGTTGACTTCCAACAGGTGGCACCTCATTAACATATGCATATATATATGTATGTATGTGTATATATATATATATATATATATATATATATGGAGGAGATTATATAGCAGTACTGAGCAGTGTAGTTGAGAATCCAGAACTGGGGTGACATATTTCTCTTACCAGGAAGATGAAACACATCTGTGTGTAGCCTTCTTACTCTGCTCTTGCTACCCTCTTCCCTCTCTATAGACTTCTATGGGCAGCTTGTCTCTGTCTTTCCCTGCTCCCTTCTCTTCTTTATATAGTCTTCTATGGGCAGCGTGTCTGTGTCTTTCTTTTTCCCTGATCACTCCTCCTGCTCCCCCTCCCCTCTCAATAGACTTTTATTGGCAGGCAGTAAAAAGAAACACCCCCATTTCGTGTAGTCCGTCTCCTCTGCTCTGTAACCAGAGATGGATTTTGCTTAACAACAGGGGGTGGACAGCAGAGGAAGGGAGACAACTAATGTCAGCAACGTGACACAGAAATTGCATGAATAAAATAACTACATGTTAACAGTAAGTAAATTACAAAGTTGTTATATATCTGGTATACTATTAGTTTAGCATAAGTTGTTTGAAAAATTTGTGTCAATTTAAGCTAGAAAATTGCCCCAAATTTAAGAAAATAGTACACAACGCATGATAAATTTGACGCAACTCACTATGTAAACATGAGCTTTATTTGTTGTGTTAGGAATATTCTACTTGTCACGTTGGGTACGTGGACCCACTGGGCCGTACCGCCTTGACGGTATGGCAGCTGGCGAACAGGACACAGGTCACGGACTATAGTTCATATAGTGTACCTGTGGTAGCTCAGACAGTAGCAAGACAGGCTTGGCTGGGACTAGGCAGCAGGCAGGCTCCAGGCGTGGTGTAGCAAAACAGGCGTGGTATAAAGCGCATCACGACTTCAGCTCAACACGTTGGTACTTGACCAGGATGGCATGGGATACAGGTTACAGGTAGCAGGAACGGGAAAAACTGGGAACTGGGAAACACTAGGAGACGATTTGCATATACATACTAGGATAACAACAACAACAACAACGCTCAGGCATTACAGGGAGGGGCAGAGCCCTTCTTAAAGCCCAGGTTGCTCTGGGAGCAATCAGCTCAATCCGCCACCTGTGTGCGCTTTGGCTCCTTAAGTCTGGACTAAGCGCGCGAGCGCACCCTGGTGGTCACTGTGGAACAGGACGACCACATGTGCAGACATCTCTGGGGAGAAGGGCGTCGACTGGATGGAAGGAGTTCGTGGTCAGCGACTACAGACGTTACAGTATCCCTCCTCTTACGCCCCCTCCTCTTGGGACCAGAACGAGAGAGAAACCTCTTAATGAGGGTAGGAGCATTGAGATTCTCTTCTGGCTCCCAGGACCTCTCTTCTGGACTAAACTCCTTCCAATCTACTAAATAAAAGGTTCTTCCTCTTACTTTTTTAGTGTCCAGGATCTCCTTAACCTCAAAAGTCTCTGATGAACCGCTGGGAGCCACTGCAGGAGTGGAAGTCTTGGAGTAGCGGTTCAAGATCACCGGCTTCAGCAGGGAGACATGGAAGGAGTTGGGGATCTTGAGGGTAGGAGGCAGCCAAAGCTTGTAGGAAACAGGGTTGATTTGTTGCAAAATCTCGAAGGGTCTAAGGAACCCGGGAGAAAACTTGTACAATGGCACCCTCAGCCAGATATTCCTAGAGGACAGCCAGACCTAAGTACCTGGAAGGAACTGGGGAGGCTCTCGTCTTCTTGTGTCTGCCTTTCTCTTCATGCAGTCGACCGCCAGCAGAATAGAAGATCGAGTCTGCTGCCAGATCTGTAGAAAGTCCCTGAATGCAGAGTCAGCTGCAGGCACCTGGGACGTAGTGGAAACAGGAAGAGGTATACGAGGGTGTTGGCCATAGACAATGAAGAATAGACTCTTAGCGGTGGACTCACTAGTATGGTTGTTGTAGAAGAACTCAGCCCAAGGAAGCAGCTGCACCCAGTCATCATGCTGCCTGGAGATAAAGTGTCGTAGATAGTGCTCCATAATCTGGTTTATTCTCTTGACTTGACCATTGGACTGGGGATGGTAGGCAGAGGAAAAGTCCAACGTCACACCGAGGAGTACGCAGAGGGCTCTCCAGAACTTACAGCTGAACTGAACCCCCCAATCCGACACAATATGTAGAGTCAAGCTGTGCAGATGGAAGATGTGTTGGACGAAGAGATTGACCAGTCGGGAAGCGGACGGTAGGCCGGTCAGTGAAACAAAATGAGCCATTTTAGAGAATCGGTCCACCACCACCCAGACCGTACTGCAACCAGCAGAGAGAGGCAGGTCCGTGACAAAGTCCATAGCAATATGCTGCCAAGGGGCATCGGGCACTGGCAACGACTGGAGCAGGCCGGCCGGTTTGGCGTGGGCAACCTTATTTGCTGCGCACACCGTGCAGGAGGAGACAATGTCAGTGATGTATTTAGGCAGCGTGGGTCACCAGAACTGACGAGCAATCAGGTCTCGGGTCTTACGGGCGCCCGCGTGACCTGTCAATTTGGAACTGTGTCCCCAGCGGAGGATTCTTTTTCTGTCCACCAGATGCACAAAAATCCTCCCTGGGGGAATGTCTCTAACTTGCAGAGGGTTGACAGGGATGATGCAGGATGGGTTAATGATACTCTGTGGAGACTCCTTAGTGTCCTCTGTCTCGAATGACCTGGGCAAGGCATCGTCCCTCACATTCTTGTCGGTCGGACGGTAGTGGTGCTCAAACTGGAACCTGGCAAAGAACAGCGATCACCTGGCCTGACGAGGATTCAGTCGTTGGGATGTCTGGAGATAAGTGAGGGTCTTGTGGTCCGTAAATATCAAGATGGGTTGTACTGCGCCCACTAATAGATGTCTCCACTCCTCCAGAACCAATTTGGTGGCCAGTAACTCCCGATCCCCAATCGAGTAGTTGCGTTCTGCGGAAGAGAAGCGCTTAGAGTAATAGCCACATACCATTGACTTGCCCTTGGAACCTCTTTGGAACAGGAGTGCACCAGCACCGACAGAGGAGGCGTCTACCTCCAACGAGAACTGTTGAGAATCATCTGGATGATGGAGGATAGAGGCTGACGTGAAGGCACACTTCAGGCTATTAAATGCGGACTCTGCTTCTGGAGTCCACACCTTGGCGTTCATGCCTTTCTTGGTGAGGTTAGAGATAGGAGATGTCAGTGAGGAGAAGTTTGGAATGAACTGTCTGTAGAAATTGGTGAATCCCAGGAAGCGCTGTATGGCCCTCAAGCCTTGAGGGCGTGGCCATACCAGAACGGCCTTTACCTTTTCAGGATCCATCTTGAGACCTTGATTCGAGATGATGTAGCCCAGGAAGGGTAGAGCATCTTTCTCAAATATGCACTTCTCCATCTTGGCGCAGAGGCGATTCTCCCTTAACCGCAGCAAAACTTGACGGACATGTCTCTGATGAGTCATGGGGTTGACGGCCTTGGGCAGGACAAAGAACGAGAGGAACTCGAATTGGAGGGCTCCCACTTGGAGCCTCAGCGGCTTGGTCACAGCTATAATTGGGTCTGGCAGAGGTAGTCCATTTACAGATGCAACTATCAACGGCCTCTCCAGAGGGGTAGTGGGCAATTGGAGAAGATGCACCAGGTCTCTACGAATGAAATTAGCAGCGGATCCAGTGTCCAGATACCGGATGCGTTTTCTCGCCGGACACTCTGGTCACAGGAATGGACAATTTAGACGAAAGTCATTCTTTACCCAAGGTTGTCTCCCCCACCAACCCTAGGTTCTGGGGCTTTTGGGGACACAGACCCACAAGATGGCCTCCGAGGCCGCAAAATAGACAGAGTCCTGAGGTACGTCTGCGTTGTCACTCCTGGGTAGACAGCTAAAACTGGTCCATCCTCACAGACTCCTTAGGAGGATCGACATCTGAGGACAGCAGGGGTTGCTGCAAAGTAGGGACCGGACTAGGGAGTCCTTTCTCCCAACGAGCTTCTTGGTGCCGTTTTCGGATCCTTATATCAATCCGGGCGGACAAAAGGATGAGGTCATCCAGGGTAGACGGTAGATCTCGGGCGGCAAGTTCGTCCTTAATCTTAGGATACAGTCCCTGCCAGATTATAGCCACCAGGGCCTCATTGTTCCACAACAGCTCTCCTGCCAGGGTGCAGAAGTGGATAGCGTACTCGCCCACGAAGGTGTCTCCCTGGCGTAGGTTCAGCAAAGAGGCGGCTGCAGACGAGACTCATCCAGGCTCCACAAACACCGTGCGAAATGTCCGGAGGAACCCCTGGAAGTCACGGGTCTCTGGTCCTTGTCCCTCCCAAATACAATTCGCCCATGCAAGGGCCCTGCCAGTGAGGAGAGGGACGATGAAAGCGACCCTTGCGCCATCAGACGAAAATGCCCTTACATACAGGCTAAAGTGAATCTGGCACTGGTTCAAACATCCATGGCAGGTCCTTGCGTCTCCATCGTAGCGGTCAGGAAGTGGCAAAGAAAATCGGTGATCAGCACTGCCACGAGGTGTAGTCAGAGGATCAGTACTGCCAGGAGGTGTAGTAGGAGGATCGGCAGCTTGCTCCTCCAGCCGATGTGCAATAATGTTCAAGGTCTGGAGGAGTTGGTTCTGTTGAGACCGGAGGTCTAGCATATCTGCCCGCATCTCTTGTGACATCATGGCCTGAGTGTACTGTCACATTAGGTACTGTTAAAGGGGGTGAGGTAATAGCGGGGTTTCACTTACTCGTGTCACCCACTATTACTACCACTTTTATAATCAGGGTCACTTGGGTTATGCCTAGTTCCCCTACCTTTTCCTTATACGAACGTCGATCTAATTGCTTTTGCTGCTACTCAAGGGAATAAGACCGTATAGTAAATAAAGGTAATATTTATTAACATACAGTAATCACTCATACATAAAATACAGTAACTATTCACAGTACAGTATAAACACGGTATCACAATCCTAATTATACCGCCACCCACTTACCTAAACATACAAAGAAGTTACGTTACAACACAATACACATAAATTACTTTTAATTCTCACACGCTCACTTTCTCTGTCCCACTCCCTCCTAAATAATCAGGTAAACGGGTCAACAGTGGGAAGGGTTTTCAGCAAGGGGTTAACTCAGGGAACTCAGGGACAGCAGCAATGGGTTAACTCAGGGACTGCAAGGGGTAGAAAGGGTTCACTCAGGGACAGCAAGGGGTAACTTCAGGGACAGCAAGGGTTACACAGGACAGCAAGGATCAACTTCAGGGACAGTAAGGGTTAACAGGTACTCGGGGGCAGCAAGGGTTAACTCAGGGCAGCAATGGGATAACTTCAGGGAATGCAAGGGTTAACTTCAGGGACTCGGGGACAGCAAGGGTTAACTCAGGGCAGCAAGGGTAAACAGGGACTCAGGGGCACCAAGGGGTACTCTGGGACAGCAAGGGTTAACAGGGACAGACAGAGAGAGAGGGGGAGTTTAAAGTGTAGCCGTAGCTACACTGATACTTAGCGTTTTAGTCGATGGAACAGGGGAGCAGAGTCAGGAGCCGTAGCAGGAGACAGGAGCAGGTTGTTGGAGGAGAGGCAGGACAGGAGAGGTGAGCCGGTCCATGGTGGTGTGGGAGGCAGGCAGGTCCCAGCTGCCCCTCGCTGGTGGAGTGGTGAGGTGGTCTTCAGCTGCTGAGCGTACCGACGCAGGGCTATTTAACTCTGCCGGTACGCTCGCAGCGGGGGACGAGTGGCGCTCGCCCCCAGCTAGCATGGGTCGGCATGGTGATAATGTATCCCCAGCCGACTCATGAGCGCCCGCGCGTAATCCCGTGCGCGCGTAATACTGCTAGAGCGTGCGTGCGCGAGACCGTCCGTGTGCGTGGGAGATTTGAAATGGAGACAGGAGATCAAACTATCTCCTGTCTCTAAGGTTTCCAAACAAAGCAGGGCAATGCTAATTGTCCTGCTTTGTTTACAACCGTATTCATGACCAGGGCTGTGTTTCTACAGACCTGGCTCATGAGACATTATATGTATTATATATACACATACATATTATATATATATATATATATATATATATATATATACATACATACACACACACACACACACACACACACATACACACATATATATATACTACCGTTCAAAAGTTTGGGGTCACCCAGACAATTTCGTGTTTTCCATGAAAACTCACACTTATATTTATCAAATGAGTTGCAAAATGACTATAAAATATAGTCAAGACATTGACAAGGTTAGAAATAACGATTTTTATTTCAAATAATAATTTTCTCCTTCAAACTTTGCTTTTGCCAAAGAATGTTCCATTTGCAGCAATTACAGCATTGCAGACCTTTGGCATTCTAGCTGTTAATTTGCTAAGGTAATCGGGAGAAATTTCACCCCATGCTTCCAGAAGCCCCTCCCACAAGTTGAATTGGCTTGATGGGCACTTCTTGCCTACCATACGGTCAAGTTGCTCCCACAACTGCTCTATGGGGTTGAGATCTGGGGACTGCGCTGGCCACTCCATTACAGATAGAATACCAGCTGCCTGCTTCTTCCCTAAATAGTTCTTGCAAAATTTGGAGGTGTGCTTTGGGTCATTGTCCTGTTGTAGGATGACATTAGCTCCAATCAAGCGCTGTCCACAGGCTATGGCATGGCGTTGCAAAATGGAGTGATAGCCTTCATAATTCAAAATCCCTTTTACGTTGTACAAATCACCCACGTTACCAGCACCAAAGCAACCCCAGACCATCACATTACCTCCACCATGCTTGACAGATGGCGTCAGGCACTCTTCCAGCATCTTTTCAGTTGTTCTGCGTCTCACAAATGATCTTCTGTGTGATCCAAACACCTCAAACTTCGATTCGTCTGTCCATAACACTTTTTCCCAATCTTCCTCTGTCCAATGTCTGTGTGCTTTTGCCCATATTAATCTTTTCCTTTTATTAGCCAGTCTCAGATATGGCTTTTTCTTTGCCACTCTGCCCTGAAGGCCAGCATCCCGGAGTCGCCTGTCACTGTAGACGTTGACACTGGCGTTTTGCGGGTACTATTTAATGAAGCTGCCAGTTGAGGACCTGTGAGGCGTCTATTTCTCAAACTAGAGACTCTAATGTACTTGTCTTGTTGCTCAGTTGTGCAGCGGGGCCTCCCACTTCTCTCTCTACTCTGGTTAGAGCCTGTTTGTGCTGTCCTCTGAAGGGAGTAGTACACACCGTTGTAGGAAATCTTCAGTTTCTTGGCAATTTCTCGCATGGAATAGCCTTTATTTCTAAGAACAAGAATAGACTGTACAGTTTCACATGAAAGCTCTCTTTTTCTAGCCATTTTGAGAGTTTAATCGAACCCACAAATGTAATGCTCTAGATTCTCAGCTAGCTCAAAGGAGGGTCAGTTTTATAGCTCCTCTAAACAGCAAAACTGTTTACAGCGGTGCTAACATAATTGCACAAGGGTAATCAAGTATTTTCTAATCATCCATTAGCCTTCTAACACAGTTAGCAAACACAATGTACCATTAGAACACTGGAGTGATGGTTGCTGGAAATGGGCCTCTATACACCTATGTAGACATTGTATTAAAAACCAGACGTTTGCAGCTAGAATAGTCATTTAGCACATTAACAATGTATAGAGTGTATTTCTGATTAATTTAAGGTTATCTTCATTGAAAAAAACGGTGTTTTTTTTTTGCAAAAATAAGGAAATTTCTAAGTGACCCTAAACTTTTAAACGGCAGTGTATATATATATATATATATATATATATATATATATACACATATATACATGTGTGTGTGTATATATATACATAAATAAATAAATAAATAAATAAATAAATAGGGACACTTCCCTTTACAGGTATGTGGACCCATTGGACCTTACTGCCTTGATCGTATGGCAGCTGGCCAACAGGACACAGGTCACAGTTTATAGTTTGTATAGTGTACCTGTGGTAGCTCAGACAGTAGCAAGACCTGCTCGGCTGAGACTAGGCAGCAGGCAGGCTCCAGGCATGGTGTTGCAAAACAGGCGTGGTATACAGCACAGCACAACTTCAGCTCAACACTGTACTTGACCAGGATAGTACAGGATACAGTTTACAAATAGCAGGAACGGAAAACACTGGGAATCGGGAAACACTAGAAGACCATTTGCATAGACATACTAGGATAACAACAACAACGCTCAGGCATTGCAGGGAGGGGCACAGTCCTTCTTATAGACCAAGGTGCTCTGGGAGCAATCAGCTCAATCCCCCACCTGTGTGTGCTTTGGCTCCTTAAGTCTGGACTGAGCCCGCGAGCGCACCCTGGTGGTCACTGTGGAACAGGATGGCTGCATGTGCAGACATCTCTGGAGAGAAGGGCGTCGACTGGATGGCAGGAGTTGGTGGTTAGTTACCACAGGCGTTACACTAGTCTACTATTATCAAACAGCATCAACCATAAATATTTTGCATCAAAGAATTGTAAAACTTTTTTTAGCCATGTCCCTTTTTTCTAGGCACTTTTCAAAATAAATTTGGTGCACACCATGCACATATTTTTTGCACAATTTCAACAAACTTCTGTGCATTATTTTTTATTAAATCTCCCATATGGGCACCTGTTAATAAAAAAGTAAAACTGTTGTTGTTGCCGCCCATATGAACCAATCAGAGATCAGCCTTTATTTCTTTCATTGGAATTTAAAGACACATCAGGAAATTTACTTAGATTGTCATTTCATATGCCAGTCTAAGGGCAGATTCACACGAACGTTGCGTTTTTGCGCGCGCAAACAACGCAGCGTTTTGCGAGCGCAAAAACCATTTGACAGCTGCGTGTGTCATGCGTGTCTGATGCGCGGCTCCGTGATTTTCGCGCAGCCGGCATCATAGAGATGAGGCTTGTCAACGCCCGTCACTGTCCAAGGTGCTGAAAGAGCTAAATCTTTCAGCACCCTCGACAGTGAATGCCGAACACAACAGCGAAAAACCTGTAAAAAAAAAAAGATAAAGTTCCTACTTACCGAGAACTTCCCGGCCGTTGCCTTGGTGACGCGTCCTTGGTGACGCGTCCTTGGTGACGCGCCTCTCTTGACATCGGGCCCCACCTCCCTGGATGACGCAGCAGTCCAAGTGACCGCTGCAGCCTGTGATTGGCTGCAGCCTGTGTTTGGCCTGTGATTGGCTGGAGCTGTCACTTGGACTTAATTGTCATCCCGGGAGGTCAGACTGGAGGAAGAAGCCGGGAGTTAGCGGTAAGTCAGAACTTCGTTTTTTTTCTACAGGTTCATGTATATTGGGATCGGAAGTCACGGTCCATGGTGCTGAAACAGTTTAACTCTTTCAGCACCATGGACAGTGACTATCTCCTGACGTCGCGTACCGATAATTTTTTTGCCGGGATCGGCCAAAACGAGTTTGGCCGAACCCGGTGAAGTTCGGTACGCTTGTCCGGCTTCGCTCATCGCAAAGACACTCCGTTTGGATGTTCGGAAACAGAAAAGCACGTGGTGCTTTTTGGTTTTCATTCATCCTTTTCACTGCGGTTGCGCAAATCACGCTCGTCCCACGGAAGTGCTTCCGTGTGGTGCGCGTGATTTTCACGCACCCATTGACTTCAATGGGTGCGTGATGCGCGAAATACGCAGAGTTATTGAACCTGTCGCGCTTTTTGCGCAGCAGACAAACGCTGCGCAAAAAGCACGGACTGTCTGTACTGCCCCATAGACTTGTATTGGTCCATGCGTGCCGCGTGAAAACCACGCGGCCCGCACGGACCGAATACACGCTCGTGTGAATCCCCCCTTAGAATGAACGCCACTGGAATTGGCATGAGCTACGATATGGCGTAGATCTCCGCTATAATTTACACCAGTTCTGATGGTAAGTCTAGTATAAGTGTGGGGGTTCCTTAAGCCCCACCTAATTTTTTTTTAAAATGGTGGAGGAAAAAAAAAAAGTTGCAAAATTTTAGTGCGAATAGCAACTGTTCTATGCCAGAAAATTGTTGTAGATTGCTCAGTAAATTTCCCCTTAAGACTATGAAGACATTCAAGCTTTCTACCAGCAGGGGGAACCATAATGCTGGTCTCATTTTTAATGAGAGATCTAAATGATAAACCAATTTACAAATCCAAAATGAACATCCTTAGGAGCTTGCACTTTAAAGTTGATCTTGGGCAGTAATATGTTAAATTGCTGGCTGAATATTATATATGACTTATTGGCCCAGTGTGCTGGATGTGACTCAGTCAGTGTTCTGCCTAGCTGGAGTTTTTTTTTTTTTACGGCAACTGCATTGAAAAATGCATTAATTGGTGATAAACATTCATGCGGTTTTCAGATGCGGTTCTAACCGCACTTCAACTGCAACGTGTTAATGGACCCTAAAGCAAGCATCCTAAAGTCTAGGCCTGATCACTTGTGTCAGGGTTTGTTTACAGGAGTTGTTTTTTGTTGTGGTTTTTGCCCTGATTTTTTTTTAAATTGCGCTGCTGTGATTGCGGCAAAAAACTACTATGTAAATATACCCCATACTCTACTTATTCATTATAAGGTTGGTGTGTTTCTGGGGACCAAACTAGTCTGTCACAGTACTGGGACAAGTAGGGAAAAGGTTTTAACTTCTATGTTGCAGTTACATGACCTGCCTAAGTAGAGTTGTGTGCTGTTGAACCCTCTTATTCTCCTTTTTTCTCACCCCCCAACCCAAGAAAAACACGTGACAACCGAGGTTGGATGTGAAATGGCCACAGCAGCCGTTTATTAATTTACATCAGTTAGAAAAAATGCAATTTAATCCGAAACATTCGGATAAGTACGAGGAATTCAACCAAAGAATTCCTCCTATAATTCACATGACCCAACATGGGTCAGTATCAATAATAATAACAACAACATTAACACCAATTAGAGCAGCGGAAGTCCTTGAAGCCGTTTTTTTTACCTTGAGTTAGCCATCTGCAAACCACCACCAACTATTTACCTCCAGCCATAAACCAGCTCGGAGGTAACGCTCACCTCTGCAGATGGCTCCAACCACCTGAAGACCACTTCAAAGGGATAACACCCTATGAAGTCTTCCAAATAATATACCTTTCTGGGGGACGCATAACCCCAATGCGACCCCACCAGCAGTTCATACTGACCAACCTCAAGGACTTCCCCCACCAGCTGCTATGACACCTGGACCTGCTCCTAAAATGAAAAACAACAAATTACATGCAAAATATAACACAATTACTAACGTGGCCAAATCTGCCGAGCCAAACAATACCCATCCAAAACAAAAAACACAATGGGTCCAAGCAAAATTAAGGGCGGGAGGGTGGGAGCTTGGTGTTTTTACTGTTTCGCTTCCCACTGCTTCCAGCTCAATGCTGAAAACAGCAGGAAGAACCTTTATTCCAACCCACTACTCCTCCCTTCCCCAACTCCTCCTTCCCCTCCCCTGCACTGACCCCTACCTGACCCGCAATAGTTAACCCCTTCCCTCCTATAGCGGTCATGGAGGCTTCCCCTTAGGTCCTTTGGGCTGCAGTCCAGCCTCTCCTAGAGTGACTGCACCTGCCCAGAAAAGATCACTTCTGTTGCATCTAGCAGGACCAGAAATCCAGGACGTTTCTGAAACCCGAGGAAAAACTGGAAGTTCAGACTCTGAGACAGCTATGAACAGACTGAATACTATTTGAAATACAGTATATGGACAAAAGCATTGAGACACCTACACATTACACCTACAGGAGGTGGTATGACATCCCATTCTGAAGTTAACAGCCGAAAAAACGAGCCCTGATCAACAAGATAGCTTGTTGATCGGCGCTGGTTTGCTCCTTTCACAAGGAGCAATGATTGGTTAACACGATCGCTCGCCCCCATGCATTTGCACCATGTCGGCAGCACATCTCTGTTTACACAGTAAGATGTGCTGCTGACAACGATAACATTTCTTGCAGCATAAAAGATTCTATCTGCCGATGAACGAGCGTTCATTGGATGACTGTCTCCCTGTTTATACAGGCCAATGATCGGGAATGAGCGTTCATATGAACGCTTGTTTGCCCTATTATTGGCCTGTGTAAAAAAGCCTTTAATCCATAGGCATTAATATGGAGCTGGTCCCCCTTTTCAGCTAAAACAGCTTCCACTATTCTGGGAAGGCTTTCTACAAGATTTTGGTGTGTGTCTGAGAATTTTTGCCAATATATTCAGAAGAGCATTAGTGAGGTCAGACACTGATGTTGAACGAGAGGGCCTGGCTCGCAATCTCCATTCTAGTTCATCCCAAAGGTGTTGAAATGGGTTGGGGTCAGGGCTCTGTGCGGGCCAGTCAAGTTATTCCACACCAAACCCACCCAACCATGCCTGTATGGACCTTGTTTTCTGCACTGGAGCACAGTCATGCTGGAACAGAAAAGAACCTTCCCTAAACTGCTCCTACAAAGTTGGAAGAATACAATTGTCTAAAATCTCTTGGTATGCTGAAGAATTAAGATTTCCCTTCACCGGAACTAAGGAGCCGAAGTCAACTCCTGAGAAACAACCCCATATCCCGGCTCCACCAAACTTTACAGTTGGCAACGTTCTCCTTGCAATCACCAAACCCAGACAGCCATCAGACTGCCAAATGGAAAAGGGTGATGCGTCACTCCACAGAACACGTTTCCACTGCTCCAGAGTCCAGTGGCGACGTGCTTTACACCACTCCATCCTACTCTTGGCATCATGCTTGGTGATGTAAGGCATGTATGTAAGCGAGTGATGTTGCCCCTTTAAATTGAACTGCCTGCCCTGTGAGGCCTCCATGTTTGTTGCTACCCGCGTTCTGTGTTTCCCTTATGTGAGGTGATGTTTACACTTTTTACACTTATGTGTTATCTGTTGCATGCCTGCCATGTTATGTGCATGCGGTATGCAGAGGGAGACCAGATGGTATATGAGTGGCAGCAGGGTTGGCTGGGACTTGTGGTCCTGCAGATATCAGATTGATGTCACGGGTGGCGTGGCCAACCCCTGCGTCTCTACCTGAACCCACACAGCTTTTGTCAAGGTGCAAGTCTGCAGTAAAGAGACACCAACTTGGTTGTAACGGGGTAACAAGATGGTAAACTTTACTGATGAGGTCTGTGCAGATTAACGGCATATAAATACAGTCAATTGCAGGATAAGGGTATGTTCACACGCAAACTCAAAAACGTCTGAAAATACGGAGCTGTTTTCAAGGGAAGACAACTCCTGATTTTCAGACTTTTTGAAGCCACTCGCGATTTTCGCTGCGCTTCTTACGCCCGTTTTTGGAGCTTTTTTCAATAGAGTCTATTAATAACAGCTCCAAAAACGTCCCAAAAAGTGACCTGCACTTCTTTTTCACTGCGATTTTTACGCCCGTTTTTGGAGATTTTTTCAATAGAGTCTATTAATAACAGCTCCAAAAACTTCTCAAGAAGTGACCTGCACTTCTTTTTAGCGGGCGTTTTTTTACGCGGCCGTTTTTTAAAACGGCTGCGCGAAAAAATGGCCCGTCGGAACAGAACGCCGTTTTTCCCATTGCAATCAATGGGCAGATGTTTGGAGGCGTTCTGCTTCCTATTTTTCAGCCGTTTTTTGGCCATTTAGGGCCGAAAAACGACCGAAAATAGGCCGTGTGAACATACCCTAAGAGTACTGGTACACAGATTTGCAAAGAGGTGTAAAATACTTGGTCACAATTCCCTGAAATGGTATAATTATCTCTAGCTTGAATAGTGGCTAGGATGATGAGGATAACTCTCGGTTGCTATGGGCGACGGACACAGTCCAATATTATGGAATCTACCAAGGGTAGGGCCTTCACAGCTTGGCTCACTGTGGATGGTTTCTTGAGGCTTTTGGCGCTGGCACGATACCCTCTTGTGCAACGTACAGCAAAACAGATTTCGCCTTGATAGCTGGAAAGTGCACACGCTGGCGGAACCATTAAAGGTGTAACGCGTTGCAGAGAAGCCCTTGTACAGTGTTATCTTCTCTGGCAGATAGACCTTTAGCAAAAGGTGCACTCCTCGTGCGGACTGGGACAGATTTGGATTAGTCTTATTACTTCACTGCACCATGGAACACTGCGGACGCTCCAAACCTGGAAAATGGATGAAGGCACTGGCAACCGGATACTGGTGAGTTCACTCGCAGCGCCAGGCTTAGAATCTTGCTTCTAGATAGTGAACTGGACATATGTGTGTAAGGGTGGTCAACACCATTCGTGGACTTACCTGTCCGGAGTCGGGAGTTCGAGCGGGGTTTTGTCATGTCGTTGGCTGTCAGGCACTCGCGCATGCGCCAGGAGAGGAGTGAAGACTCCTGGAGGAGTTCAGAAGTGACGCGCGACTCAGAAGTGGTCAGAAGGGCGCGAGGGGAGAGGAGGGAGAGTGTAGAGAGTGGAGCGGCGGGATAGAGAAGCGGCGGAAGAGAGAAGTGGCGGAGAGACGGGTGTGTGTGCGGGTGTGAGGAGGAACCAAGGCAGGCGGACTCGGAGAGGGGGTATAAGGAAGAGAAAGACAGGAAAGAGACGACCCTTGCCAGATGAGCGGTGTAAGGAAGAGACCGCAGTGAGTATCCAAACACCCCAAACCAGCAGCCATCACCACTAGCCGCCTAGCAGCCATCACTACTAGCCGCCTAGCAGCCAACAGCACTAGCCGCCTAGCAGCCAACAGCACTAGCCGCCCAGCAGCCAGCAGCACTAGCCGCCCAGCAGCCAGCAGCACTAGCCGCCCCCCAGCCATGCCGAGGTCCAGCCGTGCAGTGGTCCATCCGTGCAGAGGTCCAGCCGTGCCCAGGGTCCAGCCGTGCAGTGGTCCAGCCGTGCAGAGGTCAGCCGTACAGAGGTCCAGCCGTGACGAGGTCCAGCCGTGCCAAGGTCCAGCCGTGCCGTGGTCCAGCCGTGCCGAGGTCCAGCCGTGCAGAGGTCCAGCCGTCCAGTGGTGCTGCAGCCAGACCTTGGACGCAACCCCAAGGCTGAGGGAGATGATGCGGAGGAGCACAGGTACCGGACTTGTTTTCCCTCATCGAGGACAAGGAAACGTAACTCCCGTTGTTGCAACAGTGCACCAGAGACTTTTCCATACGGAGCAGATGGTACAGACATTGGGCTGCGCACTTCAACGCCGCCACCCTTTCGCCTGTGGTTCCCTCCTGGCCGTGTTCCGGCGCCCAGTTATGAGGACAATTGTTATCTGATGTTCAATGTTTTAACCAAGGAAGAAGAGACCTAATTCTGATTGTACACAGTAAACAACAGTTAACCCAACCGCAGTGTCGTATTTATTGCCCACCTCAACAGCAATCACTTACATGTGGCCTACTCTAGCCTAAGCTAAAGTTGGCTGAATCAACATACAGCATGTCTGGCTGTCTCACCTTATGGCTGACCTAACACATTTCTCTCTACAAACTGTTTTTTTCTGGTTCTGCCCTCTGGGGAGAGAGGGTGGAACTTCTAATTCCTCCCACAGAGCTAGCTGATTGGCTTCAAGTAGAAGCCTGAGTACTAGCATGTGACCATGTATTTTGCTCCTGTATAAAGTGAGAATATATTAACCCTTGCACAACATCATATTTAGATATACATGAGATTTGCAGCAGATAAAAGGAAATGCATATTGTTGTACACTTGGAACTCATGGTACCCAGCAAATACACAGGGATTACATAGAGAGAACTCCTCAGCCACCCGACAACTTACATACAGCAGCTGGGAGACTGTACCGGGACACTGCATGCAGCCACTAGTGGTCACTGCAGTATGAGTGACATAGAGATAGAGCTGTCTGTCAGGAAACAGGAAGGAGTGTATGTGTGTGTAGCACACAGGGAAGTCAGAGAGGACTGCTGCAGCTTGGTAGGAAGAGAGTATGGCCTCCCAGTGCCTGAGCCTGGCAAGAAGCTGCAGGATGGAGGTCCTCCCTACAAGAGAGGGACTGTGGGAGAACAATGAGGTAACCCTGTGAGTAGTTGGAGACGCCTAGGAGGAATTAGAAAGTGGCGTCCATGTTGGAGTATGCCCCAGAAGAGATAAGTGGGGAGATGTCTGTTGCTTGTACTCCTGCATTATTGAGAAGAGATCTGTCAATAGGTGAATTAATGTAAAGCAACTGCAATAATTTTGAGAGGTCCTTAAAGAGACGGTACCCGATTCAAAGACTTGGACTTAGAACTGTGAGAGCGTGTCACTCCGTGACCTTTCTCTGGTACCATTCTCTGAGTGTTATGTGCACGTTGCACGTACCTATCCGTGAAGGTAGTGGTGTAGCAGACACCGTGACCCCCATGGAGGCCCAGAGCATTCCTACAAAGTGACTGGTGCACCCTAGGCGTAGCAGGGCAGGCTGTGGGTAGAGGGTAGCCCCTCAGCGACCCATAGCGGCACGGTGAGAACAGGCTGCAGAGCTTGCAGTCACTTTGGCACAGCCCGACTTGGTTAGAACTCCTGCAAAGTGGATAGCCCAATCCTGTTTTAGGACCACTCGTAATGTTTGCCACTTGTTTAAATAAAACCCATTTAAATTGCTGCCCTCTGTGATTATTGAAGAACCACCCCTTACATGCATGCCGTTGCTTGGCCATTGAAACCCATGCCATGAAGTTCCCGGTGCATAGTTTTTATGCAGATGTTAATGCCAGAGGAGGTCTGGGTGTCTGCAGTTATTAAACCAGCAGACCATTGGTAACTTTATGCATTATGCGCCTTAGCACATGGCAACCTTGCTCTTTATTTTTACCTGGTCTGTCATTTTGTAGCTGAGTTGCTGGGTCTCCTAACCGCTTCCACTTTGCAATAATAACACTCACAGTTCATCGTGCAATATATAGGGGGGGCAGAAATTTGTCGAACTGACTTGTTGCAACGGTGACATTCTATTAGAGTGCATTTAGATGAGACTTTTTGGCTGTGCGGTAAAAAAAAACATTAAAAATTACGGTAAAACCAGATGATATGCAGCGGTTTCCGATGCAGATTACAACTAGGTTTTTACCTGTGTGGTTTTTACAGGTGAAACTTGTAAAAAAATGGGTTTGCCCTGAAAAAAAATATGCACAGGCAAAAAGCGCAAACTGGGACTATTCACGGGAAAACAATGTGTGTTTTTGCTGCATTTTTCTACCATGGGACCAAAAAAACTCGTCTCATCTAAATTGACTCTTACAGCACAACGCTGGAATTTAGTGAACTCTTTAGAACCACCGATTCTTTCGGAAATGTTTGTCAAAGCAGACTGCATGTCTCAGCGCTTGATTTTATACACTTGCGGTAATGGGACTGAATGAATGTAACACACGAATTCAATGATTGAAAGGTGTTTCCTAATACTTTTGTCCATATAGTGTATAAAAGTTTAGACAGGACATACAAAAAGTGGGGTGAACGATTGAGGGTTATATGACCAGGATAAAATACACTCCTCAACATTAAAATTGCAACACCAAGAAGGGCAAGCCGTAAGGTTATGCAAATCGAGGAAATAGCAGGTGCCGCCAAGATCTGCAAATAATCTAATTTTCAAGCACCTAGCTCAAATGTTTGGCATGTGGGATGGGCATAAAAGCCAGATTGAAAGCAAAGTTTTTTAGCCAAATGAAACTTCAAAACTCAAATCAATAGTGTGAGATGACTGTGCGATGCCTCCTGTTCGTTGACGTGCCAGTTATCGCCACTTGTCGCAAACTGAGAGGGACAGAATCCTTGAACTGGGAGACCTTGGTTTATCACCCCGGCAGATCGCTACACGCCTAGGCCGAGATGTCAGCACTGTTCAACGTTGCGTGTCCCGGAGGTTGGGAGAACAACAACGAATGGGAATGACAGCAAGAGGTGCGCGGAGGCGAACCTCTGCACGGACGGATTGTCTGATTGGAAGAATGACTCGTAGTGATCCATTTTGTACTGCAAGTGAAATTGGACGTCACATTCCAAGCTTGGGGCGGCAACCAGTGTCGACACAAACTATCAGAAGGCGTTTGCACGATATTGGGCTACGAGCGAGATGTCCAGCTGCAGTTGTACCAGTGACCATATGCAGTGGCGGATTAAGTAGACCATAGGCCCTAAGCTTGGGCCCCACTCTTCACCACCGCCCTGCCAAGTCGTGTCTATATTAAACACCACCTTTCTGTGTGAGCATTAACAAATGAGTGTTATGATTCACTTGTCAAAGAGCTGTGTCCCTAAATATTGACAGTCTCCAACCATCGCTGACAATATCACACTGACAATGAGAATGGTAACACACATTTGTCTATTAGTCCTGGATAAGACTTTTTATAGAATACAAGGATTTCCTATAACAGACATGTTGTAATGTCCGCAGTCGCTGACCGCAGACTCCTCTCATCCTGCCAACGCCTTCCTCTCCAGAGATGCCAGCAAATGCGGCCGTCCTGTCCCGCAGTAACCACTAGGATGCGTGCGCCAGCTCAGTCTCGGTCTTAAAGAGCCAGAGCGCACACATGTGTAAGATTGAACTGATTACTTCCAGATCACCCTGAACTATAAGAAGGGCCTTGCCCCTTCACTCATTGCCTGAGTGTTGTTGTGTTTACCCGTGTTAGTCTTTGCAAATGGTCCCTTAGTGTTTTCCAGTTCCCAGTGTTTCCGTTCCTGCTACCTGTATCCTGTAATCCCATGCTACCTTGTTCCTGTGCCGTAGAGAGTTGGAGTCATGATTGTGTCGTATACTACGCCTGCTGTATTTCACCATGCCTGGAGTCTGCCTGCTGCCAGGGTCCCATCCGATCTTGCCATCGCTACTGTCTGCTGTCTGCATTGCCACAGGTACCCTTACTTGAACTATTGACTTTGCTTTGGTATCCTGTTTGGCCAACTGCTATCCCGCTACGACGGTATGGCCCAGTGGATCCACACACCCATCGTGACATTACGCTCAAGACATGGACCCCGCTGTTCAACCCAAGACCATGACGACGTTACAAGCGATGTGGACGGATATGCTAGACCTACGTCTTGACAGGACCAACTTCTCCAGGCGTTGAACATTATTGTATATCGGCTGGATATGCAAGCTGCAGTTCCCCCGGCACCTGCTCCTATTGTCTTTGCGTTTCCTCCTAATACATCTCCTTGCAGTACGGACCCTCCGACTACACCTCCTGGCAGTGCTGACCCCCGATATTTTCTGCCACTACCTCATCGCTATGATGGAGACGCGAGGTCCTGCACGGGATTTCTGAACCAGTGCCTGATCCACTTCAGCCTGTATGCAAGAGCATTTTCTACTTACGGTGAAAGGGTCGCTTTCAATGTCTGTCTCCTCACTGGCAGGGCCCTAGCATGGGCGAACCCTATTTGGGAATGACAAGGACCAGAGACCTGTGACTTCCAGGGGTTCCTACGGACATTTCACATGGTGTTTGAAGAGCATGGACGAGTCTCGTCGGCAGCTGCCTCCTTGCTGAACATTATAAGCCATTCACTTTCGCACCCTGGTGGGAGAGTTGTTATGGAACAACAAGGCCTTGGAAGCTGCATTCTGGCAGAGACTGTCCCCTCGAGATTAAGGACGAGCTTGCTGCCTGAGATCTGCCATCTACCCTGGATGACCTCATTCTTCTGGCCGCCCGGATTGACATAAGGATCCGAGAACGGTTTCAAGAGGCTGGACGGAAGGGAGGACTCCCTGGTCCGGCTCCTACATTTCAGCAAGCCCTGCTGCCCTCATCAGCTGTTCCACCAAAGAAGTCTTTGAAGATGGACAATCTCAAGCTGTCTATCCAGGAGAAAGAACGAAGATGCATTTTGGGACTTTGTCTATATTGCGGCCTCGGAGGCCATCGTGTGCGTCTGTGTCTCCAAAAGCCCCAGAGCCTAGGGTTGGTTGGAGAGACAACTCTGGATGAGGAAGGACTACTCCAAATTGTCCATCCCCGTGACCATAGTGTCTGGCGAAAAGACACACCAGGTCTCTACCTATCTGGACTCTGGATCCGCAGCTTATCTAATTTTTTGTCCTGCCCAAGGCCGTCAACCCTGTGCTGCCGGGCCTGCCCTGGCTCTGACTACATGCCCCAGTTCTGGACTGGAATTCTGGAGAGGTTCTCCAGTGGGGTTCCAAGTGCCTCAACCGCTGCCTGGGGCAAATACATCTGGCCCAGCCTCCCCAGTTTTAGTCATTGGCAGGATTGCCTTCTCACTATTCACAGTTTGCGGATGTCTTCAGCTAGAAGGAGGCGGTGACGCTGCCCCCACACCGGGTGTATGACTGCCCTATTGAACTGGTTCCTGACGCATCCCTTCCCCATGGAAGGGTATACTCTCGCTCCTTGCCAGAGACTCAGTCTATGTCCGCCTAGATTAAGTAGAATTTGGAGAGGGGTTTCATACGAAAATCCTCCTCCCTGGCCGGGGGCCGGGTTCTTCTTTTTCAAAAAGAAGGACAGATCTCTTCGACCCTGCATCGGCTACCGGGGTCTCAACCAGATCTCGGTCAAAATAGATATCCGTTGTGACTGATTTCAGAACTTTTTGCCGCATACGAGGAGCCGAGATTTCTCCTAAGCTAGACCTGCGAGGGGCTTACAACCTAATCCGAATTCACCGGGGTGACGAATGGAAGACGGCAATTAACACCCGAGACGGGCACTATAAATACCTGGTGATGCCCTTCGGCCGGTGTAACGCTCCCGCGGTCTTCCAAGAGTTAGTTAATGACATTTTCCATGACCTCCTCTATGTCTGTGTTGTGGTCTATCTCGATGACATCTTGATTTTTTGTCCAGACCCTACGACTCATCAGAGACATGTCCGTCAAGTTTTGCTGTGGTTAAGGGAGAATCGCCTGTATGCCACGCTGGAGAAGTGCATGTTTGAGAGAAATGCTCTACCCTTCCTGGGCTACATCATCTTGGATCAAGGTCTCAAGATGGAACCTGAGAAGGTAAAGGCCGTCCTGGAATGCCCACGTCCTTAAGGCTTAAGGTTCATACAGCGTTTCCTGGGATTCACCAATTTCTACCGGCAGTTCATCCCAAACTTCTCCTCAGTGACAGCTCCCATCTCTACCCTCACCAAAAAAGGCCTGAACGCCAAGGTGTAGACTCCAGAAGCGGAATCCGCATTTAATAGCCTGTAGAGTAACTTCACGTCAGCCTCTACCCTCCATCATCCCGATGTATGTCGACAGTTTTCGTTGGGGCGGGACGCCTCCTCTCTTGGTGCTTGCGCACTTCTGTTCCAGAGAGACCCCACGGGCAAGGCAGTGGTATGTGGCCATTACTCTAAACTTTTCTCTACCGCAGAGCGCAACTACTCAATTTCGGGAGTTACTGGCCACCAAATTGGCTCTGGAGGAGTGGAGACATCTACTAGAGGGCGCAGTTCATGCCATCCTGATATTTACTGACCACAAGAACCTCACCTGTCTCCAGACGGCCCTACGACTGAAGCCCCATCAAGCCAGGTGGTCGCTGTTCTTTGCCCGGTTCCAGTTTGAGCTCCACTACCGCCATGTCGACAAGAATGTGAGGGCCAATGCCTTGTCCAGGTTGTTCGAGACACAGTACACCATGGAGTCTCCACAAAATATCATTGATCCGTCCTGCATTATCTCGGTCAACCCTCTGCAAGTAAGAGACATCCCTCTGTGGAAGACTTTTGTGCGCTTGGCAGACAGAAGGACAATCTTTCGCTGGGGACACAGCTCGAGACTGGCAGGTCACGCGAGTGCCGGTAAAACCCGAGACCTGATTGCCCGTCATTTCTGTTGACCCATGATGCCCAAAGACATCATGGACTTTGTCTCTTCCTGCACGGTGTGCGCGGCTAACTAGGTTTCTCACTCCAAGGCTGCTGGCCTGCTCCAGCCGCTGCCTGTGCCCAATGCTCCCAGGCAGCATATAGCAATGGACTTTGTCACGGACCTGTCTCCCTCTGCTGGATGCAGTGCGGTCTGGGTGGTGGTGGACTGATTCTCGAAGATGGCTCATTTTGTATCGCTGACCGGCCTACCTTCTGCTTCTCGATTGGCCGACCTCTTCATCCAACACATCTTCCACCTGGCTTACCTCTGCATATCGTGTTGAATCAGGGGGTTCAGTTCACCTCGAAATTTTGGTGAGCCCTCTGCAAACTCCTTGATGTAAAGTTGGACTTTTCCTCAGCCTAACATCCCCAGTCCAATGGCCAAGTCGAGAGCATCAACCAAATCATGGAGAACTATCTACGACACTTCATCTCCAGGCAGCATGATGACTGAGTGCAGCTTCTTCCTTGGGCCGAGTTCTCCTATAACAACCACACAAGTGGAGTCTACTGCTTCTACACCATTCTTTATTGTCTATGGCCAACATCCACAAATTCCTCTCCCTATGTCCGCTTCGTCCCAGGTGCCTGCAGCTGACTCTGCATTCCGGGACTTTCTACAGATCTGGCAGCAAACCCGGTCCTCCATTCTGTTGGCGATCGATCGCATGAAGCGAAAGGCAGACACGAGGAGAAAAGAGCCGCCTCAGTTTCTTCCGGGTACCAAGGTCTGGCTGTACACGAGAAATATCCGGCTGAGGGTGCCGTCATGCAAATTTGCTCCCAGGTTCCCCCGACCCTTTGAGATCCTGCAGCGGATCAACCCTTTCTCTTATAACTCCTTTCATGTGTCTCTTCTGAAACCTGTGGTCCTGAACCACTACTCTAAGACTCTTAGCCCTGCAGTTGCCCCCAGCGGTTCTGCCGAGATATTTGAGGTTAAGGAGATCCTGGACACCGAATGAGTAAGGGGAAGAACCTTTCATTTAGTAGATTGGAGGGGGTTTGGTCCAGAGGGCCTGGGAGCCAGAAGAGAATCTCAATGCTCCTACCCTCATTTAGAAGTTTCTCTCTCGTTCTGGCCCCCAGAAGAGGGGTCGTAAGAGGGGGGATACTATAACATCCGTGGTCGCTGACCGCAGACTCCTCTCATCCTGCTGACACCTTCGTCTCCGGAGATGCCAGCACATGCGGCCGACCTGTCCTGCAGTGACCACTATGGTGCATGCGTGAACTCAGTCCCAGCCTTAAAGAGCCAGAGCGCAAACATGTGTAAGATTGAACTGATTACTTCCAGATCACCCTGGACTATAAGAAGGGCCCTGCCCCTTCACTCATTGCCTGAGCGTTGTTGTGTTTACCCGTGTTAGTCTGTGCAAATGGTCCCTTAGTGTTTTCCAGTTCCCAGTGTTCCCGTTCCTGCTACCTGTATCCTGTAATCCCGTGCTACCTTGTTCCTGTGCCGTAGAGAGTTGGAGTCATGATTGGGTCGTATACTATGCCCGCTGTATTTCACCGCGCCTGGTGTCTGCCGGCTGCCAAGGTCCAATCCGAGCCTGCCATCGCTACTGTCTACACTGCCACAGGTACCCTTACTCGAACTATTGACTTTGCCTTAGTATCCTGTTTGGCCATCTGCTATCCCACTACGGCCTAGTGGGTCCACACACCCATTGTGACACATGTCAGAAGAGGTGACATACCCTCTGTAAATCCAGTAATTCACAAGTTGTCTTCTCTGATGGGAGTCGTTCTCTTTTCCTCTCTTCTCCATATTACTCAGGCTGTTATGGCGACCTCCTGATGAGAAATCTTTGCCCCTCAATTCTGCAGCCATTTTCAGCATCTATAGCAACACAAAAATTCAGAAACTAAACACCCTAAATTGTTTTATAACCCACACCAAACCCCTAAGCAAATTTAGACCCCAGGCCCATACATTAACTCAGACCAATAATATCAGTCCCCAAGGGGTAACTAAACTTTTAAAAACTTTTGGCATGCCATAGTGATATGTTAGAAGTATTGATCCATAGGGGTCCGAGCACTGAGACCCCCATCGATCGCTAAAACAAAGTGGCAGAAGTCCTCGTGTGAGCACAGTTCCACTTAATTTCTGATCATCTTTCCTCGAAGCGGTGTACGGACTCATAGGCTTCCTATTGAGCCCGTACACTGCTTGCTCAGCTATCAGAGGAAAGACAATCAGAAACAAAGTGGCACAGTTCTAACTTGAACGCTTCTGCCACTTTGTTTTAGCGATCGGTGAGGGTCTCAGTGCTCGGATCCCCACCAATGAGAACTTTTGACATGTCACTATGACATGTCAAATAGTTGTTTTTTTTAAGTTTTGTTACTCTTTAAGCAGTCAGACACCCCTCCCCTTGCAGTAAAATAACTCCTCAGGCCCAGAGCGTCTGACTGACATTGGACTGCCCTATGGGAGGGTCTGCGCCTCTAACTCCTATGGCAGAGGGGGGAAAGAGTTATCCCCCCCCATAGAGCCCTCAGCAGTAAGTCAGACGCTGTGACGCCCCCCTGCAGTATAATAAGTACTGTGGGCTCTATGGATGGGATTATACTGCTTGGTGGGTTCTGAGCATCTGACTGACTGCAGAGGGCTCTATGGGTGGGAAACAATTCCCCCGCCCATAGAGCCCTCAGCAGTCAGTTAGACTTTTTAAAAAGTACTTTTTTATTTTTGTACATCACACACACACTGTATACAATTCACACTCACACCACACACTATATATTCAAACCACACACACTATATATACACACACCCTACATGCACACACTATACACACACTTACACTATATGCACGACACACACACACACACACACACCACATACTATATCAAATTAAGTTGTACACACTATAAACACTATATAGACTTACATTTTACACATACTATATACTATTCACACTAACACCACACTCTATTTATTCAAACCACACACTATAGACACACAAACTTACATTATAGACACACTATAAATTATGTACACTATACACACGCATACTATATGCATTACACCCACACACTTACACTATATAGCCTTACATTATACACACTATAAACACTATACACACAGCACACACTATACAGACTTACACTATACATACACTATATAGACTTACATGATACACACTATAGACCCAGCACACACTAAATGGATTACACTATATACACTATACATACTCTATATAGACTTACACTATATATACACTATACATACACTATATAGACTTACATTATACACACGCAGCACACACTATAAAGACTTACACTATATATACACTATACATACACTATATAGACTTACTGTAAAGGGTTTGCCAGACACAGGTTCTGTGTCGACGCCCGGGGTTAATCAGCCCTCATCAGCTCCAAGGTCTGCTAGAGTGACACGATCTGTTACCACTCAGGCTTGCAGGCTGAGGAGAGGGAGAACCTATCACAGCCTGGCCTGACAATTCTAGCTCCCGCCCTGGGTCTATTTATACCCTCACTTGCAGCATGCTCTTTGCCTGTGAGTGTCTGGTTTCCTGGCTCTGCGATTCCTGCTATTCATCCGTTTGACCGCTGTTACTTGTTGACCCTGACTTGCCTGACTATTCTCCTGCTCTGATTTGCTACTACGTACTCCCCTGGTTTGATTCGGCTCGTTCACCTTTCCCTGTTGCTCACGGTGTCTCCGTGGGCAACTGCCCCAACCCCCCCTTGCTTATGTGTGCCCTTGTCTTGTGTTGTCTGTCTTGCACTTACTGAGCGTAGGGACCGTTGCCCAGTTGTACACCGTCACTTAGGACGGGCCGTGCAAGTAGGCAGGGACTGAATTGTGGGTAGATTAGGGCTCACCTGTCCGTCTCCCTACCCCGATTCATTACATAATCACAGGCCCCATAACTTTTCTACACTGGTCCCTGACTCTACTATGGACCCCCTTGAAGCCCTGGCTCAGCAAATGCAGGGTCTCTCCCTACAAGTTCAAGACCTCGCTCAGAGGTTCAACCAGCATGATACTACCCAGGTAGTGCCCTTCACCTCACCTCCTGAACCCCACCTCAAGTTGCCTAACCGGTTCTCAGGGGACCTTTTTCTCTTTTCAGGAGAGTTGTAGACTCTATTTCCGATTAAGACCCCACTCCTCAGGTTCTGAGAGCCAGCGAGTGGGTATTATTAGGTCCCGACTCCAGGACGGCCCCCAGGAATGGGCCTTCTCCCTGGCTCCTGACTCCCCTGAACTTTCTTCTGTTGACCTTTTTTTTTCTGCTCTCGGACTCATCTATGACGAGACTGACAAGACTGCCTTGGCCGAGAGTCAGCTGGTGACCTTACGTCAGGGTAAGAGACCCGTTGAGGAGTACTGTTCTGACTTTAGGAAGTGGTGTGTTGCTTCTCGGTGGAATGACCCTGCCTTGAGGTGCCAGTTTAGATTGGGTCTGTCGAACGCCCTGAAGGACCTGTTAGTTAGCTACCCCTCCTCAGACTCTCTAGATCAGGCTATGGTTTTAGCGGTACGTCTTGACTGACGTCTCAGGGAACGACGACTTGAACGTTCTGGGGCCGTCACCTTTGGCTCCCTATGATGGCTCCAGAGGTTCCGTTGCTTCGACCTTCCACGGAGAACTCGGATGAACAGATGCAACTCGGGGCCTCCGTGCCTCCCCAACAACGTAGAGATTTCCGCAGGAGGAATGGTCTCTGCTTCTACTGTGGGGATGACAAGCATCAATTGAACTCCTGTCCCAGGTGCAAGAATAAGCAGCCAGAAAACTTCCGCGCCTAAGTGACCATCGGGGAGGTCGCTTGGGCGCACAGGTAATTCCCGTAAACATGAAGCCTAATAAAATCTTGCTTCCCTTTCAGGTTTCTTTTGATGGTAGGTCTACCACCGGGAGTGCCTTCGTGGATTCAGGGTCTTCTGCTAATATTATGTCTGTGGAATTTGTTATGTGTCTAGCTATGCCACTAATTGATTTGCCTAAACCTGTCCCGATAGTGGGTATAGACTCCACACCGCTTGCCAATTGTTATTTTATGCATCATACCCCTGTTTTTGAACTCATTGTTGGCTCCATTCATTTGGAGCAGTGTTCTGTGTTAGTGATGCAGGGGTTATCGTCCGATTTGATTTTAGGCCTCCCTTGGTTGCAGACGCATAATCCCACTTTTGACTGGAATACTGGTGATCTTACTAAATGGGGTAATGAATGCCTGACGTCATGTTTTTCTATTAATTTGGTTTCTCTCATTGAGGTGATCTCTCTACCTGAGTTTATTCAGGACTTCGCTGATGTCTTTTCAAAAAGGGCCTACGAAGACTTATCTCCTCATAGAGAGTACGATTGCGCAATCGATTTGGTACCAGGAGCAAGGCTCCCTAAAGGTAGGATATTTAATCTCTCTTGTCCTGAACGTGAAACCATGAGAGGTTATATCCAGGAAAGCCTGGCCCAGGGTTACATGCGTCCCTCTACTTCTCCGGTAGGTGCTGGCTTCTTCTTCGTAGGGAAGAAGGATGGTGGTCTTAGGCCGTGCATCGATTACCGAAATTTAAATAAGATCACTGTAAGGAACCAATATCCCCTTCCTTTGATTCCTGATCTCTTCAATCAGGTTCAGGGGGCCCAATGGTTCTCTAAGTTCGATCTTCGGAGGGCTTATAACCTTATCCGGATCAGAGAGGGGGATTAGTGGAAGACTGCGTTTAATACACCTGAAGGTCATTTCAAATATCTCGTCATGCCCTTTGGGTTGTGCAATGCTCCCGCCGTCTACCAGAATTTCATAAATGAGATTTTAAGAGACTATCTGGGGGTATTTCTTGTAGTGTACCTTGATTATATACTTGTGTTTTCCAAGGACTGTTCCTCCCACATTGAGCATGTTAGAAAGGTGCTCCAGGCCCTTCGGAAAAACAAACTCTTTGCTAAAATCGAAAAATGTGTTTTTGGGGTGCAGGAGATACCATTTTTGGGTCAAATCGTCACTCCTAACGAATTCTGCATGGACACTGCCAAGGTTCAGGCTGTGGCAGAATAGGTCCGCCCTGCCTCCCTGAAGGCCTTACAGTGTTTCCTGGGGTTTGCTAATTATTACAGGAGATTTATTGCTAACTTCTCAGTCATCGCTAAGCCTCTTACGGATCTCACTCGTAAAGGTGCTGATCTCCTCCACTGGCCTCCGGAGGTGGTCCAGGCTTTTGAGATCCTTAAGAGGTGCTTTGTCTCTGCCCAGTGCTGATTCAGCCTAACCAAATGGAGCCATTCATCGTGGAGGTTGACGCCTCCGAGGTGGGAGCGGGTGCTGTTTTGTCCCAGGGTACTAGGTCTCTCGCCCATCTCCGTCCCCGTGCCTACTTCTCCAGGAAGTTCTCCTCCACCGAGAGAAATTATGACGTTGGCAACCGCGAATTCCTAGCCATTAAATGGGCATTTGAAGAGTGGCGCCACTTCCTGGAGGGGGCTAGCCACCAGGTAACGGTCCTTACTGACCACAAGAATCTGGTTTTCCTAGAATCTGCCCGGTGGCTAAACCCGAGACAAGCTCGAGGGCCATTGTTTTTTACGAGTTTCAACTTTGTGGTTACCTATAGGGCTGGGTCAAAAAATATTAAAGATGATGCTCTGTTGCGTAGCTTCATGGCTAGCCCTTCTCCTGAGGAGGACCCCGCTTGTATTCTGCCCCCAGGTCTAATAATTTCCTCCGTGGATTCAAACTTAGTCTCCGAAATTGCGGCTGATCAAGGTTCTGCTCCCGAGAACCTTCCTGAGGACAAGCTGTTTGTTCCCCTGCAATTCCGGCTAAGGTTGCTCAGGGAGAATCATGACTCCGCACTATCTGGCCATCCAGGCATCCTGGGTGCCAAGCACCTCATTTCTAGAACCTATTGGTGGCCTGGGTTGCTTAAAGACGTTAAGGCCTACGTCGCCGCTTGTGAGATTTGTGCTAGGTCTAAGACTCCCAGGTCCCGACCTGCGGGCTTACTATGTTGTTTGCCCATTCCCCAGAGACCTTAGACCCATATCTACATGGATTTTTATCACCGATCTGCCTCCACCTCAAGGCAAGTCGGTGGTGTGGGTTGTAGTAAACCGCTGCAGTAAGATGTGCCACTTTGTACCCCTCAAGAAATTACCCAATGCCAAGACGTTAGCTACCTTGTTTGTTAAACACATCCTGCATCTCCATGGGTTCCCGGTCAATATTGTTTCTGACAGAGGGGTACAATTTGTTTCATTATTCTGGAGAGCTTTCTGTAAGAAGCTGGAGATTGATCTGTCCTTTTCCTCGGCCTTCCATCCTAAAACTAATGGCCAAACTGAGAGGACTAATCAGTCTCTAGAACAATACTTAAGGTGTTTTATCTCCAACTGTCAAAATGATTGGGTCTCCTTCATTCCCCTCGCCAAATTTTCCCTTAACCCCTTGAGTACCCAGCTCATTTTGGCCTTGAGGACCAGACCCATTTTTTCAAATCTGACATGTATCACTTTATGTGGTAATAACTCCGGAATGCTTTTACCTATCCAATTGATTCTGAGATTGTTTTCTCGTGACATATTGTACTTTAGTTTAGTGCAAAAATTTGGTCGATAAATTCATTGCTTATTTGTGAAAAACACCAAGATTTAGCGAAAATATGAAGAAATTATGATTTTTCCAATTTTAAATGCATCTGCTTGTAAAACAGATGGTAATACCACACAAAATAGTTACCAATTAACATCTCCCATATGTCTACTTTATGTTGGCATCGTTTTTTGAACATCCTTTTATTTTTCTATGACCTCACAAGGCTTAGAACTTTAGCAGCAATTTCTCATATTTTTAAGAAAATTTAAAAAAGCGATTTTTTCAGGGACGAGTTCAGTTCTGAAGTGGTTTTGAGTGCCCTATATATTAGAAACCCCCTAAAACACCCCATTTTGAAAACTGCACCCCTCAAAGTATCCAAAACAGCATTCAGAAAGTGTTTCAACCCTTTAGGCGTTTTACAGGAATTGAAGGAAAGTAGAGCTGAAATTTTCAAATTTCATTTTTTTTTACAAAATTCATATGTAATAAATTTTTTTCTGTACCACAGAAGGTTTTACCTGAGAAACGCAACTCAATATTTATTGCCCAGATTCTGCAGTTTTTAGAAATATCCCACACGTGGCCCTAGTGCGCTAATGGACTGAAACACAGGCCTCAGAAGCAAAGGAGCACCTCTTGGATTTTGTGGCCTCCTTTTTTCAGAATATATTTTAGGCAACATGTCAGGTTTGAAGAGGTCTTGTGGTGCCAAAACAGTGGAAACCCCCAAAAGTGACCCCCATTTTTTAAACTACACCCCCAGGGAATTTATCTAGGGGTATAGTTAGCATTTTGACCCCACAGGTATTTTGCTATATTTTCTGGAGTTAGTCTGTGAAAATGAAAATCTACTTTTTTTCTGGAAAAACGTAAAAATTTCTAATTTTTGCAAGAAATAAAGGAGAGAAAGCACCCCAACATTTGTAAAGCAATTTCTCGCGATTACGGAAATACCCCATATGTGGTAATAAACTGCTGTTTGGACCCACAGCAGGGCTCAGAAGGGAAGGACCCCCATTTGGATTTTGGAGCTCTGATTTTACTGGAATGGTTTTTAGTGCCGTGTCACGTTTGCAACGCCCTGGAGGGACCTAAACAGTGGAATCCCCCAAAAGTGACCCCATTTTGGAAACTATACCCCTCAAGGAATTTTTCTAGTGGTATAGTTATCATTTTGACCCCACAGGTTTTTTGCTGAATTTATTGGAATTAGTCTGTGAAGATGAAAAGAGACTTTTTTTTGGAAAAAACACAGAATTTTCTAATTTTTATAAGGAATAAAGGAGAAAAAGCACCTCAACATTTGTAAAGCAATTTCTCCTGATTACGGAAATACCCCATTATGTGGTAATAAACTGCTGTTTGGACCCATGGCAGGGCTCAGAAGGGACGGAGCACCATTTGGATTTTGCAGCTCAGATTTTGCTGAATTGGTTTCTGGGGGCCATGTCGCATTTGCAGAGTCCCTGAAGTTCCAGTACAGTAGAAATTCCCCAGGTGTGATCCCAATTTGGAGACTATACCCCTGAAAGAATTAAATTAGAGGTGTAGTGAGCATTTTGAGCCCTCAGGTGTTTTATAGATTTTATTAGAATTGGTCCGTGAAAATGAAAACATTTTTTTTTCCAATAACCTGTAGCTTTAGCTCAGAATTTTTCATTTCCACAAGGAATACAGGAGAAAAGACACCCCAAAATGTGTTACACAATTTCTCCTGATTACGGAAATACCCCATATGTGGTTGTAAACGGCTATTTGGACATACGGCAAGGGTCTAAACGGAAAAAGTGCAATTTCGTTTGTGGAGTGGAGATTTTACAAAATTTGTTTTTGACGCCATGTTGCATTGCGCTGAGGTACGAGTACAGTGAAAACTCCCGAGAAGTGACCCCATTTAGGAAACTACACCCCTCAAGGAACTCATCTAGAAGTGTAGTGAGCATTTTGACCCCCAAAGGTTTTGCAGAAATTAGTGCACAGTGGATGTTGCAGATTGAAAATTGACATTTTCCACATATATTCTATTTCAGTGCCCAATGCGTTGGGCCCAGCTTGTACCACTGGAGACATACGCCCCATAAATTGTTAAGCGGTTCTCCAGAGTACGGTAATACCCCATATGTGGTCATAAACCGCTGTTTGGGCACACTGCCAGGCCCAGAAGGACCGCCATTTGGCTTTTGGAGCGCAGATTTTGCTTGGTAGTAGTTTTGTTTAGTGTTCAGTTTATAATGTGGGGGCATATGTAATCTGTGCGGAGTACATACATTTTTTGCGTGACACACTGTCGTTTTTATTGGTACCATGTTTGGCTACGCGCGACTTTTTGATCACTTTTTATTCCATTTTTTTGGAAACAACGTGACCAAAAAAGGAAATTCTGCCATTGTTTTTTATGGTATTTTTTTTACGGTGTTCACCGTGCGGGATAAATAATATGATATTTTTTTAGGTCAGGCCGATACGAACGCGGCGATACCTATTATGTCTAGTTTTTGTCTTTTTTTTCATTTTTTTTCTAATTATAAAGGGCTTGATCAGGGAAACAAGGCGATTATTGTTTTTATTACGTAAAACTTGTATTTATTTAATTATATAAAACTTTTTTTTTACTTTTTTTTCACTTTTTATTTTACACATACTAGGGGACTGGAAGATCTGATCTTCTGATCCCCTGCACAATACACTGCACTACTTCTGTATGTACTGATGTAGTGCAGTGTATTGTAACTGTCACTTTACAACTGACAGTTGAGCCTATTACGTCCTGCCTTGGGCAGGACCTAATAGGCTCCCGTACCTGGCAACCAGGAAGCCGTTGCTAGGCTTCCTGGTTGCCATTGCAACCATCAGAACCCCGTGATTTTTCGCAGGGGGGGCAATGGGGTGCAGAGGGAGCCCCCTCCCTCTGTATCAATCACTTAAATGCCGCTGTCGCTATTGACAGCGGCATTTAAGGGGTTAAACTACAGCGATCGGAGGGGACAGTGATCGCTGTAGTTGCAGTGGGATGTCGGCTGTATATTACATCCGATGAAGATGGAGCGAGCACAGCTCCTGTGCCCGCTTCATCCTCAGGGCGTTACTATACGCCCATTTTCGGGAAGGGGTTAATAAAAATAGTGTTGTTTTTTTTTACACCGCTTTCTCTGATCTCCTCACGTATCTCACAGAAGTGAGGAGATCAGAGAAAGTGACAGGAGCTTTCTCCTGCAGACGACGTCACAGACGGCTGTGATTGGTCAGTCTTCAGAGACTGACCAATCACAGCAATCGCCGGCATTGGGGACTGCTAATTGGTCCCCAGGCCGGTAGCAGAGACGGTTAGCTGTCAATGACAGCTGCCGCCGCTGTTCTGTCACTATGTGATTTCACATAGTGACAGTTTATGCCTGCGCCGTAATAGTACGTCGAAGGTACGCTGGCATAAGCGGCCAGCGACGTACTATTACAGCGAAGGTACGCAAGGGGTTAATAACCGGGTCAGTAACTTGTCGGGGGTCTCCCCCTTCTTCTGTAATTTTGGGTTTAATCCACGGTTCTCCTCCGTTTCTCCTGGTGGTTCCAACAATCCTGAGGTAGATGTCGTTCATCGGGAACTGTGTACAGTCTGGGCCCAGGTTCAAAAGAACCTTGAGGCGTCCCAGAACATCCAAAAGACCCAGGCAGATAAAAGACGTTCTACTAACCCCTTATTTGTAGTCGGGGATCTGGTGTGGCAGTCTTCTAAAAATGTGCGCCTTAAAGTTCCGTCTAAGAAATTTGCTCCCCGGTATATAGGGCCGTACAAAATCATGGAAGTCCTCAACCCTGTCTCCTTCCGGCTGGAGTTACCCCCGTCTGTTCAGATACACGACGTGTTTCATGCCTCCCTCCTTAAACGCTGCTCCCCGTCCTTGGCTCCCTCGAGGAAACCTCCTGTCCCCGTTCTCACCCCTGAGGGGGTAGAATTCGAGGTGGCCAAGATTGTGGACAGCAAGATGGTCCAAGGCTCCCTCCAGTACCTGGTCCATTGGAGAGGATGCGGGCCTGAGGAGAGGACTTGGGTACCCGCCCGGGATGTTCACGCCGGTATATTGCTCCAGGCCCACCTAGGAAGGGTCCGATGGCCCCTCATAAAAGGGGGGGTACAGTAAAGGGTTTGCCAGACACAGGTTCTGTGTCGACGCGCAGGGTTAATCTGCCCTCATTAGCTCCAAGGTCTACTAGAGTGACACGATCTGTTACCACTCAGGCTTGCAGGCTGAGGAGAGGGAGAACCTATCACAGCCTGGCCTGACAGTTGTAGGTCCCGCCCTTGGTCTATTTATACCCTCACTTGCAGCATGCTCCTTGCCTGTGATTGTCTGATTTCCTGGCTCTGCGATTCCTACTATTCACCCGTTTGACCGCTGTTACTTGTTGACCCTGACTTGCTTGACTATTCTCCTGCTCTGATTTGCTACTACGCACTCCCCTGGTTTGATTCGGGTCGTCACCTTTCACTGTTGCTCACAGTGTCTCCGTGGGCAACTGCCCCAACCCCCCCTTGCTTCTGTGTGCCCTTGTCTTGTGTTGTCTGTCTTGCACTTACTGAGCATAGGGACCGTCGCCCAGTTGTACACCGTCACTTAGGACGGGCCGTGCAAGTAGGCAGGGACTGAGTTGCGGGTAGATTAGGGCTCACCTGTCTGTCTCCCTACCCTCGATTCATTACACTTACATTATACACACTATATCCACACTATACATGCAACACACACTATATAGGCTTACACTATGTTCACTATATACACAACTCACTTAACAGAGCCTCATCCTCTGCGGTGCATGTGCTTGGGTGCAGCCTACAGGTCCTTAATCATGTGACTGTGATGTCACTACAAGTCCTACACCTCCTACGTGCAGTCTTGCCATTATCAGGTGCACAGCAGAACAGAGGAGCAGACTGTCAGGGAGAGTGAGTGCAGCACCTGCCCATCACTATATCTGACAGTCTGCTTTCTACAGCTCATGTGCAGTGCGGCCCCTTACACAGTGGGAGAGCCCCCTGTTCCCTGAACACACCCCCTCCCCATCTCTTCATCAGCAGGTGGGACCGACAACCGTGCGAATGCAGCCAGCAGCAGCTCTGCATAGATTTTTGAAGTTAAGTGCGGTACGTGCCCATATGGGGATACGCTACTAACCACATGCCACCACTCTCAAATGCTATCATGGTGCACAGCAAGGCGGCAATGGAGGCTGGAATGGAGGTCTATCCTCTTTAGCGATCAGTCCTGCTTTTATCTCGGACACAATGATAGCCAGAGATTGGTCTGGAGACCACATCGGCAACTCCATGAAGAAGCCTTCACAAGGAAACGTCACACCATTCCTACTCCCAGGATTATGGTGTGGGGTGGCATAATATATGGTAGCCGGACCCCTCTAGTCTTTATTTCAGGTACACTAACAGCTCAGCGTTACATTGATTTGGTTGTGGAACCAGTGGTAAGGCCCTTTCTCCAAAGTGTCCCAGAAGTCGTTTCTTAACAGGACAACACCAGACCACATGTTGTTTGTGCTACTGTGAGCAGTCTGCGTAGCCTAAACGTGCTACTATGGCCTACAGTATCTGCAGACTTGTCTCTCATTGAGCACATCTGGGCCGTCATTAGTCAGCAATTGAAAAGGGATCTACCAGCAGCCAATCTTGATGATTTGCGTGCTAAATTGCATTTAACGTAGCATAGTATTCCTCAGACAACTATTACTAACCTCATTGATAGCATGTAAAGACGTGTAAGTGCCTGTATACTTTTCCTTCTTGGTGTTACAATTTCTATGTTGAGAATTGTATCTTGAAAAGTCTTGTTTTTCTTGATTTTAGTGCAGTAAGGGTGGATAGGGTAGATTTTGTTAAAGAATTTTGTAAGACTGAAAATCAGTTTCATTCATCTGAATGGGGTTGTTTCTGAGGCGGATGCATGGATTTCTGCAAGTTCCATGCATTTGAATGGAACTGAGTTTCAGTTGACTGCGCCTTAACCCCTTCAGGCCTGTTTTGGCCTTGTGGACGCATATAATTTTTTCAAATCTGACATGTGTTTCTTTATGTGGTAATAACTTGGGAATGCTTTTACCTATCCAAGCGATTCGGAGATTTCTCGTGACATATTGTACTTTATGTTAGTGGAAAATTTTGTCAATAAATTCAGTATTTACTTGTGAAAAACAGCAACATTTTGCAAAAATTTGCATTTTTGTAAATTTAAATGTATCTGCTTGTAAAACAGATAGTAATACCACACAAAATAGTTACTAATTACCATTTCCCATATGTCCACTTTATGTTGGCATCATATTTTGAAAATTCTTTTATTTTTCCAGGCCGTTACAAAGCTTAGAACTTCAGTAGCAATTTCTCACATTTTCATGAAAATTTCCAAAACCTATTTTGTTGTGGACCAAACTGCCTGTTTCGCGCACCAGCTGTCAAAAGGTTGAATGCAAACAGAAAAGCACCATGTGCTTTTCTGTTTACAAACATCCGAATGGCGTGTCATATGATGCTGCCTCACGGAGCAGGTAAGTGGCTTTTGCGCATGCAAAACGCTGCGTGTTTTGCGTGCGCAAAAACGCCACGCACGTCTGAATCAGCCCTTAGGCTGTGAAAAATGCTATTGTTTTTTATTCTTTACGGCATTTATTCTGCGGGTCTCTGAGATTACGGTTATACCAAACTATATTATGTTTTACAGTGTTTGCACAATAAAATCACGGTTTTAAATTTTTATTTTCTTTTTGTGTCGCCATATTCTAAGAGCCGTAAGTTTTTTATTTTTGCATTAAGAAAGCATTGTGAGAGCTTGTTTGTTGCGGAACAAACTGTAGTTTTTATTCTTACCATTTTTGGGTACAGGCGACTCTTTGATCCCTGTTTATTAAATATTTTGGGAGCTGAAGTGACTAAAAATAGCGATTCTGGTATTTTGCTTTACTATTATTTTTTACGACGTTCACGGTGCGGGATAAATAACATTATATTTTTATAGTTCAGGCCATTACGGATGCGGCTGTACCAATTTTTTTTTCTAATAATAAAGGACTTTATAAGGGAAAGGCGCGATTTTTAAATTTATTACTTGGAACTTTTACTTTATCTTTGTACAACATTTTTTTGAAACTCTTTTTTTAGTCCTACTAGGGACCTGAAGATCCAACTATTAGATCTTTGTTATAATACCCTGCAATACTTATGTATTGCAGGGTATTATACCTGTCAGTTTGACACTGACAGGCAGCGTATTATTCGCCTTCCGTAGATGGCAGACCTGGAGAACTTTGTTAGGCCTCGGTTGCCATAGCAACTAGCGGCACCCCGAAATCGCGTGGCAGGGTGCCGATGTTGTTGTAACGCCTAAAATGCAGCGGTTGCTATTGGCTGCCGCATTTAAGGGGTTAATTGGTGGGAAACATGGCTGTGCTCTCACCCGATGTCTTCGTTCAATACTAAGGCTGGTAGTAGCAGCCAGTACTGAGAGATGCTGGGGTGCGGGGAATGCATGTGCGCTCTGTTAGGAGCACGCGTAGATTAACGGGCTGCAGGCACAAGGACCAGCGCTGCAGCCCGTTAATCTACGTGGTCTGGTCAGGAAGGGGTTAATTTCCTTGATCAGACAGTGCAGATTTGCTGCAGACATAGAAAGTCCGTACACCAACCTCTCGACTTTCCGAAAAAATCAGATCAGAATCGAACCAGCTCAGCGCTCACCCAGGCGCTTCTGCTGCTTTGTTTTAGCGATCAGAGGGGGTCTCAGTGATCACTATGACATGTCAGAAGTTTTTTTTAAAGTTTAGTTACCATTTAAGCCAAAACCAGAATTTGATCCAGGACAACAGACCTATTAGGCCTTGCTTTATATATTTCTTCTGTTTAGGTTTCGTTCCTGGTATGCAATTTGTTGCAGATTTCTGTAACTGAATTACCTGAGGTTTTTTGATATTCCACTGCTGACTTTTTTACTGGACATACCCTTCCTGCAAAAGGACATAAATATACAATGCATCCTAGTAGGAGGGAGCTTGTATGGAGGATACTCAAGGGTTAAGCGTGATCTATACACCACGGAAGTCAGCTGTGTATTGCTCTAATTGCCGAGATCAGAGATAAATATGATCACCCCCCATTTAACCACTTAGATGCCGCGTTCAATAGAGACTGTAGCTATTTAAGCTGTTATTTAGAGGAAGGACCTTCTGTCACCCTCTCGGCCTCCATTGACGCGATTGGAGGGTGTCGATGGTTTGTCATGGTTGCCGTTGCCTAATAAAGGCTATCTTGGTTCTCCTATTAATAGCAGACTGTTAAAAGTATAACAAAGCGATCCTATTTTTAAGTCCCTAGTGGGACACAAAAAAAAAAGAAGTAAAAATAAATGTAATAAAATTTTAAACGATGTACAAAAAAATGAAGTTAAAAAAACAGCCTATTTTTTTAAAATAAAATAATGTAAATAATAAAAAATATTAAACATAACTGGTCTTGCCACGTCCGTAAAAGTGTGAACCATTAGAATAAAACTTTATGTATTAAATGCGTGAACGCCGTATAAAAAATATCAAAGTGCCAGAATTGCTATTCTTTGGGCACCTAGAATACCCCAAAAAATTAAATAAAGTGATCAAAAAGTCATACAATACTGTGCAAAAGTTTTAGGCAATTGTGGAAAAATGCTGCAAAGTAAGAATGCTTTAAAAAATAGAAGTATTAGTAGGTTTTTTTTTTTATCAATTAATAAAATACAATGTGAATGAACAGAAAGGAAATCCAAATCAAATCAATATTTGGTGTGACCACACCTTTTTCGTCAAAACAGCATCAATTCTTCTATGTACACTTCCACACAGTTTTTGAAGGAACTCGGCAGGGAAGTTGCTCCAAACATCTTGGAGAACTAACCACAGATATTCTGTAGATGTAGGCTTCCTCAAATCCTTCTGTCTCTTCATATAATCCCAGACAGACTCAATGATGTTGAGATCAGGACTCTGTGGGGGGCATATCATCACTTCCAGGGCTCCTTGTTCTTTTTTACACTGAAGCCAGTTCTTAATGACATTGGCTGTATGTTTGGTTTCGTTATTTTGCTGCACAATAAATTTGGAGCCAATCAGACGCCTCCTTGATGGTATTGCATGATGGATAAGTATCTCCCTGTATTTCTCAGCATTGACACCAATAATCCTGACTAGAGATGAGCGAACCGGGACAAACGAACCCGGTTTCGGTCCGAACATCAGGAAAAGTTCGGTTCGCAGCAAATCCGAACTTCACCGGGTTCGGTCGAACCCGTTTTGACCGAACCCGGTCAAAAATATTATACAAATCGGCAGCCACTTGTCTCTATCAATCACTGATAGAGAAAAGAGGCTGCTGATTAAAAATAAAATAAAAAGCATTTCATACGTACCCGGTCGTTGTCTTGGTGACGAGTCCCTCTTCTTCCTCCAGTCCGACCTTCTTTTCTGACGCGGCAGCCTGTGATTGGCTGCAGAGGCCTCTGCAGCCTGTGATTGGCTGCAGAGGCCTCTGCAGCCTGTGATTGGCTGCAGCGGTCACATGGGCTGTAACGTCACCCAGGAATGTCGGACCGGATGTCGAGAGGGACGCGTCACCAAAGCAACGGCCAGGAGACCGGACTGGAGGAAGCAGAAAGTTCTCGGTAAGTATGAAGTCTTTTTTTTTTTACAGGTTGATTTATATTCTGATCGGAATTCACTGTCCAGGGTGCTGAAACAGTTACTGCCGATCAGTTAACTCTTTCAGCACCCTGGACAGTGACTATTTACTGACGTCGCCTAGCAACGCTGCCGTAATGACGGGTGCACACATGTAGTCACCCGTCATTACGGGGCCTCATGCACACGACCGTAAAAACACCCGTTATTACGGGTCGTAATTACGACCCGAAATAGCGGGCCCATAGACTTCTGTTAGCCACGGGTACCTTCCCGTTTTCTCACGGGAAGGTGCCCGTGCCGTTAAAAAGATAGAACATGTTCTATTTTTTTATTTTACGGGCCGTGCTCCTATACTTTATAATAGGAGCTCGGAAAAACGTCCGGCTGCCCGTGGCCGGCCGTGCTCATCTCCTGAAATACTCTGTGCTGCCTTAAACTCTGTGGACAGGTCAGGATCCTGTTTCTTTTAAATGCTGCTGGGGAACCCGCGCGATCCACTATATAAGGCTGCGCTACAGTGCAGCATTTAAAAGAAACAGGATCATGACCTGTCCACAGAGTTTAAGGCAGCACAGAGTATTTCAGGAGATGAGCGTGCAGATTCAGTGCTGCTGTGAACTCTGCTCTTACCATTACGTAGCTCTCAGTCTGTTACCTCTCCTCCACTCCTGTCCTCAATAACACCTTCACATGATTGGCAAGTCACCACGTAATGGTAAGAGCAGAGTTCACAGCAGCACAGAGTATTTCAGGAGATGAGCGTGCGGATCTTGTGTGGGGTGGTGACTTGCCAATCATGTGAAGGTGTTATTGAGGACAGGAGTGGAGCAGCACAGAGTATTTCAGGAGAGGAGCGTGCAGATTCTGTGCTGCTGTAAACTCTGCTCTTACCATTACGTAGCTCTCAGTCTGTTACCTCTCCTCCACTCCTGTCCTCAATAACACCTTCACATGATTGGCAAGTCACCACCCCGAACAAGATCTGCACGCTCATCTCCTGAAATACTCTGTGCTGCTGTGAACTCTGCTCTTACCATTACGTGGTGACTTGCCAATCATCCCTGGAGGCCGGCCTTCTGACGTCATCCTGACGTGCGTGACCGCCACTACAGCCTGTGATTGGCTGCAGCGGCGACATGGATGAAACGTCATCGCTGGAGGCCGGACAGGAGGAATGTAAGTATGAACGTATTTATTATTTTTTTTATTACATTAAAATTTTATTTTCCGTGCGCCGAGCATGTACTGTCAAGGTTGCTGAAAGAGTTAGTGCAGCCCATTAACTCTTTCAGCACCCTGGACAGTACCATGCTTGGGGCACGGAAATTACAGGTTCGGTAAGAACTAGTTCGGTCCGAATCGAACTTTTTCGTGAAATTCGGCGAACTAGCCGAACCGAACTTTTCATAAGTTCGCTCATCTCTAACTCTGACCAAATAACCAACTCCATTTGCTGAAATGCAGCCCCAAAATGGCAAGGAACCTCAACCATGCTTCACTGTTGCCTGCGGACACTCATTATTGTAACGCTCTCCAGCCCTTTGGCGAACAACCTACCTTCTGTTACAGACAAATATTTCAAATTTTGACTCTTCAGTCCAGAACACCTGCTGCCATTTTTCTGCACTCCAGTTTCTATATTTTCGAGCATAGTAGCTTAGCATTGTTTCCACATTGAAGGTGTGGCTTTTTGGCCACAATTCTTCCATGAAGAATACTTGTGTCCAGACTTCTCCAAACAGTAGATGAGTGTACCTGGGTCCCATTGGTTTCTGCCAATTCTGAACTGATGAAAAATGATAACCCCAGCACACACAAAAGTACAAAAAGGATCAAGATGCAGAAACTATTTAAGTTTTATTGCAACAAAATAGTAGTATTGTAGTAATGAGCGACTTTGTCACTGTCGCTTATGTTGAGTGTCACTTGGTATGGGATGTCCGCCGGATCTGCCCTGTGTGAGAGACACACAGGGCAGATCCGGCGGACATTCTATACCGAGTGACACTCAACATAAGCGACAGTGACAAAGGCCGAGGTTCGGTCGAAACGTCTTATCAAGTCACTCAGGGGAGGAAGCATGTTTCTTTGATCTGTTGCACTAACTTTCCTTGGCCGACCACTGTGTCTACGGTTCTCAACATTGCCCATTTCTTTGTGCTTATTCAAAAGAACTTGAACAGCACATCTTGAAACAACAGTCTGCTTTGAAATCTTTGCCTGAGTGAGACCTTGCTGATGCAGTATAACTACCTTGTGTCTTGTTGCGGTGCTCAGTCTTGCCACAGTGCACCTGTGACATGAAACTCTCTTCCACAGCCTCACATTTGTAGCAGAGTTTGGCTGTTCATCACACAGTTTTAAGCCTCCTACACAGCTATTTCTGTACAGTCAGGCCTCATGCACACGAACGTATTTTTTCCCTCCTGTAAATACTGGAGTAAATACGGGTCCTTGGTCACACATATTCGACCCATATTGCACCAGAATTTACGGACCCGTGCCCGTAAATATGGGTCCGGTGTCACCAGGCACGTTTTTGCTGCAAAATTGCACTGCACTAATTGGCAGCCCCTGGTCTCTATCAGTGCAGGATAGAGAGAAGGGGCAGCCCTTTCCGAGGTAAAAGTAAAAGAAATTCATACTTACCCAGCCGTTGTCTTGGTGACGCGTCCCCCTCTTGACATCCAGTCCAACCTCCCTGGATGACGCGGCAGTCCATGTGACCGCTGCAGCCTGTGATTGGCCTGTGATTGGCTGCAGCGGTCACATGGGCTGAAACGTCATCCCAGGAGGCCGAACTGGAGGAAGAAGCAGGGAGTTCTGGGTAAGTATGTACGTCTTTTTTTTTTTACAGGTTGATCTATATTGTGATCGGAAGTCACTGTCCAGGGTGCTGAAACAGTTACTACCGATCGTTTAACTCTTTCAGCACCCTGGAAGTGACTATTTACAGACGTCGCCTAGCAACGCTCCTGTAATTACGGGTGCACACCCGTAGTCACCCGTAATTATGGGAGCCCCATAGACTTCTATGGGCCTGCCCGTGCCGTAATTACGGCCTGAAATAGGACATGTTCTATATTTTTCAATGGCACGGGCACCTTCCCGTAAGCATATGGGGAGGTACCTGTGGCCAATAGAAGTCCATGGGCCTGTAAAAACGTGCTGTAATTACGGCCCGTAATTACGGGCGTTTTTACGTTAGTGTGCATGGGGCCTTAGGGCTCATTTAAACTAGCGTAATACTTGTCTATGTGCTGTGCATTGAAATAATTTACAGCACACGGACCCGTTGATTTCAATGGGGCTATTCAGACATATACGAGTCCCCGTTGCGTGAAACTCACTGCATGTCCTATATTGGTGCGTTTTCGCATACCTAGTCGCCCATTGCCTATGGGTGCATGACAACCACGGACAGCACATGAATGAGATCCGTGTGCTATACGTGTTTTACGCACCAAAGACATAGAAAAGCAGAGAAATAAATGTAAAAAAAAATTAAGTGTTTGCACAGACGTGATAAACGCATGCCACATGAAAAACGCACCTTATCGTAGTAAAAACGCATGTAGTTCTCGGATGCGCCTTTTCAATCTGGTGCTGAACTCACCACAAATGCAACACGTGAATGGACCCTAAGGCATCCTCCACCCATAGCTTTTGTATAGCAACTGCATGAAAAAAATCCATGTAAAAACACCAGCTCTGTATTGAAAGAGCCATACAGGCTCCTTGCCACTGTCGATGAGCCTAAGGGTATGTTCACACGCTTAGCTAAAAACGTCTGAAAATACGGAGCTGTTTTCAATGGAAAATAGCTCCTGATTTTCAGTCGTTTTTTTAGCAACTCGTGTTTTTCACAGTGTTTTTTACGGCCGTTTTTGGAGCTGTTTTTCATTGAAAAACGTCTGCAAAAACGGCTCAAGAAGTGACATGCACTATTTTTTCGCTGGCTTTTTTTACGCACCGTTTTTTGAAAATGAAGCTTAAAAAAATGCCCCATCGGAACAGAATGCCGTTTTTTTTCCGATTCTTCAGCCGTTTTTTGGGACATTTATGGCCCGAATAACGGCTAAAAAAACTACCTGTGCATGTCCACTAATTGGTTTCCAAGCAAGTTTGGGCACATACAAAGAGTTTTGGTTCGTGGTGTATTTGTGGCATTTTTGTGGTGAGCGTCGTTTTTATTTTCAAAACACATGTTCTATGTATAGCTCTTTTTTCTGGTGTGTTTCCCATAAGTTTTTCTATAGAACTTCAAAATGACCAGGAAAACTGGCAGAAAAAAACACATGTGACCGCTGGGCTTCTGACCGCTGAGACTCCCAGCAATAAGGAGAACGGGGGGACCGAAATTTCCCCTAAGTGCTCCATGAGAATGGAGCGATTGTGCACATGCCTGACCGGTGCTCTATCACATCACTGCTATTAATTCTTCTTAAACGTAAAAATTTTGCATATGGTAAAGATTGAGTTACATGCTTTGGATGATAACTGTCATATCGTAAAAGTGTATTAGTAGCTGTGGGTTTTCGATATCCTTTTGTTTGTATCTCACCCTCCTCTATCGTCACATATACGTCCAAGAATTCGATTTCCTGATCACCAAACTTATGTGTAAAACTCATATTCATGCTATTTTTATTTAAATATTGAACAAATTCTAAAAATTGTTCCTGAGTTCCAGACCACACTATAAAGATATCATTTATATAGCGCAGGTATAACTGTAGATATATAGCATAAGGATTGGAAAGATTATAAATCATTTTTTCCTCAAAATCTGCCAAAAATAAATTGGCGAAGGTTGGGGCCACTGGTGTACCCATCGCCGTTCCTGACTTTTGACGATACCAAATGTCATCGAATTGAAAAGAATTATGACCCAACACGTACAGTAAAGCTTCACAAATGAAGTCAATAAATGTGGGATCACCTTTTGTATGCTGTAATCCTGTGGGATGCGGGTGTATAGGCTTTCAACGTCAATACTAGCTCATTTAAAATCCTGCTGCCAACCGAAACCCATCAGAATAGATAGGAAATCCTGAGTATCCAGTAAATATGAAGGAATGTTTTTTAATAATGGCGCATAACCCAGTCCAAATAGCGTGAAAGTGGCTCAGTAACTGACCCAATTCCTGCTATAATTGGACGCCCAGGAGGGACTTCAATTGATTTGTGTACCTTTGGAATAAAATACCAATATGGTCTTTTTGGGAATGGTATAATTAATTTCTCTGCAAATTTTTCAGAGAAAAAAACACCCTCAACCCCCTTTCTTAATAATGATCTTAATAACCGCAAGTACAATGATGTCGGTTCCTGTTTTAGAATCTCATAAATCCTATTATCATCTAACTGACGGTGAGCTTCCTGTATATAGTACTCTCTAGACAGCAACACTATATTTCCTCCCTTGTCTGCCGGTTTTAGTATAACATTTTTATTGGAACTTAACCATTTCAAAGCTTTTCTTTCTCCCACTGGTTATGAATAGCTGATGGATAAATCAAACATTTCACATCACGTAGTACTTCTTTCTGAAATAAGTCCAATTGTGTACCGGCAGGCAAGGGAGGATTGAAAGTGGATAGTGTTCCCCCCTGAAATCTCTCAGTATCCTGTAACTGTAGGTCACACTCTGTTTCATCTAATGGAACATCCATCAATATGTGTATCATCTTTTTTTCTTCAGCGGAAAAATTATCACTCAGGCTAAAACCTAAGATACCAACAGTGACCTTCCTTTCCCCAATGGGAGGTATTCTGATTGGGATGTTATTGGAAACACCCTGGGTAAATTTATTTTACGTATTGATTTATAAAGATCTATTTCGAATTTAGTGAAATCAAATTCTGAATCAATGCAATAATTGAAACCCTTAGAGAGCAGAGAAATGCAATCTGAGGTCAGTGTGAGATCAGAAAGATTAATCACAGTGACCTCATTGGTAAAATTAAGTACATCTCGATCATATACAACTGTGGTGTCATTAGAGGCACAATCTCCTATTGTCTCCAGGAGACCTGCTTTCTTTTGACACCGGCGTTCTTGCCTCTTCTGCCTTTGGCGCCCCCTACGGGTGTGTCGCCTAAAGGGTTGTTGTTTCCCTCAGTCACAGGACTGATAGAACTGTCCATCAACGGACCATATCTGGTCACTTCTTCTCCATGGCTCGAGTCGGATCCTGAATCTGTGGTCCAGTAATCAGAAGATCTATGTTGAATCTTCTTGGATCTAAACTTGCGATTTCTCCGATTACCCCAATTGAAGATGTGACCGGAGTCAAAGTCCCCTTTATCTCGAATAAATTTATCCTTTTTTCGTTCCTTGGTTTCTGATTGGACCGGAATGATCCTGTTGTCAACTTTTTTGATGAACATTTGAAACTGTGTTTCTGTAAGCCTCGTTTTTAATTCTAGTTTGGCTTTTCCCAACTCTTCCTTAATTGATGCATATTCTTTTTCAGTGCGGGTCAATATTAGTGCTGTTAGATTCAATGAATGCTGTATATGCAACTGTTTCCACTGTGTAGCAAATTCCACATCCTCCTGATATTGTGAGATCTCTTTATATATGCGTAATCCTCTAGGTGATCGATTGCACTCTTTGTAGGATTGTAGGGAATTAACACTATCTTTTAGTAAAGCAGACATCGAAACAGAGTTGGACTTTAATGGACACAGCAGCCGTTTATTATTTTAATAACAAGGATTTTTTAATAACAAATTAAAATAACCTTGAATTCCCACAAAGGAATTCTTCATATAAATAAATAGCAAACCGCGACCCTATCAGGGTCATAACATTAACATTTTAACAAACAGAATGACAGGGGCAAGTCCTTGAAGCCACCAATATTTTATTTACTGGTCATCTGCCCACCAATACCTTACCCCCAGCCGTAACCCGGCTCGGGGGCACCGACTACCCTTTTGCAGATGACCTCCACCATATATATCCCAGCCTTCAAAAGGGGTAACACCCTTCTTCGTCTTCCGACTAATTGGCGGGTGCATCCCGTGATGCATTCCCCCCCCCACCACTTTTTACGACCTACTTCGAAGACTCCCCACCCCACAGCTGCAATGACACTACAACACGACCACATTAGACATACACATCCAGCTTCAGTCCACCAGCCAGTAAACAACCACCAACCAGCAAAATTTGTAGGAATACTCCAATCCAATCCAGGGCGGGGACATGTTCATGTTTCAGCGTCCTGGCGAAGAGAGCGAGAGAGACAAACGGGAAAAGGTACAGCCCCTAAACACCCCACCCCTTATCCCACTAGCCCTCCTACTATCCCTGTCCTTTACTCCCATAGGCCAACCTACTCGCTCAGGGGCCTAGCTAAAGGCTCATGGGCCCCGATGCAAAAGTTCTTATTGGGCCCCCCCCGCAAAATTCTTATGGCCAATGGTCCGCAGCTTTCAGCTGCATCGCTGGGTCTACTAAGTGACCCAACAATGCAGCACTAGCAGCCAGGGGCATCACTAAGGACTTAAAATGTCAGGGGAAATAGCCCCAATACATATGTGTCCACCCCAAAAAAAAATGTGTGTGTGTGTATAGGAGACAGAATAGCATATCTATAGCACTACGACCCTATAAACCATGGAGAGGATTAGATACATTGGCTCAGCAGACAGTATCACACATAATAGGATTAGATACAGCGGCCCAGCAGGCAGTATCACACATGATAGGATTAGATACAGTGGCTCAGAAGACAGTATCACACATGATAGGATTAGATATAAGGCCCAGCAGACAGTATCACACATGATAGGATTAGATACAGCGGCTCAGCAGACAGTATCACACATGATTGGATTAGATATAGAGCCCAGCAGACAGTATCACACATGATCGGATTAGATACATTGGCTCAGCAGACAGTATCACACATGATAGGATTAGATACAGTGGCTCAGCAGACAGTATCACACATGATTGGATTAGATATAGAGCCCAACTCGCTGACATTGCGGCTCCAGCGCTGGACCCAGGAAAGGTAAGAATAATAATTTTGCTTCTTTAGGTGTTACTAATTATTTTTGTGTGTTTGTGTTTTTTTTAAAAGTTCGGTTGTTGGACTGCTTCGGATACGAGGACTACTTCAATGACAGCGTTTAATTACTCTCAATAAAATGGTTAATGGGGGGTTGTGTTTTTTTATTTCAATAAAATATTTTTTCTATGTGCTTGTATTTTTTTTAAACTTTATTATTACCGCCTTAGTAATGGCTGCTGGCTAGTTGACAACCTCCATTACTAAGGCGGGGCTTAATGTTAGCAGGTGCCGATGCTAATACTAACCCCCATTATTACCCCGGTACCCACCGCCACCAGGGGTACTGGGAAGAGCCGGGTACGAACCGGTACCCGACCATCTGTACTGATGGTCAGGCATCAGGGCGGCCGCAGGCTGGTAGTATTAGGCTGGGGAAGGCCAAAAACAGTGGCCCTTCCCACCCTGGTAATGCTAGGCTGCTGCTGCTGTGTAGTATCTGGCTGGTTATGAAAATTGGGGGGGGACCCCACATCGTTCTTTCCAATTATTTTTTATTTTTATTTTTTTAAATGACGTGGGTGCCCCCCATTTTTCATAACCAGCCAGATACAATAAAGCAGCAGCAGTCTAGCATTACCAGGGTGGGAAGGGCCGACCATCACTACAGATGGTCAGGTACTGGATCGTACGCGGCTCTTCCCAGCACCCCTGGTGGCGGTGGGTACCGGGGTAATAATGGGGGTTAGTGTTAGCCTCCTCACCGGTTAACACTAAGCCCCGCCTTAGCAATGGATGCTGTCAATCAGCCATTACTAAGGCGGTAGTAATATAGTTAAAAAAAAAACATAGACATAAAAAAAATATTTTATTAAAATAAAAAAAAAACACGCAACCCTCATTAACCATTTTATTGATTATAAAAAAAGCCGTCATCGAAGTAGTCCTCGAACCCGACGTAGTCCAATGACAGAACCTGTAAGAAAACACACAAAAAACGATTAGTAACACTTGTGTTAGGCTTAGATACTTAGGCTTATGAACTTTGCTTAGCCCATTGCCTTTATTAGCAGCGCCCATTTGGTCCCCTTTTTCTCTCTTTTGTTGTATTTACTTGACAACAAACTCAGTTTTGTTGTGTTTGCGGACCCGGCAGCAGTTTTTTTTACAATTCTCCCCGTTGTGATACCTGCCAGTGTCTACAACTTAAGGTGAGCACTTTCTATTAAATTAGGAGCTCTACTTTAATCTATCGTTTACCTGCACTATGTGGCGCCGTGTCTCCTTTACTCTCTCTTAGGATCACCCATGGGCCATGTATCTAAGCCTACCATGTGATTGGTTTAGATAGAGGGCCCAGCAGACAGCATCTTCACAATCTGTGATCCTGTCTCATGGGCCCACTCTGCCTGCTACATCGTAGGCTTAAAGGGGTTGTCCAGTCCCTAAACATTGATGCCCTATCCTCAGGATAGGTCATCAATAGCTGATGTGTCGGGGTCCATCTCCCGGGATCTGCCCAATCAGCTGTTTTGAAGGGGCCGCAGCACTCGTACGACAGCTGCTTCCCCTTAATTTCTCTTACTCGCTCACGCTGTGAATCGCCGACATGGATTCACAGTGTGAGAAAGTGACCGGAATGAATGGGAAGCAGCTCTCGTACGAGTACTGCGGCCCCTTCAAAATAGCTGATTGGCGGGGTCCGACTCCCGGGAGCTGGCCAATCAGCTTCAGCAGACAGGGATATTAATCTTGCTCCTTCATCCAGCCTGGCATACACATGGGATGATGTTTCATCCCATGTTACTGCTGTGGCCAATCACAGGCTGCAGCGGTCAAATGGGATGATACGTCATCCCAGGAGGCCGGGCTGCGTGACGCCAGAGGGACACATCGCCATGGGTACGGGTAAGTATGACTTTTTTTTTTTACCTGCTATTTTCCACAGCGGACATTTTGATGCGGTTTTTCATCCGGAATTCCCTGCGGCTTCCAGGGTGGATACGCTGTATGCTTTTATGCAGAATATCTGCCCTGTGTGAACATACCCTTAAAATTTCTATGTGGAAATTCACCCATCATAGATTTCCGTTAATTTACACATCTAATGCTGATAAAAAAAAAAGGCGGGAGTGTTGTTAGCCTTTAAAGACACAGTATCCTTTCAATTGCAGTTGTCTATTATTGATGAGCGGGGGAGATTTTTGGTCCTGGTGGGTCTACTCAACAATTGTCCAGTCACTATTGCTAGCATTTATGCCCCAAATGCGTCCCAAATACGCTTCCTCAACAAAACTATGCGCAAAATTCGTAAAATTATGCAAGGGAAGCTTATAATCTGTGGGGATTTCAATATAATCCCGGATGCTGAATGGGACTCTACTAATCAGGACAGGAAGTCTCCCCCGACTCTATCCCCATGGTTACTTAAGGAGGATTTATATGACACGTTTCGTTGCATGAATTCCTCTTCTAGAGAATTCACCTTTTATTCCACAAGACATCGCTCCTTCTCCAGAATAGACCTTTTTTTAGTGGACAGGACTTCTATATCAGGGATTAAAGCTTCTGAGATAGGACAAATAACATGGTCAGATCACGCTCCCACATATCTCCTTCTCTCTTTAGGACTCGCCCCCTCGCCAAGATTTTCATGGCGGATAAATAACTTTCTTATAAGTCTTCCCAAGTATAAGGAGAACATCTCCTCCCAATTGCAGGAATATTTCCTATTAAATGGTTCCCCAGACCTAAGCCCATTCACTCTATGGAACGCACATAAAGCAGTTATGAGGGGGTTCTTAATACAACAGGGGGCAAGATACAAAAAATTGAAATTGCCCGCTTTGGCATCTTTACTGTCTGATATGCGCTCTGTGGAACAGGAACTCCAACAAACTAAGGCACCCTCCCTGCATGATAAACTCATGACCCATAGAAGGAATTTGAAAGCCCTCCTCATAGATGAATTAGACAAAAAAATTGCGGCCTTAAGGTTGAATTATTACACTTCCTACAATAAATCCAGTAAACTAATGGCGCGAAGAATGAAACAAAGTCAACTTAAAACTAAAACCACGCATCTAGACTCATTGGCAGACGGGTCGAGGATCACCAACCCCCAAACAATAGCAGACCAATTCAGCGCCTACTATTCTAAATGATATAATTTGAGGTCAGATCCCCAAACTCGACAACCATCAGATAGGGATATCCAAACCTTTTTAGAGTCGGTTCAATTGCCTTCCTTATCTCAGGACCAACTATCTAGTTTAAACGCCCCTATCTCTCCTTTAGAAGTATCTAAAACAATCCACTTATCTAAAACCAATAAATCCCCTGGCCCAGATGGGTTCTCCAACGAATACTACAGAACCTTTGGTCATATTCTAGCTCCCCATCTAACTGCAGTCTTCAATAAGGCAATGTTGGAGGGCAGTATGCCCCAGGAAATGCTGGAAGCCACGATAGTGACGATCCCTAAACCAGGGAAATCTCCTACAACACCGGCCAATTTTTGACCTATCTCCCTTCTTAACTGTGACACTAAGTTATATGCCAAACTCCTAGCCACCCGATTATTAGACATCCTGCCCACATTAGTCCACTCTGATCAATTTGGTTTCACAAAAGGGAGACAAGCTCCTGACGGTACTAGGCGGATAATCAATCTCATAACTAAGGTAGGACAGTCTCAAGCGCCTTCTCTCCTCCTTACCCTGGATGCAGAGAAGGCATTCGATAGAATACATTGGGGGTTTGCATTTTCGACCTTGACGAAATTTGGATTTGTGGGGAACATATTTAAAGCTATACAAGCGTTATATACTCAACCTACGGCTAAAGTTCTTTCGATTGGTTTCCTGTCCACCCCCTTCCATATTACCAATGGCACTAGGCAGGGATGCCCGTTATCCCCCTTGTTATTTACATTGGTTATGGAGCCTCTGGCAGAGTCTATACGATCTAACTTGCTAATTCGCGGTATTCCAGTGGGATTTCGACAACATAAAATTGGCTTATTCGCGGATGATATTATTTTGACTATTACTGACCCTTTGTCCTCCCTAAGGGAAATCTCTCAAATTATTTCTAGTTTTGGATTAGTATCTTACTATAAAGTGAATGCATCTAAATCCCAAATTCTTGGGCTTTTTATTCCCCCAGCCCTGAAAAAATCTATACTAACTGAGTTCCCATATCAATGGGAAAACTCTTCCATTCCCTATCTGGGAATCCAAATTGGATATCCTTTGTCCCGACTTCCCAAAATCAATTTTGAACCTCTTCTAGCTTCTCTACAGAAAGATTTGGATCAAATTGCTACACACGAACCCTCATGGCTAGGTCGCAATGTGTGCTATAAGATGTTCATATTGCCCAAAATATTATATTACTTGCGAACATTGCCAATCCCTATACCGCTCTTATGGCTTTCTAAATTTCAGAAGCAACTCCAGAATTTCTTGTGGGGGGGAAGGAAACCTCGGATGGCAGCGTCCCTCCTGATGAAGAGGAAACATAGAGGAGGGCTGGGAGTCCCTAATTTGATATCCTATCATAGAGCATTAGTAATTAAACAATCGGAAAAATGGTTTATTTCCCCCACTGGGGTTAGCTGGCCCTCAATTGAACGCTATTTAATAGGGGGTCAGCTTCTATCTAATGTATTGTTGGCCTATGCCTTGAGGCCTGAACTCCCTCTTCCCAATATTCCTACAGTTAAGGTTGCCGTACAAAGCTGGCTTCATTTTATAGCAAAGCCCTCTAGACTTCCTGGGAGCAGTAAGATACAGATTCCGATAGGGGTGCTGGAGATATTAATTCCCAACCTAGGAATCAAGCATTGGCCGCTGACAGGCATCCACTTTATTTCCGACTTACTTTTGGGGGCAAATATTAAGTCCTTTGCTGATATACAGGAGCAGTTTCAGATTCCAGATAGGGATATTTATAAATACACTCAGATTAAGTCTTACTTGGCTGCTTCACCTCTAGCAGATCTTCAGTTACCCCTATCGATTAATGCACTTCTCTCTGGGGAGTTGGGAACCTTACGGCTAAAATATACGATACCCTGAATGGGGATGTGGAGACTTCCAGGCGAGCACACTTTTTAAATTGGGAGAGGGACATGGATAAAACCTTCACTCTGGCACAATGGGAAGTGGCAATTAATTGGACTTTGAAATCTTCAGTTTGTATGAATCTTTTTGAAGTCTTCCATAAGGTTCTGTTGAGATGGTATTACACTCCGTCCAAATTGGCTAGGATATACCCTCACACTACCAGCTTATGTTGGCGTAACTGCGGACAAGAGGGCTCGATATATCACATATTTTGGGGATGTCCCCGCCTGACAAACTTTTGGACCAACATTTTTAGGTTACTGTCAGAGGTTATGAAAATTCCCATTCCTAAAGATCCATGTCTGGCCTTGCTGTCTTTGGGAATAGAGAGGATCCCGCCTGTTTCTCGACGCCTAGTGTGCCATGTTCTACTTACAGCCAAGCTGTTGATAGCTAAGGCCTGGAAGTCTCCAACACCCCCCACATGTGAAGAGGTTGTGACCAAGGTGTCAACACACTGTGTATACGAACACATTTTCTATCTTAAACAGAATAGATATACTTCTTATATTGCCTTCTGGAATCCCTGGATATTGTATCATAACGTGGCTGTGGAGATGACACAGATATCTGCAATTTTCCCCTCCCCTCCCCACCCCCCCTGACTTCTTCCCCTTGTTTCTTGTTTTCTGTTAAAAAGTTAAATGAACAGGATGGATCAATGCAGATAACAATGTTGGAATACTGATGGATGTTGCACTAACTTATGTGTCAAATGTTGTTTATTTGGAAATTCCCAATAAAAATTGAATGATTAAAAAAAAAAAAAAAAAAAATTCTATGTGGAAAAGAATTGTATGATGTCAAATTTTCTTTATCCTGAAAATGCAACTTTTAGGCCTGTTAGTACTCGTAATTTGACATTTTGATGGAGTTTTTTTTCTCCAGAAAATAAAATTGTATGGTAATCAGATTTCAATTTAAAAAAAATCATACCAACCACTACCATAATAAATAGATGTTTGTACACAGGGCCGCCATCAGGAATTTCTGAGCCCCATACAGCCAAGATGTCTGGGGCCCCCCCTTCATTACCGGGGGTGGGCAACGGAAATTGTGGCGCTCACGTTTGTACGTTATACGCATTAACTGATTTTGGTGCCGATGTCAATTACAGTGAAGGAACAACATACCATGAGGGAAACAAGAGACAACCAAACTCTGAAACACGTCCCAATACTAGACATGCCATGCGCACAAGTATAATATAATGCCAATAGGGTATACAAAATATATGTATATGAGGAGCCTCCTGACAAAGCCGGTCGCAGGCGAAACGCGCGTCGAGGCGTTCCTGAGCCGTCTCTCCACGTCCCTGTGCCGTTTCTCCACGTCCCGTGCTGCCATCATGTCCACAGGTATATCCGTTTTCACACTACCTTTTTTGGCATATATCTGTAACTTTTGCCTGTATCTGCGCCAGTGATCTGTAGCGGGCACTTGCTATGCACATTTTGCAACGGGCAGCATTTATTTTATAGATGTAGCCTCATATACATATATTTTGTATACCCTATTGGCATTATATTATACTTGTGCGCATGGCGTGTCTAGTATTGGGACGTGTTTCAGAGTTTGGTTGTCTCTTGTTTCCCTCATGGTATGTTGTCATCTGTACCTGATTGCTATTTCTCCTGATATATGATCCGTTACTCTTGTTGTATTTATTATTGTAATACCATGTATCATTATGTAATAATAAAGATGTATATTTTTTACTATTCATGGTAGTTATCTTCATATTCTATTGGGATGCTATGTCCCTTGTGCTTTCGCGCTTTTGTAGGTTGTTTCAGAGTCATATTGGGGATTCTCCTTTTCGCTTTACCCTGTTTTGAGGTTCTTTGTAGGTTTCAAATTACAGTGAAGGAAACCATGGAGCCGACAGTGACCGGTTAATGCTCCGGATTTTGATCTATTTAGTTAAAACTTATCCGACTGTATGGCATACAGTGGGATACGTCACCTGGGGAATGGCCCTGGGGAAACTCCTGAAGTCACTGCCCATGAACAGAGCTGGAGCCTTCTACTAGCGCTCTGCCCAGGGCTGTCCATATACATAAAGTGACGTCCGAAGCTTTGCAAAGCCTGAGTACACTTTACACATATGGACAGTGATGTCAGCTTTCCCAGGGACAAAGTCCACGGGTAGAGCACTCGTGATGCTGCCTGGGGACTCCGGAATAACAAAGTCTACTACGCCATTTCATCCTTCAAAAATAAGGTATACTGACGTCTACCAGCCCGACGGAGGCTAAAAGGACATAATGGAGCCCTGTGAATTATCGTTTATGTTGTTTATACTGTAAGGTAGGAGATTTCCTGACTACACGATAAACTTAGGGCAACAACACGATGTGAAGGGGAAAGGGAGGGGGAAGCGCTTGTGAGGAAGTAAGGAGCACTAATGCTCCGCTCTTACGTTGCCATTAAAGTTCAATGTGTTTTTCCACAGCAAAAATCGGAGGCTTTCCCTTTGATTCCTGGCGCAGATGCTACAAGCGTGTAGCAGATCCACACGAGAATAAGGCCCTTTTCACACAGAGTTTTTTGCCACATTTTTTTCAGCGGAAACCGCGGCAAAAAACATCCGAAATCGCCTCCTATTGATTTCAACGGGAGGCGAAGGTGTTTTTTTCCCGCGAGAGAAAGAAGCGACATGCTCTTTCTTCAGGCATTTCCGTCTCTGACCTCCCATTGACATCAATGGGAGGCAGAGAAAGCCTGAAGGAATTTCAAGGCAGATGTTTCTGCCTGCAAAAAGTTGCGTGAACAAGGTCTAAGTCCCATTGTCATTCAAAGTTGCTCATCCTCGGGTTTTCCATGTAATATAAATCGCATGCTACTTATTGCTGTGGTGGATTTCTTTTCATGGTGCGGACAAAAATACACGCGGAAAATTTTTCACAGCATGTGAACTGGGTTGCGGAAACCTCATATGCATGGGATGCAGAATGATCGACATGTCATCGGAATCCATATCAACTCCAACATGTGTGAACGGGGCCTTAGTGGGATTAAAAAAAAATCTCTCTTAGGCCAAATGCACACGATACTTATTACGTGCAAATTTGTTGCGGGTATTTTCGTGCGCCAAATCCGCAGTGTAATACCGGACCAGCAAAGTAAATGAGATCAAGAAATCTCATCTACATGTCACATTTTCTGCACAAAAACTGACCTGCGGTGCGTATTTGAAAATATGATACATGTCACTTTATCTTGCGTTTCCGCTTGCGAATGTTTCTGACTAGTTTAAAAAATAATAAAATATCTGCAGCATAAAACGTGCACCTATTTCCGCATCAAAAAGTAAAAACCGCACCTAAAAACGTATCAAAAAAAGCACTATTAGGTGCAGATTTTACCTGCAGAATTACCTGCGGTTTTGATACGGATTTTGTGCACCAAATTCCTCAATGTGTGCGTTACAGAATTTGCTGGGGATTTACAGCAAATTAACCCTTCACATTGTAAGGGATGAAATACGTTACAACTCTGCAACATTAGGGTATGTTCACACAGCTTATTTTCTGCAGTTTTTCTGGCCATAAACATCTGAAATATCAGAAGCAGAACGCCTCCAAACATCTGCCTATTGATTTCAATGAGAAAAAAACGGCGTTGTGTTCCGATGGGCCGTTCTTTTTACAATGTTCTATCTACCTGGGTGGGTGTGTGTGGCACTATCTATTAGGGAAGTTGTGTGGCAATATCTACAAGGGGTGTGTGTGTGGGGGGCACAATCTGCTAGGGGGTGTCAGTATCTACAGGGGGGTGTGGCACATTCTTGAGGGGAGTGTGTTTGGCACTATGTACAAGGGGGTGGCATTATCTGCAGGGAGAGGTAGTGTGGAACTATCTACAAGGGGGGGCTGTGTTTCAGTATCTACAAGGGGGTGTGGAACTATCTACAGGGGGTGTGTATGGCCAGGGGCATCGCTAACATCGGACCTCTGGGGCCCAAGCCCCGGATCTTTGGCCCGGAGCCCAGGTCCTCCGGGCATCTGCCTCTACAAGGGTCGCAGAGGTCGTAATGGCAATGGCCCCTGCATCACATCTATAGAAATGTACTATAGTAACTGGGGCCTATTTCATAAAATACATGGGCCCCTGTCGCTATAGTAATACCACTATACTTACCCTCCTTCCCGAGTGCAGCGGAAGTCCTGACGTCTTCTCGCATCATGACGTCCCGACTCTGGATGGTGTCGGGACATCTGCTGCACCAGAGAGCTGGGTAAGTGTAACATCATTACTGCCTGCTGGGGTCCCGTATCTAAGCTTGCCTTGTGGTAGGCTTAGATACAGGGTCCAACAGACAGCATCACACATGGGCTTAGATACAGGGCCCATGTGTGATACTGTCTGTTGGACCATGTATCTATTCTTACCACAAGGCAGGCTTAGATACAGAACCCCAGCAGACAGTAATCTTATAGTGTATAAGATTACGTCTGCTGGGGCCCTGTATATAAGCCTAACATTTGGATGGTTTAGGTACAGGGTCCAACAGAAAGTATCACACATGGGCCCTGTATCTAAGCCTACCACATAGTAGGTTAAGATACATGGCCATGTATGATCCTGTCTCATGGGCCCTGTATCTAAGCCTACTACATAGTAGGCTTAGATACAGGGCCCCAGCAGACAGTAATCTTATACAGCATAATATTACTGTCTGCTGGGGTCCTGTATCTAAGCCTGCCTTGTGGTAGGCTTAGATACATGGTCTAACAGACAGTATCACACATGGGCCATGTATCTAAGCCTATCACCTGTGTTACTAATGGGCTTTTTGTGTGTTTGTGTTTCTTACAGGTTCGGTTATTGGACTACGTCGGATTCGAGAACTACTTCGATGACGGCTTTTTTTACTTTCAATAAAATGGTTAATGAGGATTGTGTGGGGGTTTTTTATTTCAATTAAATATATTTTTTCTATATCTTTGTATTTTCTTTTAAACTTCATTACTACCACCTGAGTAAAGGCCTCTGGCTGATTGACAGCGTCCATTGCTAAGGTGGTAATGCTAGGCTGCTGCTGTGTTGTATCTGGCTGGTTATCAAAAATATGGGGGCCCCACGTTATTATTATTTTTTAAATCGAATAAATGTCGTGCGGCCCCCCCAAACTAGTCAGATACCACATAGCAACAGCAGGCTAGCATTACCAGGGTGGGAAGGGCCACTGTTTTTGGCCTTTCCCAGCCTTGTTATAACAGCCTGCGGCTGCCCCAGTACCCGACTTGCACTGCAGATGATCAGGTACTGGATCTTCACAGCTCTGTATACGCACACAATTTTATTTTGGGGGGAGTGAACATATGTTAGGACAAGGATACTTACTGCTGGGGCCCTGAATCTAAGTCTATCATGTGTGATACTGTGCCTTGAATCTAAGTCTATCATGTGTGATACTGTCTGCTGGGCCATGTGTCTAAGCAGGGGCGTAACTAGGAAAAACTGGGCCCCCGTAGCAAACTTTTGACTGGGCCCCCCTCCCCTGGGTGCCACACACAGCCCACCCTTGTAGATAGTGCCCCCCTGTAGATAGTTCCATACAGCCCCTTCCTGTACATTGTACCATACAGCCCCCCTGTAGGCAGTGTTATAGAGTACCACGCTGTAGACAGTGCTTTACAGCCCCCCCTGTAGACAGTGCTATACAGCCTCCCCTGTAGACAGAGCTGTACAGCCCCCCTGTAGACAGTACTATACAGTGCACCTTGTAGACGGTAATATACAACCCCCCTGTAGACAGTGCTATACAGCGCACCCTGTAGACAGGGCTATACGGCCTCCCCATACAGTGCTATTCACCCCCCTGTAGACAGCGCTATACAGCCCTCCCTGTAGACAGTGCTATACTTTTAAGTATCACAAAGAAGGACAATCGATGCGGCGCACAGCAGCATTTTTTTCTTTTAAGCCACGCCTTTAATCCAACCCATTCCCCGCTCATACACATCCGGTTCAGCCCACACAATGTCATGCTTCCATAGTTCCCCCTACACAGTATAATATAGCCATAACTGCCACCATACAGTATAAAGCCAACACAGATGCGCCCATGCAGTATAATGCCCACACAAATGCCCCATACAGTATAATGCCCACACAGATACTCCCATGCAGTACAATGCCCAAACAAATTCCCCCATGCAGCATAATGCCCCCATAGCTGCCCCATACAGTATAATGCCCCCATAAGGTATGATGCCTCCATACAGTATAATGGCCACACAGATGCCCCCACCCAGTATAATGCCCCCAAAGCTGCTCAATACAGTATAATGCCGCCATAGCTGCCTCCACAGTATAATGCTCCCCATAGCTGCACCCCACACAGTATAATGCTCCCCATATCTGCACCCCATACAGTATAATGCCCCCCATAGCTGCACTTCACACAGTATAATGCCCCCCATAGCAGCCCCCACAGTATAACACCCCACACAGTATAATTCCCCGCATAGCTGCCGCACACAGTATAAAGCTCCCCATAGCTGCACCCCACACAGTATAATGCACGCAATAGCTGCCCACAGTATAATGCCACCCATAGCTGCCCCCACAGTATAATGCCCCCCATAGCTGTCCCCACATTATAATGCCCCCATAGCTTCCCGAAACAGTATAATACCCCCCATAGCTTCCCACTAACAGTATAATGCTCCTCATAGCTGCCCCCACAGTATAATGCCCCCCATACAGTATAATGTCCCCATACAGTATAATGCCCCACACAGTATAAAGCCCCCATAGCTACCCACACAGTATAATGCCCCCATACAGTATAATGCCCCCCATAGCTGCCCTCACAGTATAATGCAGCCATAGCTGCCCCCACAGTATAATGCTCACCATACTTGTCTCCATAGTATAATGCTCCCCCTAGCTGCCCCCACAGTATAATGCCTCCCATAACTATCCCCACAGTATAATGCCACCCATACAGTATAATGCCCCCATACCTGTCCCCACAGTATAATGCCCCCCATACAGTATAATACCACCCATAGCTGCCCCCACAGTATAATGCCCCCATACAGTATAATGCCCCCCATAGCTGCCCCATACACACTATAATGCCCCCATATAACAAAATGCTCCTATATCTGTCACCATGTCCCTCTTCCCTACCCAGTATAGAGCCCCCATAAGTGCATAATATAAAAATAATAACATAATTACTTATCTATCCCCGTTCCCACGACTGGTGGAGGATCCTTCTCCTTCGGTCTGTGCTGTGAGTGACTCAGAGCAGACAGGCACGATGACGTCACAAAATCGCGCCTGCCTGTGTTGAGCCGCTCGTGGCACAGTGGATGCTGGAGGAATGAGCCGTTAGCTGGAGCCATGTGTCTAAGCCTATCATGTATGATACAGTCTGCTGGTGCCATGTATCTAAGCCTATCATATGTGATACTCTGCTGGAGCGCCGGAATCTAAGCCTATCATGTATGATACTGTATAGACAATGCATCCAATTCCATCCAGCGGTGTAGCTGTAGTCTTATAGATATGCCATCTCAGATATGTATGTAAAAATGCATTTATTTTTTGGTGGGGGTGTAAATATATGTCTCGGGGCTTGTGCCCCATGTCGTGGAAGTCAATGGCTCAAAATATATTAGACTGAAATTTAGACGAGTGTTCCAACAGACACTCACGCCAGGCACTTTATCCAGCATCCTAATCAGGATATTTCATACCGATATATATCGAGAGAGGAGAAATGACACACAGACGCTGCTGATATGCTCAAAATACTCCTCTGGAGGTTTATTTCCAAACTCAACTATAATAATATCATTCAAATGGGGTGTAGACTTGAGGTTAACCAATCAGAGGCAATGTGACAATAACTCTTATTCAGCCAATAGCAGACCATAAGAATATTTCAAATACATAATTCTAATTCTTCATTAAAATGCTGACATCAGGTAACACCTGGAACTGGTATATATTGGGCAGTTGTTAGTGATTTGTTCTCATGGGGGAGAAATAGTTGCACTTTATGTCTGGGCGTTCAGCCAACGCGCTTCAATGGGCTATGAAGGCTACATGATGAACACATGAAGATAAGATGTTTCTTTGAATTATATAGAGGAAAGTTCATTACAAAATGGAGAATACATATCTTAGTAATTCGGCATCCTGCTTGATAATTCACAATGTAATTTCATACAGAGAATACAAGCAAATAAACCATCCTTCACACCCATATCTTTTAAGACCCTAGCAACGCCCCTGTGTATGGCACTCTCTATAAGGGGGTGTGTCGGGCACTTTCTAAAAGGGGGGAGTTGTGGCACTATCTACAGGGGGGCTGTGGCACTATCTACAAGAGGAGGTTGTTCTTTATGTCACCATATATTCAATCTGTTTTAGTCAGGCACTGACCTCTTTCATTTATTTTCTTTGGATTTATTGTTATGTTAACTCCCTTATATAACGATATTGCTTGTAAAATAATAGGTTTTATGCTCGAGTTACATAAAAAAAATGAGAAAAAAATGCCACCTCATTGATTGGTAGAGAAAGCAAACATGGCGAGCGGGAAGGAGATGTCGGCAAAAAAGTTGGGGAGGGGCGCCAGGGGCGCCAAACTAAACCTTTGCCCCAGTTGCAGAAGAACCTAGCTACGCCTCTGCACTTGCACACAGTTTTTGAAGTGCCTCGGGAGGGAGGTTGTTCCAAACATATTGGAGAACTAACCACAGATCTGTGGATGTCGACTTCCTTAAATCCTCCTGTCTCTTTGTGTAACTAAATTGTGTAGTGGACAGAAAAGAAAGAAGTCTTTTCTTTATTCCTTTTTTATTTTGGATCCACTTCTGGCTTTAACTGAAAAAACAGAAAAAAAAACAGTATCAAAACTGTGTAGCCTAAAGCTGCCCTTTAGGCTACATTCGGATTTCTTGTGGAACAATCGACAGTAAATCTGAATTGAAAATCCTTAAGTTAATCATGTGGAGTTTGCCATGAATTTTGCCACGGGTCTAACCCCTTGCTATGCAATAGGTAAAATCTATGGCAAGTCCTGAACAAATCCTTGTCAGAATAGAGCATGCTGCCAATTTTAAAGGCTATGTATACCTTTGACATAATTTTTTTTCTTTTATAAAATTGAACAGGTGCTCTGCATCCTGTATACAGAGCTGCTGTATCGTGGGCTAAGACCTGAATCTGTCAGGTGAGCAGCACTGACGGGTTCAGTGAGAGCTGAAGTCTCTGACACGCAGGATCCACCTGTTACCCATCACATCTAAGTTCATAACTTAGATGTGATCGATTACTGTTCCCGTAAATCCCGCGGACCTGACGTATTCAGGTCTTAGCGCACTATACAGCTGCTCTGTATACAGGATACAAAGCAGCTGTATCTCAAAAAGTTAAAGTATTTTTTAATAAAATGTATTTTGGGAATTGTACCAATCACACCGATACTCAATTGTATTTAAAAAACAAAACAAAAAACGATGTCAAAGGTGTACATAGCCATTAACCCCTTCCCGACACTTGACGTATATGTCATGTACATCATAGACGAGAGGTTAGGAATGTGAAGTGGGCTCACGAACTAAGCCCGCTCCATACAGAGCGCGTCAGCAGTATGCTACAGATTAAACCTCTCTATTGACCGGGACGGGGATAACTCTAATCCTGGCCATTTAACCGCAGCATTTAAGCTGTTAGACAAGAGGGGGATCTCCTCTGTCAGCTCATTGGCCTCCTGCGATGCAATTGCTCATGGGTTGACATGGCAGCCGAGGGCATAATGTTGGTTCTCCTTTTATACTCTGCCAGAGGCAGGTCTTAATAGAAGGACGCAAAACACACAACACACTGCAATACGTAAGTATTGCAGTATATTGGGAAAGTAACGAACGCATGTTCAAATCCTCTATTGGTACTAATAAAACAAAAATGTAGAAGTGCTTTAATAAAGTTCCCATACAGATGCCCCCATGCAATATAATCCACAAATTCCCCCATACAGCATAATGCCTCTAGCTGCCCAATACAGTATAATTCCCCCTTAGCTGCCCCTAGTGCCAGTGCCCTTACAGATACACAGTTCTCATGTATATAGTTCCCATGTACCTAGCGCCACAGTGTTCCCTGTAGATTGTGCCCCTATATAGCATATGTACTCCCAGGAAGATAGCGCCTGCCCCCCCCCCTGTATATAGCACCATTGGGACTCCCTCTAGGAGTGGAATCCCCAGCCAGAGCATAGGCCTGTGATTCCTCTCCCAGTGGGAAGCCCTGACTTCAGTGGCTATTCCTTTAGCAGAATCCCGGTTGCTGACTCTGGCCGGTGATTCCGCTCCAGGATGAGCTACTGACGACAATGTCCATATATAGACAGTGACCTCAGGAGTTTCCTCTAGGAGCGGAATCCCCAGCCAGATCATCGGCAATGGGAATTCCGCTCTAGGAGTAGCCACTAATTCTGAAGCAGGGAACCATCAGGTCCCTGCTTCAGAATTAGTTCAGAGCGGAGGAGCAGAGGGAGCTCCTCTGCTCACCGAGAACTCCCCGGGCACAGCGCTACTGTAAGCGATGTGTACGACGGTACTGTCCATATATAGACAGTGACGTCAGTGGCTACTCCTTGAGCAGAATCCCCGTTGCCGATTCTGGCTGGGGATTCCGCTCCAGGAGGAGCCACTGATGTCAATGTCAATATATGGACAGTAACCTCAGGGGTTTCCTCTAAGAGCAGAATCCCCAGCCAGATCATCGGCAATGGGGATTCCGCTCAAGGCGTAGCCACTAATTCTGAAGCAGGGAACTATCAGCTCCCTGCGTCAGTATTAGTTAAGAGCGGAGGAGCAGAGGGAGCTGTAAGCGCTGAGCTCGGGGAAGTCCTTGACGGTACTGTTCATATATGAACAGTGACGTCAGTGGCTACTCCTTGAGCGGAATCCCCGTTGCCAACTCTGGCCGGGTATTCCGCTCCAAGAGTAGCCACTGACGTCACTGTCCACATATGGACAGTAACATCAAGGGCTTCCCTGAGCATAGCGCTTACAGTACTGATGTGCCTGCGGAGTCCTCGGTGAGCGGAGGAGCTCCCTCTGCTCCTCCGCTCTGAACTAATTCTGAAGCAGGGAGCTGATGGTTCCCTGCTTCAGAATTAATTTGACAGCGGGACACACACCCGGTCGCCCGGGACAGCGGGACACTGCCCGGAATCTGGGACTGTCCTGCTAAATTCGGAACGGTTGGGAGGTATGCTTTTGATGCAGTTTTTGGCTACATTTTTTGAGCCAAGAACGGGAGTGGACATAAAAGAAAGGAGATTAATTATTTTTTTCTTTATACCTTTCCTTCCTGTTGGATACACTTCTGGCTTTGGCTCAAAAATCTGCAGCACACACTACATCAAAACTGTGTGATCCTAGCCTCAGGGTATATTTACATAGTAGGGCTTTTTTACAAAAAAGGTGCAGTTTTGCCGCAATCACAAAAATTGTGGCAAAGAAACACAACGGAAACTCTTACGTAAATACACCATATCTTACGCCAATCTGGGTAAAGTAGGCATATTTTGAACACTTGACAGTCAAAAAATAAAATCTATGCCTATCTATGAGCTATGATTTTCACCAAAGCGTGCTGCATTTCTCTTAGTTTACTTTTCTAAATAATGCCTAACCAACATCTTCTTGGAGTCCATGCCCACTCGTCACTTTAAAGATTAGGCAAATATGTTGTATGTCACTATTTTCACCTTTTTTTAGTGCAGTTTATGCCAACAACTAGCGTAAACTGCTTAGCAAATATGGACTAAATTGTCTCTGGAATTCTGGAAAAAATGTTTTAATAAAAAAAAGACAAAGTTGTCACCTGGGTTTGACTTGCTGAGACACATTATTGAACATGTTTCAACACCCTATAAAGACTTGACAACACTTGAAGCTTGCATGTATAATTTATGGTGTCTTTTAAAGAGGTTGTCTGGGCATGGGGCGGTTTTTCACACTGAAGACTTATCCAAAGGATATGTCATCAGTATATGATCGGTGCGAGTCTGACACCCAGACCCGGTACGGATCAGCTGTTCCAGCTGCCTCCAGCATTGGAAGATATGCAGTGGTCGGTTACAGAAGCAGTTGGTTCAGACCACTGTATAGCGCTCATGCTGCAACACTGCAGCTCTACTCCTATTCAAGTACATAGGACCAGACCTGCAGTACTGCAGCATGGCCGCTATACAGTGGTCGTAGCCATCTGCTTTAGGAACCGACCACTGAATAACTTCCGGTGCCGGTAGCAGCTGATCTATGCGGAGTCCAGGTATCGGACTCCCACCGATCATATACTGATGACCTATCCTGTGGATAAGTTATCAGTACGAAAAACCGCTCCATGACCAGTTAACCCATTTCACCTGAGTCATATGGCTTGCTTCTTTCCAAAAACCTTAGTTCTTGAACAGTTTTGTATAAATGTTAACTATATAGGTCACAAAAGGGAGATTGTGTGCTGTTGGCTGAACTTTTATATCCAGGTCCATAAATGTTCATACACCGAATTCCAAATTATTATGCAAATGTTATTTTTCGCAGATTTTCCTAAATAGTCGATGCAAATGACAGTCAGTATAATCTTCAAGCCATCAACCGTTGGAGTACAATGCAAATTTTATTGAACAAATCTTCTAATGATAACAGATTTTTTTTTAGAAGTAAAAAACTCAAAATGCTTTGTTTCAAATTATTATGCACAACAGAGAGCAAAACCTTTTAAAGGTTATAAAGAGAACTAAAATGGTAATTTGTTGAATTTGCAGAATCAGGAGGTCATATTTACAGAAATCAAAAGCTTTTTCAATTAAAAAAAAAACTTAACAGGCCAAATTACATGTTAACATAGGAGCCCTTCTTTGATATCCCCTTCACAATTCTTGCATCCATTGAATTTGGGAGTATTTGGACAGTTTTTGCTTGAATATCTTTGCAGGATGTCAGAATAGCATCCCAGAGCTTCTGTTTTGATGTGAACTGCCTCCCACCCTCATAGATATTTTTCTTGAGGATGCTCCAAAGGTTCTCAATAGGGTTGAGGTCAGGGGAACATGGGGGCCACACCATGAGTTTTTCTCCTTTTATGCCCATAGCAGCCAATGACACAGAGGTATTCTTTGCAGCATGAGATGGTGCATTGTCATGCATGAAGATAATTTTTCTACGGAAGGCACGGTTCTTTTTGTACCATGGAAGAAAGTGGTCAGTCATAAACTCTACGTACTTTGCAGAGGACATTTTAACACGTCAGGGATCCTAAAGGGGCCTACCAGCTCTCTCCCCATGATTCCAGCCCAAAACATGACTCCGCCACCTCCTTGCTGACATCGCAGCCTTGTTGGGACATGGTGGCCATTCACCAACCATCCACTACTCCATCCATCTGGACCATCCAGGGTTGCACGCCACTCATCAGTAAACAACACGGTTTGAAAATTAGTCTTCCTTTATTTCTGAGCCCACTGCAATGTACTATAAAATGTACTATAGTAACTGGGGCCTATTTCATAAAATACACGGGCCCCTGTTGCTATAGTAATACCACTATACTTACCCTCCTTCCCGAGCGCAGCGGAAGTCCTGACGTCTTCTCGCGTCATGACGTCCCGACTCTGGATGGTGTCGGGACATCTGCTGCACCAGAGAGCTGGGTAAGTGTAACATCATTACTGCCTGCTGGGGTCCTGTATCTAAGCTTGCCTTGTGGTAGGCTTAGATACAGGGTCCAACAGACAGCATCACACATGGGCTTAGATACAGGGCCCATGTGTGATACTGTCTGTTGGACCATGTATCTATTCTTACCACAAGGCAGGCTTAGATACAGAACCCCAGCAGACAGTAATCTTATAGTGTATAAGATTACGTCTGCTGGGGCCCTGTATATAAGCCTAACATTTGGATGGTTTAGGTACAGGGTCCAACAGAAAGTATCACACATGGGCCCTGTATCTAAGCCTACCACATAGTAGGTTAAGATACATGGCCATGTATGATACTGTCTGATGGGCCCTGTATCTAAGCCTACCACATTGTAGGCTTAGATACAGGGCCCCATCAGACAGTAATCTTATACTGTATAAGATTACTGTCTGCTGGGGCCCTGTATCTAAGCCTAACATGTGGTAGGCTTAGATACACGTCCCATCAGACAGGATCACACAGGGTGTGATCCTGACTGCTGGGCCCTGTATATATGCCTACCACATGGTAGGCTTAGATACATGGCCCATGTGTGATCCTGTCTCATGGGCCCTGTATCTAAGCCTACTACATAGTAGGCTTAGATACAGGGCCCCAGCAGACAGTAATCTTATACAGCATAATATTACTGTCTGCTGGGGTCCTGTATCTAAGCCTGCCTTGTGGTAGGCTTAGATACATGGTCTAACAGACAGTATCACACATGGGCCATGTATCTAAGCCTATCACCTGTGTTACTAATGGGCTTTTTGTGTGTTTGTGTTTCTTACAGGTTCGGTTATTGGACTACGTCGGATTCGAGAACTACTTCGATGACGGCTTTTTTTACTTTCAATAAAATGGTTAATGAGGATTGTGTGGGGGTTTTTTATTTCAATTAAATATATTTTTTCTATATCTTTGTATTTTCTTTTAAACTTCATTACTACCACCTGAGTAAAGGCCTCTGGCTGATTGACAGCGTCCATTGCTAAGGTGGTAATGCTAGGCTGCTGCTGTGTTGTATCTGGCTGGTTATCAAAAATATGGGGGCCCCACGTTATTATTATTTTTTAAATCGAATAAATGTCGTGCGGCCCCCCCAAACTAGTCAGATACCACATAGCAACAGCAGGCTAGCATTACCAGGGTGGGAAGGGCCACTGTTTTTGGCCTTTCCCAGCCTTGTTATAACAGCCTGCGGCTGCCCCAGTACCCGACTTGCACTGCAGATGATCAGGTACTGGATCTTCACAGCTCTGTATACGCACACAATTTTATTTTGGGGGGAGTGAACATATGTTAGGACAAGGATACTTACTGCTGGGGCCCTGAATCTAAGTCTATCATGTGTGATACTGTGCCTTGAATCTAAGTCTATCATGTGTGATACTGTCTGCTGGGCCATGTGTCTAAGCAGGGGCGTAACTAGGAAAAACTGGGCCCCCGTAGCAAACTTTTGACTGGGCCCCCCTCCCCTGGGTGCAGTGGCGTAACTACCGCCGTAGCAGCAGTAGCGGCTGCTACGGGGCCCGCGGCATGAGGGGGCCCGTGTCGCCCGCCGGCACGGGCCCCCACCATGGCCGGAGGCTCCGCTAGCAGCCGCTATGGCTGCTACAGCGGGACGCCACTGAACACTACGGCAGAGCAGGGAGGTATCTCCCCGCTCTGCCATTAACTGGTTCCCGACCGCTGGCTGAATTTTTACGGCCAGCGGTCAGGGTCCTTAAAACCCGAGCCATAGACTTTCTACGGCTCGGGTTTTAACTTGCTGCCCGCGCGATCGGGCAGCTGAATGTCGGGTCTCCGGCAGTCAGTGACTGCCGGGGACCCTGAGGAGAGGATAGAAGCAGCTTTCGCTGCTTCTGTCTTCTCCGATCACTTGTACACAGCGTTCAATGAACGCTGTGTATAGGAATAGAGACAGCAGCAGCGGCGCTGTCTCTATTCCTCCCGGTGATCATATGACTGGTCACATGATCGCCGAGTGCCGTTAGTGGCAGGCTGCTGCTGGGTCTAACTAGACCCAGCACAGCCCAGTTAGTGACAATCGTCACTATGAGAGGGCTGATTTCCCCTGTAACTGGGGTTGCTGTGCAGCTCCAATTACAGTGGAAAGACATGGTGTGAAAGAAAGAAAAAAAATATATAAAGTTCCCCAAAGGTCTTCTTTGACCTTTGAGGGACAGACCATAGTAATAAAAAAATAATAAAGTAAAGTGCAAAAAAAAATTAAATAATAAATACACATAAAATACCCACCCCAAAAAAAAACGTTCCCCCCCCCCGCCAATCATTGTTGTAATGCTAGCGCTGACCCAATTACCCTAATATAGACATGTAATATATAAAAATTTACGGTAGACAATGGCGATCACAAATAAAAGGTCTATTTTAGGGTAAAACTATGTTATTACCAAAAAAAAAATTGCTGAAATGTAAAAAAGCTTATTTTTTTACTATTATTTTCAAAGTTTATGAATAAAAATTCTAAAATAGCAAAAAAGGTGTGTATAAAAACGATAAAAAATGAAACCTGCATTGTCTACGGAAAAGACGTCGCAAAAATCACGTCATTAGCCCAACAAATAAAAAAGTTATAGCCATTTAACTAACATGTGCTAAAAATGGCTAAACGGTGTCTGGTCCTGAAGGCGCAAAATAGAACAAAATACATGTATCCCCTCTCCACAGGATATCCACAGGACAGGGGATACCTGTGTGATCGCTGGCAGTGATAAGGAGAACGGGGGACTGAAAGTCCCCTGAAGTTCTCCATCACAAACCTCGGACTTCCGGGGTCTGTGTCGGCAGCTCCGTAGAAATGAATGGAGCGGCGGTCGTGCTTGTGCGCTTGTGTGACCAGCGCTCCTTTCATTTTTATTGAGCTGCGCAGACGCCGGAAGTCAGAGGTTTGTGATGGAGAAGTTCAGGGGACTTTCAGTCCCCCGTTCTCCCTATCGCTGCCAGCGATCACACATGTATCCCCTATCCTGTGGAGATCCTGTGGATAGGGGATACATGTATCTTGTACGGCACACTGTAGGTCGCATTTTTTTGGGAGGGGGGACGCTGTATGGCGTTCCCTACAGGGGGGAACGTTGTATGGCGTTCCCTACAGGGGGGGGTGACTGTATGGCATTCCCTACAGGGGGGGAGCTGTATGGCGTTCCCTACAGGGGGGGGGCTGTATGGCGTTCTCTACAGGGGGGGGGCTGTATGGCGTTCCCTACAGGGGGAGCTGTATGGTGTTCTCTACAGGGGGGGCTGTATGGTGTTCTCTACAGGGGGGGGCTGTATGGTGTTCTCTGCAGGGGGGCTGTATGGCGTTATCTGCAGGGGGCTGTATGGCGCTATCTACAGAGGGGGGGCTGTATGGCGTTATCTACATGGGGGGCTGTAAAAAAGGCACTATCTACAAGGGGGGGGGGGGTTGTGTGACACCCAGGGGAGGGGGGGCCCCAGTCAAAAGTTTGCTATGGGGCCCAGTCTTTCCTAGTTACGCCCCTGCCTGGGTGCCACACACAGCCCACCCTTGTAGATAGTGCCCCCCTGTAGATAGTTCCATACAGCCCCTTCCTGTACATTGTACCATACAGCCCCCCTGTAGGCAGTGTTATAGAGTACCACGCTGTAGACAGTGCTTTACAGCCCCCCCTGTAGACAGTGCTATACAGCCTCCCCTGTAGACAGAGCTGTACAGCCCCCCTGTAGACAGTACTATACAGTGCACCTTGTAGACAGTAATATACAACCCCCCTGTAGACAGTGCTATACAGCGCACCCTGTAGACAGGGCTATACGGCCTCCCCATACAGTGCTATTCACCCCCCTGTAGACAGCGCTATACAGCCCTCCCTGTAGACAGTGCTATACTTTTAAGTATCACAAAGAAGGACAATCGATGCGGCGCACAGCAGCATTTTTTTCTTTTAAGCCACGCCTTTAATCCAACCCATTCCCCGCTCATACACATCCGGTTCAGCCCACACAATGTCATGCTTCCATAGTTCCCCCTACACAGTATAATATAGCCATAACTGCCACCATACAGTATAAAGCCAACACAGATGCGCCCATGCAGTATAATGCCCACACAAATGCCCCATACAGTATAATGCCCACACAGATACTCCCATGCAGTACAATGCCCAAAACAAATTCCCCCATGCAGCATAATGCCCCCATAGCTGCCCCATACAGTATAATGCCCCCATAAGGTATGATGCCTCCATACAGTATAATGGCCACACAGATGCCCCCACCCAGTATAATGCCCCCAAAGCTGCTCAATACAGTATAATGCCGCCATAGCTGCCTCCACAGTATAATGCTCCCCATAGCTGCACCCCACACAGTATAATGCTCCCCATATCTGCACCCCATACAGTATAATGCCCCCCATAGCTGCACTTCACACAGTATAATGCCCCCCATAGCAGCCCCCACAGTATAACACCCCACACAGTATAATTCCCCGCATAGCTGCCGCACACAGTATAAAGCTCCCCATAGCTGCACCCCACACAGTATAATGCACGCAATAGCTGCCCACAGTATAATGCCACCCATAGCTGCCCCCACAGTATAATGCCCCCCATAGCTGTCCCCACATTATAATGCCCCCATAGCTTCCCGAAACAGTATAATATCCCCCATAGCTTCCCACTAACAGTATAATGCTCCTCATAGCTGCCCCCACAGTATAATGCCCCCCATACAGTATAATGTCCCCATACAGTATAATGCCCCACACAGTATAATGCCCTCCATAGCTTCCCCCTGACAGTATAATGCCCCCCATAGCTGTCCCCACAGTATAAAGCCCCCATAGCTACCCACACAGTATAATGCCCCCATACAGTATAATGCCCCCATAGCTGCCCTCACAGTATAATGCAGCCATAGCTGCCCCCACAGTATAATGCTCACCATACTTGTCTCCATAGTATAATGCTCCCCATAGCTGCCCCCACAGTATAATGCCTCCCATAACTATCCCCACAGTATAATGCCACCCATACAGTATAATGCCCCCATACCTGTCCCCACAGTATAATGCCCCCCATACAGTATAATACCACCCATAGCTGCCCCCACAGTATAATGCCCCCATACAGTATAATGCCCCCCATAGCTGCCCCATACACACTATAATGCCCCCATATAACAAAATGCTCCTATATCTGTCACCATGTCCCTCTTCCCTACCCAGTATAGAGCCCCCATAAGTGCATAATATAAAAATAATAACATAATTACTTATCTATCCCCGTTCCCACGACTGGTGGAGGATCCTTCTCCTTCGGTCTGTGCTGTGAGTGACTCAGAGCAGACAGGCACGATGACGTCACAACATCGCGCCTGCCTGTGTTGAGCCGCTCGTGGCACAGTGGATGCTGGAGGAATGAGCCGTTAGCTGGAGCCATGTGTCTAAGCCTATCATGTATGATACAGTCTGCTGGTGCCATGTATCTAAGCCTATCATATGTGATACTCTCTGCTGGAGCGCCGGAATCTAAGCCTATCATGTATGATACTGTATAGACAATGCATCCAATTCCATCCAGCGGTGTAGCTGTAGTCTTATAGATATGCCATCTCCGATATGTATGTAAAAATGCATTTATTTTTTGGTGGGGGTGTAAATATATGTTTCGGGGCTTGTGCCCCATGTCGTGGAAGTCAATGGCTCAAAATATATTAGACTGAAATTTAGACGAGTGTTCCAACAGACACTCACGCCAGGCACTTTATCCAGCATCCTAATCAGGATATTTCATACCGATATATATCGAGAGAGGAGAAATGACACACAGACGCTGCTGATATGCTCAAAATACTGAAGGAAAGTTCATTACAAAATGGAGAATGCATATCTTAGTAATTCGGCATCCTGCTTGATAATTCACAATGTAATTTCATACAGAGAATACAAGCAAATAAACCATCCTTCACACCCATATCTTTTAAGACCCTAGCAACGCCCCTGTGTATGGCACTCTCTATAAGGGGGTGTGTCGGGCACTATCTAAAAGGGGGGAGTTGTGGCACTATCTACAGGGGGGCTGTGGCACTATCTACAAGAGGAGGTTGTTCTTTATGTCACCATATATTCAATCTGTTTTAGTCAGGCACTGACCTCTTTCATTTATTTTCTTTGGATTTATTGTTATGTTAACTCCCTTATATAACGATATTGCTTGTAAAATAATAGGTTTTATGCTCGAGTTACATAAAAAAAATGAGAAAAAAATGCAACCTCATTGATTGGTAGAGAAAGCAAACATGGCGAGCGGGAAGGAGATGTCGGCAAAAAAGTTGGGGAGGGGCGCCAGGGGCGCCAAACTAAACCTTTGCCCCAGTTGCAGAAGAACCTAGCTACGCCTCTGCACTTGCACACAGTTTTTGAAGTGCCTCGGGAGGGAGGTTGTTCCAAACATATTGGAGAACTAACCACAGATCTGTGGATGTCGACTTCCTTAAATCCTCCTGTCTCTTTGTGTAACTAAATTGTGTAGTGGACAGAAAAGAAAGAAGTCTTTTCTTTATTCCTTTTTTATTTTGGATCCACTTCTGGCTTTAACTGAAAAAACAGAAAAAAAAACAGTATCAAAACTGTGTAGCCTAAAGCTGCCCTTTAGGCTACATTCGGATTTCTTGTGGAACAATCGACAGTAAATCTGAATTGAAAATCCTTAAGTTAATCATGTGGAGTTTGCCATGAATTTTGCCACGGGTCTAACCCCTTGCTATGCAATAGGTAAAATCTATGGCAAGTCCTGAACAAATCCTTGTCAGAATAGAGCATGCTGCCAATTTTAAAGGCTATGTATACCTTTGACATAATTTTTTTTCTTTTATAAAATTGAACAGGTGCTCTGCATCCTGTATACAGAGCTGCTGTATCGTGGGCTAAGACCTGAATCTGTCAGGTGAGCAGCACTGACGGGTTCAGTGAGAGCTGAAGTCTCTGACACGCAGGATCCACCTGTTACCCATCACATCTAAGTTCATAACTTAGATGTGATCGATTACTGTTCCCGTAAATCCCGCGGACCTGACGTATTCAGGTCTTAGCGCACTATACAGCTGCTCTGTATACAGGATACAAAGCAGCTGTATCTCAAAAAGTTAAAGTATTTTTTAATAAAATGTATTTTGGGAATTGTACCAATCACACCGATACTCAATTGTATTTAAAAAACAAAACAAAAAACGATGTCAAAGGTGTACATAGCCATTAACCCCTTCCCGACACTTGACGTATATGTCATGTACATCATAGACGAGAGGTTAGGAATGTGAAGTGGGCTCACGAACTAAGCCCGCTCCATACAGAGCGCGTCAGCAGTATGCTACAGATTAAACCTCTCTATTGACCGGGACGGGGATAACTCTAATCCTGGCCATTTAACCGCAGCATTTAAGCTGTTAGACAAGAGGGGGATCTCCTCTGTCAGCTCATTGGCCTCCTGCGATGCAATTGCTCATGGGTTGACATGGCAGCCGAGGGCATAATGTTGGTTCTCCTTTTATACTCTGCCAGAGGCAGGTCTTAATAGAAGGACGCAAAACACACAACACACTGCAATACGTAAGTATTGCAGTATATTGGGAAAGTAACGAACGCATGTTCAAATCCTCTATTGGTACTAATAAAACAAAAATGTAGAAGTGCTTTAATAAAGTTCCCATACAGATGCCCCCATGCAATATAATCCACAAATTCCCCCATACAGCATAATGCCCCTAGCTGCCCAATACAGTATAATGCCCCCTTAGCTGCCCCTAGTGCCAGTGCCCTTACAGATACACAGTTCTCATGTATATAGTTCCCATGTACCTAGCGCCACCGTGTTCCCTGTAGATTGTGCCCCTATATAGCATATGTACTCCCAGGAAGATAGCGCCTGCCCCCCCCTGTATATAGCACCATTGGGACTCCCTCTAGGAGTGGAATCCCCAGCCAGAGCATAGGCCTGTGATTCCTCTCCCAGTGGGAAGCCCTGACTTCAGTGGCTATTCCTTTAGCAGAATCCCGGTTGCTGACTCTGGCCGGTGATTCCACTCCAGGATGAGCCACTGACGACAATGTCCATATATAGACAGTGACCTCAGGAGTTTCCTCTAGGAGCGGAATCCCCAGCCAGATCATCGGCAATGGGAATTCCGCTCTAGGAGTAGCCACTAATTCTGAAGCAGGGAACCATCAGCTCCCTGCTTCAGAATTAGTTCAGAGCGGAGGAGCAGAGGGAGCTCCTCCGCTCACCGAGAACTCCCCGGGCACAGCGCTACTGTAAGCGATGTGTACGACAGTACTGTCCATATATAGGCAGTGACGTCAGTGGCTACTCCTTGAGCAGAATCCCCGTTGCCGATTCTGGCTGGGGATTCCGCTCCAGGAGGAGCCACTGATGTCAATGTCAATATATGGACAGTAACCTCAGGGGTTTCCTCTAAGAGCGGAATCCCCAGCCAGATCATCGGCAATGGGGATTCCGCTCAAGGCGTAGCCACTAATTCTGAAGCAGGGAACTATCAGCTCCCTGCGTCAGTATTAGTTAAGAGCGGAGGAGCAGAGGGAGCTGTAAGCGCTGAGCTCGGGGAAGTCCTTGACGGTACTGTTCATGTATGAACAGTGACGTCAGTGGCTACTCCTTGAGCGGAATCCCCGTTGCCAACTCTGGCCGGGTATTCCGCTCCAAGAGTAGCCACTGACGTCACTGTCCACATATGGACAGTAACATCAAGGGCTTCCCTGAGCATAGCGCTTACAGTACTGATGTGCCTGCGGAGTCCTCGGCGAGCGGAGGAGCTCCCTCTGCTCCTCCGCTCTGAACTAATTCTGAAGCAGGGAGCTGATGGTTCCCTGCTTCAGAATTAATTTGACAGCGGGACACACACCCGGTCGCCCGGGACAGCGGGACACTGCCCGGAATCTGGGACTGTCCTGCTAAATTCGGAACGGTTGGGAGGTATGCTTTTGATGCAGTTTTTGGCTAAATTTTTTGGGCCAAGAACGGGAGTGGACATAAAAGAAAGGAGATTAATTATTTTTTTCTTTATACCTTTCCTTCCTGTTGGATACACTTCTGGCTTTGGCTCAAAAATCTGCAGCACACACTACATCAAAACTGTGTGATCCTAGCCTCAGGGTATATTTACATAGTAGTGCTTTTTTACAAAAAAGGTGCAGTTTTGCCGCAATCACAAAAATTGTGGCAAAGAAACACAACGGAAACTCTTACGTAAATACACCATATCTTACGCCAATCTGGGTAAAGTAGGCATATTTTGAACACTTGACAGTCAAAAAATAAAATCTATGCCTATCTATGAGCTATGATTTTCACCAAAGCGTGCTGCATTTCTCTTAGTTTACTTTTCTAAATAATGCCTAACCAACATCTTCTTGGAGTCCATGCCCACTCGTCACTTTAAAGATTAGGCAAATATGTTGTATGTCACTATTTTCACCTTTTTTAGTGCAGTTTATGCCAACCACTAGCGTAAACTGCTTAGCAAATATGGACTAAATTGTCTCTGGAATTCTGGGAAAAAAATTTAATAAAAAAAAGACAAAGTTGTCACCTGGGTTTGACTTGCTGAGACACATTATTGAACATGTTTCAACACCCTATAAAGACTTGACAACACTTGAAGCTTGCATGTATAATTTATGGTGTCTTTTAAAGAGGTTGTCTGGGCATGGGGCGGTTTTTCACACTGAAGACTTATCCAAAGGATAAGTCATCAGTATATGATCGGTGAGAGTCTGACACCCAGACCCGGTACGGATCAGCTGTTCCAGCTGCCTCCAGCATTGGAAGATATGCAGTGGTCGGTTACAGAAGCAGTTGGTTCAGACCACTGTATAGCGCTCATGCTGCAACACTGCAGCTCTACTCCTATTCAAGTACATAGGACCAGACCTGCAGTACTGCAGCATGGCCGCTATACAGTGGTCGTAGCCATCTGCTTTAGGAACCGACCACTGAATAACTTCCGGTGCCGGTAGCAGCTGATCTATGCGGAGTCCAGGTATCGGACTCCCACCGATCATATACTGATGACCTATCCTGTGGATAAGTTATCAGTACGAAAAACCGCTCCATGACCAGTTAACCCATTTCACCTGAGTCATATGGCTTGCTTCTTTCCAAAAACCTTAGTTCTTGAACAGTTTTGTATAAATGTTAACTATATAGGTCACAAAAGGGAGATTGTGTGCTGTTGGCTGAACTTTTATATCCAGGTCCATAAATGTTCATACACCGAATTCCAAATTATTATGCAAATATTATTTTTCGCAGATTTTCCTAAATAGTCGATGCAAATGACAGTCAGTATAATCTTCAAGCCATCAACCGTTGGAGTACAATGCAAATTTTATTGAACAAATCTTCTAATGATAACAGATTTTTTTTTAGAAGTAAAAAACTCAAAATGCTTTGTTTCAAATTATTATGCACAACAGAGAGCAAAACCTTTTAAAGGTTATAAAGAGAACTAAAATGGTAATTTGTTGAATTTGCAGAATCAGGAGGTCATATTTACAGAAATCAAAAGCTTTTTCAATTAAAAAAAAAACTTAACAGGCCAAATTACATGTTAACATAGGACCCCTTCTTTGATATCCCCTTCACAATTCTTGCATCCATTGAATTTGGGAGTATTTGGACAGTTTTTGCTTGAATATCTTTGCAGGATGTCAGAATAGCCTCCCAGAGCTTCTGTTTTGATGTGAACTGCCTCCCACCCTCATAGATATTTTTCTTGAGGATGCTCCAAAGGTTCTCAATAGGGTTGAGGTCAGGGGAACATGGGGGCCACACCATGAGTTTTTCTCCTTTTATGCCCATAGCAGCCAATGACACAGAGGTATTCTTTGCAGCATGAGATGGTGCATTGTCATGCATGAAGATAATTTTTCTACGGAAGGCACGGTTCTTTTTGTACCATGGAAGAAAGTGGTCAGTCATAAACTCTACGTACTTTGCAGAGGACATTTTAACACGTCAGGGATCCTAAAGGGGCCTACCAGCTCTCTCTGCTTGTGAGCATTGTTTAGGGGTGGCCGAATAATAGCTTTATTCACACTTGCAAACCTCTGGAGGATCCTACACCTTGAGGGTCGCGGGACTCCAGAGGCACCAGCGGCTTCAAATACCTGTTTGCTGCTTTGCAATGGCATTTTAGCAGCTGCTCTCCTAATCCTATTAATTTGTCTGGCAAAAACCTTCCTCATTATGCCTTTATCTGAACGAACCCGTCTGTGCTCTGAATCAGCCACAAATCTTTTCACAGTACGATGATCACGCTTACGTTTTCTTGAAATATCCAATGTTTTCAAACCTTGTCCAAGATATTGCACTATTTCACGCTTTTCGGCAGCAGAGTGATCCTTTTTCTTTCCCATATTGCTTGAAACCTGTAGCCTGCTTAATAATGTGGAATGTCCTTCTTAAGTAGTTTTCCTTTGATTGGGCACACCTGGCAAACTAATTATCACAGGTGTCTGAGATTGATTACAATGATCCAAAGAGCCCTTAGGGTATGTGCACACGGTAGCAGACTTTTACGTCTGAAAAGACAGACTGTTTTCAGGAGAAAACAGCTGCCTCGTTTCAGACGTAAATGCTGCTCCTCGCATTTTGCGAGGCTTCTCTGACAGCCGTAAATTTTGAGCTGTGCTTCATTGAGTTCAATGAAGAACGGCTCAAATTACGTCTGAAAGAAGTGTCCTGCACTTCTTTTGATGAGGCTGTATTGTTACGCGTCGTCGTTTGACAGCTGTCAAACGACGATGCGTAAATGACAGGTCGTCTGCACAGTACGTCGGCAAACCCATTCAAATGAATGGGCAGATGTTTGCCGACGTATTGTAGCCCTATTTTCAGATGTAAAACGAGGCATAATACGCCTCGTTTACGTCTGAAAATAGGTCGTGTGAACCCAGCCTAAGACACAATACCATCCATGAGTTTAATTGAAAAACTAATAATTAAACGTTTATGACACTTAAATTCAATGTGTATAATAATTTGGAACACGGTGTATAGGTCCATAAAGAACTTTTGTTCCAGAGATTGGAATATTGGTTATGGAATACATCACACTTGTAGGATAAAACTATTGCTGTTAAAATTCCTCAATTTTAATACGCATTTTAGAATCAGTGTTGTCAAGTATATTCATACAGAAAACAACCAGAAAAATCAGACCGGCAAAGATGGGTGCAGCAAAGAAACCAAAAATCACCCCACAAACCATAGACAAACACCATTCATTCAGATGACGATTATATGGAGGTAGCTGTTTTCTTTCAACTATTAGGTCCCAATCTTCATCCCTAATACTGCTTACTGAAAAGAAAGAGGAAAGTGCAATTAACAATATCAGAATAATATCATTAACAATATAATTTGATTTATCCACCCATTACATTTGTAAAATAAATGGTTACTTTCTATAAGTCGTTTTCTTCTGTAAACACTTATAACTTTTTGAAACTTCTTCTTAAAGGGAACAGCTACACAGACCTTGTGTCACTTTAAACTTTGTTTCTAGCGTCCTCCGTTTTTTAGATATCGGTGCTGTTATATTTGGCAGCCGATATGTAAACAACCCATGTACTGTCAATGGGGCGTTCATTTTCTTGGAGAGGGCAAGGGGTTGTGTTACTTAGCACTCTGACACTGTCTAATCAGTTACGAACAGTGTCAGAGCGGCTTGTATTTTGTGATCTCTCTCGCGAGATCACAGTCTTTCCTTCACTGTCTGACAAAAGCTGAGGAAAGGAGAGCGTGCACACGCACACACAGACAGCTCTGCCACCACCATGGAACAGAAGAGGAGAAGAAGAAAGTGAACTCTTCTTCTCCTCTTCTGTTCCATAGCACGCACGCTACCCTCTCTCCAGCTCTGGTCAGACAGTGAAGAAAAGACTGTGTGATCTCGCGATAGAGATCACACAGCACAAGCCGTTCTGACACTGTCCGTAGCAGATAGGACAGTGTCAGAGTACTAAGTATCACATCCCCCTGCCCTTTCCAAAAAAATAAATTGACAGTACAGGGGCTAATTTATATTCCGGCTGCCAAATATAATGGCGCCAATATCTAAAAAACGGAGGGGACTAGAAACATAGTCTATAGTGACACAAGGTCTGCGCAGCAGTGCCTATCACATGGTGCGCTCAGCTGCACATTTATGGTCTAGTGAAAGGTTCCCTTTAAGAAGAAAAAATTGTACATGTATTGGAATTTAATGATGTAAATTAAACTACCATGGAAATTTTCTGAGCAATAATATTACCTTTTATTGTAACGTACATGGCGCGCGGAATGTCGTTCCTACTCACCCCTCGACGGCCGCGGCCATGGATCTGTGAGTGCCGGCCCGCGTCTCCTTCCTAGAAGACACCAGCACTCACTTCCGCTCCGCTCTGCCATCTCCGGTAGGGTGCACGTGCGTGCTCGTGCCCGGCCTTAAAGGGCACATGTAAAATGTTCTAATTAGCCCATTATTACCCTGGACTATTCCTCTGTTCGTCTTGCAAATGGTCAAGTAGTCATATTCTGTTTCCTGTGTTCCTGTGCCCTGCTATCTGTATCTCGTATCCTGTGCTGTACTTGTCCTTCTGACATTTCTAGTGTGGAGTCGCATTGTGCTGTCTATTATGCCTGCTGTGTTACACCACAACTGGTGTCCTCCGCCACATCGTGCATCACCTGCTGCCAAAGATCCCGTCTGGGCATGCCGTTACTACTGTCTGGACTATCACAGGTACCCTTGTGCTGGGACTATATATATTGACATGGTACACTGTAGTTTGGCCAGCTGCTATCCCACTATGGCAGTGCGGCTCAGTGGGTCCACACACCCACAGATCGTGACAGTACACTCAGGCCATGGACCCCGCTGACCAGCCAAAGACCATGACGACATCACAAGCCATGCAGGCAGACATACGGGACCTTCGGTCACGACAGGACTAACTCCTCCAGACGGTGAATTCCATTGCTCAACGGCTGGATGCGCCATTTTTTCTACTCATCGGAGGCATGTTCGTCAAGTTCTGCTGAGATTAAGGGAGAATGGTCTGTATGCCAAGCTGGAGAAGTGCGTATTTGAAAAAAATTATCTGCCCTTCCTGGGCTACATCATCTCGGATCAAGGTCTCAAGATGGACCCTGAGAAGGTAAAGTCCATCCTTGAATGGCCACATCCTCAGGGCCTGCGGTCCATACAGCGTTATTTGGGATTTGCCAACTTCTACCGCCAGTTTATCCCCAACTTCTCATCATTGACGGCTCCCATCTCTACCCTTACTAAGAAGGGTGTGAACGCCAAGGTGCAGACTCCAGAAGCAGAATCTGCATTTAATAGCCTCAAGAGTGTCTCTCAACAGTTCTCGTTGGAGGTGAAAGCTTCCTCTGTTGGTGCAGGTGCACTTTTGTTCCTGAGAAGCCTCAAAGGAAAGGCAGTGGTGTGTGGCTATTACTCAGGACTTTTCTCCTCCGCTGAGCGCAATTACTCTATTGGGGATTGGGAGTTATTGGCCATCAAATTGTCACTGGGGGAGTGGAGACATCTGCTAGAGAGCGCAGCTCATCCCATCCTGATATACACCGGCCACAAGAACTCCACGTATCTCCAGTCGGCTCAAAGGTTGAACCCCTGTCAAGCCAGGTGGTCGCTGTTTTTCCACTGTTTCCAATGTGTGCTACACTACTGTCCTGCTGACAAAAAATGTGGGGGCCGATGCCCTATCCAGGTCGTTTGAAACAGAGGAAATACGAGAAAAAAGACGGCGCCACCTTGTGTAGATCAGTAGATCGAGGTGAGAACACAGTGCAAAGAAATATGCTCACCAGATAGACGGAGGTAAAAAAGCGTATAATATCCACAGTGCTGCTGCCAGATCCGGGTCGGTATCCAAGATGGGACCGCTTGGGTAGAAAATTGCAGATAAAAGAAAATTGGATCTTTTTGGAGGCGCTGCTGTGTGGTATAAATGATGTGGAACGAAGTCCCAAGAAATTTAATAGTTCAATTTTATTGACAGTGGCTACGCGTTTCGACGATGAACAATCGTCTTCATCAGGCCATCGTTTGAAACAGAGGACATTGCGGAGTCCCCGCAATGTATCATAGACCCGTCCTGCATTATTACGGCTAATCCACTGCAAGCTAGAGACATCCCTCCGGAGAGGTTGGCAGACTGGAGGAGAATCCTTCGCTGGGGACACAGCTCCAAACTGGCTGGACACGCGGGTGTTCATAAGACTCGAGACCTGATAACTCATCATTTCTGGTGGCCCACGCTGCCCAAAGATGTTGTGGACTTTGTCTCATTCTGCACTGTGTGTGCTTCGAACAAGGTTGCTCACGCAAAGCCTGCCGGTCTTATCCAACCTCTGCCTGTGCCCAATGCCCCTTGGCAGTATATTGCAATGGATTTTGTTACAGACCTTCCTCCCTCAGCGGGATGCAACGGTCTGGGTGGTGGTGGATCAGTTCTCCAAGATGGCTCATTTTGTTCCGGTGACTGGCTTACCTTCTGCTCCTCAACTGGCTAATCTCTTCATTCAGCACATCTTCTGCTTGCATGACTTGGCCATTCATATCGTTACTGATCGGGGGGTTCAGGTCCCCTCAAAGTTCTGGAGAGCCCTCTGTAAACTCTTAGATGTGAAATTAGACTTTTCCTCAGCCTACCATCCCCAGTCCAATGGCCAAGTCAAGAGGATTAACCAAACCATGGAGAATTATCTTCGCCACTTCATCTCCATGCAGTATAATGACTGGGTATGAGTTTTTAAACAACTACACAAGTGAGTCCACTGCTTCCACTTCGTTCTTCATTGTCTATGGCCAGCATCCACAAATCCCTCTTTCTGTTCCAGCTACTTCTCAGGTACCCGCAGATGACTCTACATTTAGGGACTTTCTATAATTCTGGCAAAAGACTCGGTCTTCTATTCTGCTAGCAGTCGATCGCATGAAGCGAAAAGCGGATACTCGAAGAAGAGAGCCACCTCAGTTTCTTCCGGGTACCAAAGTCTGGCTGTCCTCAAGGAACATTCGTTTGAAGGTGCCCTCGTACAAATTTGCTTCCAGGTTCCTTGGACCCTTTGAGATCCTACAACAGATTAATCCTGTCCGGCTGCCTCCTACTCTCAGAATCCTCAACTCCTTTCATATGTCCCCCCTGAAACCTGTGGTCCTGAACAGCTACAGTAAAACTGATAGTCCAACAGTTGCTCCCAGCGGTTCATCTGATGTGTTTGAGGTAAAGTAGATCCTGGACTGCAAGAGGGTAGGAGGAAGGACCTTCTATTTAGTGGACTGGAGAGGCATTGGTTCTGAAGAGAGGTCCTGGGAGCCAGAAGAGAACCTTAATGCCCCTACCCCCATTAGGAAATTCCTCTCTCGCTCTGGTCCTAAGAAGACGGGGCGTAAGAGGGGGGATACTGTAGCTTCCATGGCCGCGGACCGTCGTACCTCCCCTTGACGGCCGCGGCCATGGATCTGTGAGTGCCGGCCTGTGTCTCCTTCCTAGGAGATGCCAGCACTCGCTTCCGCTACGCTACGCAGTTTCCATAGAGTGCACACGCACGCTCGTGCCCGGCCTTCAAGGGCACATGTAAAATGTTCTAATTAGCCCATGATCACCCTGGACTATAAAAAGGGCTCTGCCCTTTCACTCCTTGCCTGAGTGTTGTTTGTATTCCTCTGTTAGTCCTGTATCCTGTGCTGTACTTGTTCTTGTGCCATCTCTAGTGTGGAGTCACGTTGTGCTGCCTATTATGCCTGCTGTGTTAAACCATGTCTGGTGTCCTCCGCCATGTCTTGCATCACCTGCTGCCAAAGATCCCGTCTTTGCCTGCCATTACTACTGTCTGGACTATCACAGGTACCCTTGTGCTGGGACTGTATATATTGACTTGGTACACTGTAGTTTTGGCGAGCTGCTATTCCACTATGGCAGTCCGGCCCAGTGGGTCCACACACCCACAGATCGTGACATTTATGACCTTGCTATCATACATGACCTTGTCAAGGAAGTCTGTAATTAGGTTATGCTTTCTTTATCTTTAAAATGCCCTATCACAGCTGAAAGATTCGGCATAATTGCATTCACCAAATAGAACCATCCTCCAACTTTCTTGGGAAGTGACGTTGCCCCAAATTCTAGAGAATAAACCTTCAAGCAAACCCAAGAAGGATTTCCTTTTAGCCCTGCAGAATAGATGGGAGGTAGCATGTAACTTCTTGTTTCTAAGGTGTCAGGTGTAATGTTCACTTTTTGAGGCTCCAATAGGCACTTTAGGAGTCTCTTATTTATGCTTGGAATTGCAACTACTAGTTTAGTATTCCATTTAGAAGGTTCTCAACCTGTGGGCTGCATACCCACAGGATGGACAGCTTATGGACGGTACACTATTTATAGGTTTACAAAAAAAATAAAAAAATGTTCTGCTTTACATTTTTTACTAATCAATAGTTTCCTATATAAGTAACGCTAGGGATTGATTAGAAAAGAGAAACAGGGGACAATTAAATAAATTATTCTTTAGCCAACAACTAACATGGTAAACTTCAAGGACCAAGGGTTGGAGATGCCTTTTAAAACTTCTTGGATGGCAACAGAGCTTGTCCCACCCCTGTGCATACCCCAGCGGGTACAAATACACACACACACACACACACACACACACACACATACACACACACACACACACACACACATACACACACACACACACACACACACACACACACACACGTGTGTCCTGGCAAAAGCAATATCAGAGAACGCTTCTGCTTAAAAATCCCATTTACACATACCAAATGCTTCTAAACCACCAATTAATAATCCTTGACTACCAAAATCTATAAGCTTAATTGAACGAGTAGAGCCAGCAAAGGATACACTAACGCTCTGTTCATATCTGTGCTAGGTTTTCCATTATCCTGTTCCGTCATAGGAACAGAACAACAAGAAAAATGGAAAGCCAGATCCGCGGATAACGCAACAGTGCCCGACGGAACTCACTGACTTTAATAAATTCCCTCAGGTTTCCGTCATGGTGTCCATCCGTTTGCTGGACAAAATAGTGCTGCATGCTGCCCTAATTTGCTCATGGAAAATTACAGAATCTACAACGAAGGCTCCTACGCAGATTTGAACAGAGCCTAAGCATGGGGCTAAAGAGATAGGAAGGAAACCAAGAGTATCCCGCTCAGTTCAAAGTTCAGGGTGACTTCCAAGATTAACAAAACTAACAACTTAATAGAAACATAATGTAGCATTTCATGCTTCCTTTAAATGAGTACTATTTTATTAATGAAACCTTGAATACTGTGAAGGTCTGTAACTACATGGTCCAAAGTATATGGACACCCTGACTGGTAACATAGGCATACATTCTAGCATTAAGCCACTGACAAACAGCAATAGAATGAACCGTACTGAGGAGCTCAGTGACCTAGAACAGGGGATTGTCAGAGGATGGCACATTGACAACAAGTCATTTTATCAGATGTCTGCACATGTAGAGTTGTCCTCATCAACTGCCAGTACTGTTATTATGAAGTGGAAAGGCTCATGAATTACAGCAGCTTAGCCGCAAAGCCACACAGAGCCGGGAAGACAGGAGTTTAATATGTAACATTACATGCTTCAGCACGTAACTACCCTGGGAAGTAACATGCTGAAGCACGCACTGTAGCATATAAAACTCATCTTTCCTTGGTTTCGAGTCCCACGGCTAAGTTCCATATAGCTTCTGGAATCAACATTGTTACAATAACTGTTCATCTAAAAAATAGTGAATTTTGTTTCTTAGCGGCTGGAAAGTGGCATGCAAGCTGATATCACCATGTGCGATGCCAAAACTCACTACAATTGTACTTTTTGAGCTGCAGAATTGTTTTGCCCTGACTAACGGACTTCACAATCGTTCTGTAGATGCCAGGATGGGCGATTACTGCCAGCATATTTTGGACTGGGCCCTTCAGTTCAATTGGAGAGAAAATATAGTCATACAGTCATCCTTTCTGAAGGATTTTAAGCCAAGTGCCCACTACTCAAAGAAATATTTTTCATGGTTTGTATTTTGCCAATAAAAAAAGGCAAAATGCAATACAAATAATATCATTCCAGATATAGAGCAAATAGTACGAGTATTATGTAGATAGCACAACATATCAAATGCATTGTGGAAAGTAGACAGTAACCCGTATACAATACATATCCAAGTGGGCAACAAAAGCCATAGTGCTCAAGAACATTTACAAAAAGTACCAGAACAATAACTGAAACTAGAGGAAAATGAAAGAAGCTCAGGATAAGAGACTATAAACTATACCGTTAAATAACAGCGGGAGGGAACCCTATTAGGTAAGATTTTCAAACCAGTACTAGAAAGAAAAAATTAAATCCGCAAACCCTATGGGGGAAGGGGGGACATATGACAAGTGGCCACTAAACAGTTAATGTAAGGCAAAATATTGCAGAATGAGCTACAGCAGTGGGTTATTAGTGCATTATAAGAGATATAGACCAAAGTTAACCAGAATTCTGGGGAGACAGGAGATCGTATAAGCAGTCATTATTTGAAACAAAATTGCACAATTAAAATCATACTACATAATTCTGCTGGCGGTCGGTGCGGTGTTGCTTCTATAGAAAAAAATATATTTTTTTTTAAGTCTAGGGCGATGTCCTTAACAAAAACAGCAGATATGCCAGCTGTGAGCCATGCATTATCACCCAATATTAGTATTAAAGCTCAGTATTGTTTTTGTGGACATTTTAGAATAAACATTGTCAACATTTAAGACTATTTAGAAGAATAAAAAATCTTGAGTACTTACAATCTCTCACTTGCCGCACATTTTCTCCATATGGCTCATCTTCATAAACAATCAGAGGTGACTTCAAGTTCTGTGATGATTCCTTCAATTGGTCCATACTCTTCTTCATTTCCATAGTTTTGTCCTGGTTTAAATTTTTGGCAAGCTCTGTTCAAAATAAATACAGAGAAGTACACACCAAACTTCCTTAAAGAATGTGAAATAAAATATATCTAAAAAAGTCTTAATGCTTTTAAAACATTTTATTTCGGCTCTTCGTACATTTGTTAGTAGGCCTCCACCCAAAACCCTTCACATGCTGTAGTAGCAGGTGAACATGTACTACAACAACATATGGAGGGCCTGGTGCGCAGCTATGATTCCAAAGGGCTATAAAAATCTTATTTTGCAAAGTTCTAGTTGTATACTTTGTAGAACGAATTGATTCTACTTGAGACAAATTTGTTACGAATTTCCCAAAAGTTTCGGATTTTAGCGAATTCAAAACTTTTGGGATTCGTCCCACAAGAATCGCTCAAAATGGCGGCTGCCATTTTACAGATCTGAAAAAGACAAGAGGATAGAGAAGGATCACATGACGTTGGGCGGCGGCCTGGTGGGCTTTTCCACAATACAATGCAGGCAGCGCTCCTCTAGCACAGCCAATCATGAGGGGTATAGGTGTCACTGATGACAGTAATTTGAATCATAGCCACTATAAACAGCCCAACCATGAAATGCTGGTACTTTGCTTTGTTGGGATATGGAGACACAGGACTTAGAGTAAGAGATGCTAAAACACAGAATACAGAGAGATAGTGGATTAGTGTCAGTGAGTGTGTTTTATAGTGAGGGCAAGAGAACAGAGAATACTTAGATTTACAATAATTTGATAGAGAGATAGATTTTAAAGAGAGATAGGAGTAAGTTAGTGTTAGTGTGTTACTTAGGCAGGCACAGGCAGCCATTGCAGTAAGTGAGTGCTGCTGCAGCTATACAATTTTTAAATTAACCCCGTCCCGACATTTGACCTAACAGTACAGAAGCTGAACCTGCACCATAAGGCGCGGGTGTCAGCTGAATATTAGACCTGACAAACCTGCTGTAATGGCAGGGACCGAAGCTAGATCTGATCGTCGCCATTAACCCTTTAGATGCCGTGATCAAAAGCGACTGGTGCATCTAAGTGGATTGAAGCCGATCAAGACCCCTGCTACACGATCGCGGGGGTGCCGATGGCTGCTATGGCCAGAGGCATAGCTAGGTTCTCCAGCATCCCGGGGAACAGATTCAGTCGTCCCCCCCCCCCCCGAAGCTCTTTCCCAACATTTCCTTCCCCCTCGTCATGTTTGCTTTCTCTACCAATCAATGAGATGTCATTTTTTTTTACCTTTTTTTTATGTAACTCATGCACAAATGCTTGTACATTTTACAAGCGATATAGTTATATAAGGGAGATAACATAACAATAAAGTAAAAGAAAATAAATACAGAGGTCAGTACCTGAGTAAAACAGATTGTATAACTGAGGCTAATGAGACTATATGGTGACATAATGAACAGCCTTCTCTTGTTGATAGTGTCACACAGCCCCCCGTAGATAGTGCCACACATCTCCCCTTGTACATAGTGCCACAAACAGCCCATTGTAGATAGTGCCACACACCCCCTCCTTGTAGATACTGCCACAGTTTCCCCCCAGGAGATAATGCCACACACGCCCCCTTGTAGATAATGGCACACACATCCCCTTGTAGGCACTGCCAGCCACCCTGTTGATAGTGCCACACAGCCCCACCTTGTATATATTGACACCCCCTTGTATTTAGTGCCACACACACCCAACCTGTAGATATAGCCACACAAACCATCCTGTAAATAGCACTACACCACCTCCCTGTACATAACGCTATTGGAGCTCCCTAGAGGTGCCCCTGACGTCACTGTCCCTATATCGATAGTGACATCAGGGGCTTCTCCAGGAGCGGAATCCCCGGCAAGTGCGTCATTTAGTTTAGCCGGGGATTCCTCCATATCTCTCAACTTTCAAGTATCACAAAGAGGGGCATCAGATGTGGAGCGCATAGCAACACAGTTTATCGCTCTCTAGCTGCTCCCACACAGTATAATGCCCCCACAGCTGCCACCATACAGTATAATGCCCCCATAGATGCACCCATAAAGTATAAAGCCCACACAGATGCCCTTATACAGTATAATGCCCACACAGATTCTCCCATGCAGTATGATGCCCACACAGATGCCCCCATGCAGTATAGTGCCCAATAAAATTCCCCCATACAGCATAATGGCCCTATAGCTGCCCCACACAGCATGATGCCCCTATAGCTATCCCCATATAGCATAATACCCCTAAAGCTGTTCCTCATACAGTATAATGCCCATATAGTATAATTCCCCATAGCTGCCCCATACAGTATAATGCCCCATAGAGCTTAGTGCCCTCAAAGCTGCCCGATACAGCATAATGCTCCCATAGCTGCCCCCATACAGTATAATGCCCCCACAGCTGCCCCATAGAGTGTAATGCCCCTATAGCTGCCCCATACAGTATAATGCCCCATATCTGCCCCCATACAGTATAATGCCCCCTTAACTACCACCATACACTATAATGCCCCCACCAGCTGCCCCATATAGTATAAAGCCCCTATAGTATATACAGTATACAGTATAATGCCCTCATAAATGCCCCGGATACAGTATAATGCCGCCTTAGATTACTCCATACAGTATAATTCCCCCTTAGATGCTCCTAGTGCCCTTGCCTATGTAGATAGTGCCACAGTACCCATGTAGATAGCGCCAGTGTCCCCTGTAGATAGTGCGTATATATAGTGACACAGTGCCCATGTAGCTAGTGCTACACCCCCCTTGAATATATTTCCACCGTCCTTGTAGATAGCGCTACCCCCTCCCCCTGTAGATAGCACCATTGGGACTCCCTTTAGAAGCGGAATCCCCAGTCACAGCATAGGCCGGGGATTCCGCTCCTAGATGCTACTGTTCATATATGGACAGTGACATCTCTGATGTCACTGATCATACATGGGGCTACTCCAGGAGTGGAAACCCCTGCCAGAGTGTCGGCAATGGGGATTCTGCTTCATAGGAGCCACTGATGTCACTGTCCATATATGACAGTGACGTCAAGGGCTTTCCTGGGCACAGCGCTTAAAGTAGCGATGTGCCCGGGGAGTCCACTGTGAGCATAGGAGCTCCCTCTGCTCCTCCGCTCTGAAGTAATGCTGAAGCAGGGAGCTGACTGGGGCACAAGCTGGGCAAAACATATTTGCCCCTGAAATAGCATATCAGTGGAAAAATTGCAGTTTTCGAATTGCACATACATGGACAGTGACGTCAGGGGCTACTCCTGGAGCGGAATCCCCTGCCAGAGTTTCAACAATGGGGATTCTGCTTCATAGGAGCCACTGAGGTCACTGTCCATATATGGACAGTGATGTCAAGGGCTTTTCTAGGCACAGCGTTTAAAGTAGTGATGTGCCCGGGGAGTCCACGGCGAGCGGAGGAGCTCCCTCTGCTCCTTCACTCTGAACTAATGCTGAAGCAGGGAGCTGACTGGGGCACAAGCTGGGCACAACATGTTTGCCCCTGAAATAGCATATTAGTTGAAAAATTGCAGTTTTTAATTTGCTCGATTCGCAGCGCATTCATTTCTGGAAAACACCAGTGGGGTCAAAATGTTTATTACACCCCTTAATTAATGCCTAGAGGGATGTAGTTTCCAAAATGGGGTCACTTCTCGGGGGTTTCTTTTATTATTTCACATCAGAGCCCTGCAATTGTGAACCAATACTGTGTAAATCTCAAATTAGGCCTCAAATTCACATGCAATACTCTTTTACTCCTGAGCCCTGTCATATGTCCTGGAAAAGATTAGGGCCACATGTAGGGTGTTTCTAAAACAGCATAATAATTAGAGAGCTGTCTTTTTATGGTGGCACAAGCTGGGCACAACATATGAAATGGCACTGAAATGGACACTGAAATGGCATATATATGAAAAAATTGCCATTTTCACACTGCAACATCGAGTGCGCACTAATTTCTGGAAACCAACTGTGGGGTTAAAATACTCACTACCCCCTGGGTGAATGCCTTGAGGCCCGTAGTATCCAAAATGAGGTCACTTCTAGGGGGCTTCCACTGGTTTAGTCTCACAGGGGCTTTACAAATGCGACCTAGTTCTCAGAAACCAATCCAGCAAAATCTGTACTCCACAAGCCAATTGGTGCTCTAGACCTTCTGAGCCGTACCGTGTGCCCATACAGCAGGTTATGACCACATATGGGATATTGTCATACTTGGAAAAAAATGCAATGTAATTTCAAATTTTACATCCTCATTCTAATAAATTCAGCAATCTGTGGGGTCAAAATGCTCACTATTCCCCTAGATTAATTCCTTGTGGGGTGTAGTTTCCCGAATAGAGTTACTTCTCTGTGTTTTCCACTACTGGTCCCTCAGCAAACCAATCCAGCAAAATCTGCGCTCCAAAGGCCAAATGGTGCTCCTTCGCTTCTGAGTCCTGCCGTGTGCCCAAACAGCAGTTTATAATCACATATGGAGTATTTCCGTACTCTGAAGAAGTTGTCTTACAAATATTGGGGTGCATTTTCCTCTTTATTTGTTAAGAAAATGAAAAACTTTGAGCTAGATCTACATCTTATTGTAGAAAAATAAAATGTTACATTTTTACTTCCAAATTCTAATACAATCTATGATAAACTTGTGGGATCAAAATTCTCACTACACCCCTAGTTGAATTCCTCAAGATTTTAATTTAAATCCTGGAGCCGATAGCATGCTGCTGCCTGCTAACACCGACATCACGGCCGTGACGTCACTCATTGTTCATATATCTAATTGCTTAATATAGTGTCACCAAAATTTGCATATTATTATGCATCAAGCAGTTATGGAGTGTTGTTATACATCATTCAATGTCCAAGTGACAATTTTTTTTCAAATAAATAGATTTTAAATTTAAATAATGGTGCTGACAGAGTGCCACTGCCTGCTGATACACATGCCACGGACGTGATGTTACTCATTGTTTTGCATATATCTAATTGCTATTAGTGGCACCCAAATTTTTGATTTGGTTCTGCATCAAAATTAGCCAAGAATATCCGCAGCAACAAGAAACTATACAGTCCAATTTTAGTAGATAGACTATGTGACTTCTGAATTTTTGGACCGCTTGTTAAAAAGCCATTGCTTTTTCCGATACCACCATGTGTGTACAAGCACCAGCAGGCATCTGACACAAAGTGATCTGACCATCCATTTACCTGTAGCCATATACGTTGCTGTCACTTTGACATTACTTATGTTATCTTGCCGTTAAAGAGCTTGAAAGGGGTTGGATACAGTCCTAAAATGACTTTTCAGGGCATTCGGGGCACTTTTGATTCGCAATGAATTTATTTCGGACTAAATCGAATCTGACAGCAGGTTTGATAGAATTGGAACCAGAACGAAACCTGGGAAATTCGCTCATCTTCCACAGTGTGGCAAAATGTGCAGACTATGGTAACCAATTGGTAGGCTCTATAACCAGTCTCTTGTGTACCAGTTACCGTTTTCAGTCTTAACCCTCTGACCAAGCTGCAGATTTTGTACATTCTGGTGAGCTAGTGATATAGTGCCCAATCCCTGGTACCCATTTTCAGTTGCCCAGTCCTTCAAGACCAAGTGATGCAGTGCTTAAACCCGGATGAACCTGGAATTTGTTTCCATTACCTCATGATCAAGTACTTTAGTGCCTGGTTGCTGGTATGCAATGATCACTAGCACGAATATTTAAAAACCTTATGGGAAGGTTACCAATTCTGAGATGTAAGATATACTCCTGGAAAAGCTAACATTTCCAAAAAAACAAGTTAAAATCTTTCAAAAATCCAACGTGTAAACCATTGCTACAAAAAACATATCTTTTAATTTAGTACACACAATTATCGTTTGACCCCATTCCACAACTATAGGACAGATGCGTATACATATTTATGTATAAATTTACAGGAAATGGAGAAATGCCTTTTATATGCAGTATATGGTTTTTACTAGATTATGTACAGTAGCATTTCTTAGTTGCAAATTACAAGAAGAAGAAAACATGAATAAAGTGTGTTTCTTAGCAAATCCTCCTGGATTATGATATAAACATACCTATAGCAACATCAACACGTCCTACTTTATATAGCGTAGAGAAAACTCTATCCCAGTAGACAGTGTCCCCTTTTGTTTCAACCCAGTTCTTTAGTGTTTTCATGCAGTCTTCCATAGACACTGGATAAGAAGGAAAAGAAAATAATACAATATTTATTCTATACCTGGTTGAGTGACCCACATGTATAGCTAAGGCCTAGTTCACATCCGCGCATGCTGTACTATTGTTTCCGATAAAACCACAGACACCCCGAAGGGAAACCAACAAAACTCACTAAAGTCAATAAGTTACTTTGATAGCCGGTGTTGTCCGTGGTGCAACGGAACTGGCGCTTCCGGTTATTCCCTTGTTCTGCTCCTCTGACAGAGCAGAACAATGGAAAAAAAAACGCAGTTGGGAACTAGGCGTAAGACACTTGATATACAGAAGGATAATTACTAACTCGATTGCAGCCTGATTCCATACTTGTAAGTTGAACTCTAACACAGTAAAGGAAATATGTCTTGAAATAAAAACTACCTTTATGGTGCTGTTTTGTTTGGTTTTTTCAAAATATTTATTATCACTTTTATCATAAAGAAAAACAGAATAAACCCCAACCCTTCCCTACAAACCCACATATATAAATAATATACATACAGTACATTCAAAAAAATATAGTACTAAGAAAATACAGCATACAAATGTCTTCGGCAACCATCAATAGTACATAAGTACTATCAAACTGTATAACTCACAAAGATGTTTCCTGCAAAAAAAACAAAAAAACATAAACCATTTCCCCCCTTCTCCTGCGCCTCCCTCCTCTACCAAGTTATAATCGTATTATTCAGCATAAGCCTCTCTTCGTCTGTCATACATTTAATCTATTCGCCTAAACTTAGAGAGCTTGTTTTTACTACTATAATAACCAAACTCCATAATTAACTTTCTAAGTATCAAACTGAGCCAGTCAGCAACCCTTGGTGAAGTATGGGCAGAGGCATAGCTAGGTTTTCCAGCACCCGGGGCAAAGATTGTCCCGTCCCCCCCCCAACTTATTTCCTGACATCTCCTTCCCCCTTGCCATGTTTGCTTTCTCTACCAATCAATGAGGTGTAATTTCTTTTCACCGTTTTTTTTAATGTAACTCGAGCATAATACAATTTCTACATTTTACAAGCGATATAGGTATATAAGGTAGTTAACATAAAAATTTATTAAAAGAAAATAAATTAAAGAGGCCACACACAGCCCCCTGTAGATAGTGCCACACACAGCCCCCTGTAGATAGTGCCACGCACAGCCCCAGTCTTGTATATAACCCCACACAGTCCCCTGTAGATAGCTCCACACACAGCCCCCCTTGTAGTTAATGCCACACAGCCCCCATGTTGTAGATAGCGCCACACAAATCCCCCCTTGTAAATAGCGCCACATACAGCCCCGCCACACACAGCCCCGCTTGTAAATAGTGCCACACACGCCCCCCTTGTGAATAGTGCCACACACAGCCCATCTCTTGTAGATAGTGCCACACACAGCCCACAGTTGTAGATAGCTCCACACAGCCCCCCCTTGTAAATAGCTCCACACAGCCCCCTTTGTAGATAGTGCCACAAAGCCCCCCCCCTTGTAAATAGCGCCACACAGCCCCCTTTGTTGAAAGCGCCACACAGCCCCCCTTGTATATAGCATTACATAGCCCCCCTTGTAAATGGTGACACACAGCCCCCTTGTAAACAGCACAACACTGCCCCCCTTGTAGATAGCTACATACTCCCCCCCCCTTGTAAATATGCCACACCCCCCCTTGTAGATAGTGCCACACACAGCCCGCTGCCTACCTTATAAATAGTGCCACACGCCCCCCTTGTAAACAGCTTCACTCTCCCCACACTTCACACTTGTAAATAATGCCACACTCCCCCGCTTTGTAAATAGCCTCACTCTGTAAACAGAGCGGAGAGCGGTAGCCTACCGCTACCACTCTCCCCTCTGCCTGACGTGACTCACCGGAGGAGCCGAGGAGGTCATGCGGCGCAGGCAGCGGCGGAGTTCTGACTAGGGTCGGTGACAGCCCGGGAGTGGATCAGTCCAGTCACCTGACCTGAGTCATCTGAAATATAATTGCAATACACCCATCAGCACTTTGATTTATAGTTTTTAACTCGGTTCACAACTTAAATTGGAACTCTGATTCCTTTTATTCACGTATAAAGCGCTGGATCACAGTTTCGTCCTTTCTCATTTGACCTCATGTCACTGACGTGAAAGTAACACGACTGGTCCACTCCCGGGCCATCACAGACCCCAGTCAGAATGCCACCACATGAACTCCTGGCTCTTCCTAACGGTGAGCGCTGCTGCAGGTGTCCGACATACAGGGTGCCTATCAGCCGTGATCAGCTGCTCTGCGGCACCCCTCCTTCCCTACCACCTAGTTGCACACATGCTTCGCCTGCCCCCCCTATCTACGCTCCTGAGTATGGGCCATCCATTTTTGTGCAATAGTTAGCCTTGCAAAAAAATGCAGTATAGCCAAGAGTATTTGGTTAATCCGGAGTACCTGCAGCCTGTCAAAGGCTCAGCCAGATTCCCAGATCTTCGGGAAACTTAAACTTCAGATTGTGTTCTATGTGCTTCAGAACCTCTGTCCAAAATTGGTAAACCATAGAGCATTTCCAGTACAAATGAGTTAAATCAGCATCTGCGATTCCACATCTGGGATAATCCCCACGTGTATCTCTTTTTCATATTTTTTGGGTGTCAAATATAAGTCTATTCAGGAGTAGATTACTAGTACCATAATTAATGTTCCTCCATTGTGTATCATGAATTGTACCCAAAACTTTTCCCCCATTCCTCTTTACACTTTACCTCTATGATTCACCCCATTCCTCTTTGTCTATCCAGTTGGAATAAATTCCATAGTAAGTCAGAAGGCTTCAGGTACAACAAAATACTTGGAAATATTTCAATCTCATATATGAAGGAATACTGAATTCTTTAAACAGTGCATCACACTCTTTCAGTTTTCCATTGTGAAAAAATTGACTAACCAACCTAAGTCCAAATTTAGACCATCTACTCCAGTCCACCAATTTATTCACCTCAGGTATATTAAAATTGACGACCAACGGCGTGAATTTCTGTGCTACACTAATATACAAATGCCTTAATTTAACCCAACATTCGGAGATCAGATGTAGTGTAGGATGTTCTTTACAGTTCTTAACTCTTAATTGACCGGACTCTAGTACCTCAAGTATACTTTGAAGGGGACCTCTGCTAGTCTTAATGATGTTATACATAAACAAAGATTTTTTCCTGCTCATGTGGTTTTTCCACTGTCCTGACAAAAAATAAAATCTTAAATCGGACACTGCTAAACCACCAGATAAATTACTGGGAGGGGCTGGTCATGATCCAGCTGTCGTGGTACATGTGGGTACCAACGACAGAATAAATGGTAGGTGGAGGAGCCTTAAGAATAATTTGAAAGAACTAGGCTACAATTCTCTGAAATACTGCCTGTGCCATGCGCATTACAGGAAAGACAGCGGGAGCTCAGGGAGTTAAATGCATGGCTTAAGTCTTGGTGTAGAGGAGAAGGCTTTGGGTTCCTAGAGCACTGGGCTCACTTTCCATTGGGGTACAAACTGTGTTCTGCAGAAGATTTGCACCTGAATGGAAGGGGGTCTGCTGTGCCTGGGGGAGAGAATTCTAGCTGGCGTGGCGGAGTATTTTAACTAGGGCTGAGGACGGAGGTCAATGTAGAAAATAAAGGGGTAGTCAGGTTAGGGAGGGGTCAGACTATATTGGTGGGGGGAGAAATAAACTGTGGGGAGAGGACTAGACAACATGATAAGGAGATTATTTTGTTACAAAACAGCAATGAAAATAGAAATGCCCAAATAATATCAAATAATCACATTTCTGATACCAAACGTGGCTGCAAATTAAAGTGTGTGTTCACAAATGTCAGAAGTCTAGCAAGCAAAATGGGGGAGCTGGAGGCCTTGGTACTGGAGGAAGATTTATATATAGTTGGTGTTGCTGAAACATGGCTAGACTCTTCACATGACTGGGCTGTAAATTTACAGGGTTTTACACTGTTTCGGAAAGACAGCGCAAATAGGAAAGACGGTGGTGTATGTCTGTATATGAGAAGTGATATGAAGGTGAGTGTGAAAGAGACAATAGTGGGTGAAGATTGTGGGGGGATTGAAACGTTGTGGGTTGAATAACAAAAAGAGGAAAACACTGAAAAAAAATTACTTTTGGTGTAATCTATAGACGCCCCAATATAACTGAGGAGATGGAAGGTCAGCTATATAAACAGATGGAGCGGGCTGCACAGAGGGGTACTGTAGTGATAATGGGAGACTTTAATTACCGGGATATTAATTGGTGTCATGGTTTGGCTTCAACTGCGAAGGGGAGACATTTCCTCAATATGTTGCAGGAAAATTTTATGGGCCAGTTTGTGGAAGACCCGACTAGAGGGGAAGCTCTGTTGGATCTGGTCATTTCTAATAATGCAGATCTTGTTGGGAATGTCAATATTTCGTGAAAACCTCGGTAACAGTGATCACAATATAGTTATATTTTACCTATACTGTACAAAACAAACACAGGCTGGGAGGGCAAAAACACTTAATTTTAAGAAGGCTAATTTCCCCAGGATGAGGGCTGCAATTCAGGAAATAGACTGGGAAGAACTAATGTCAAATAATGGTACAAATGATATGTGGGAAATCTTCAAATCCACATTGTATAATTATAGTGCAAAATTTATTCCTATAGGTAACAAGCATAAACGACCCAAATTATACCCACATGGCTTACACCTTCTGTAAAATGGGCAATACAGGACAACAAAAAGGGCATTTGAAAAATACAAATCTGAGAGTACCTCTGTAGCCTTTGTAAATTATAAAGAGCTTAATAAAATCTGCAAAAAAGAGGGAAGTTTACATCAGGCTCTCCTCCTGTCATATCGGACCTAAGCAGTGATAACAGCTAGAAGCTAATAACAGAGCCCGGTGTGCACTCTTCCTGACCTCCTTTAGGGGCAGCACTGTATCTGCAGGCTCTTTTCCCCTCCTCCTCCTGACTACTGAACTCCGGACAAACATCACTGATGACCTATGAAGAGACTCCAAGTTCTTGACCAGACTGTCTGCATGTGAAAAGTCCAGCTACCTACAAAAGGTAAGTGTATGCGTGTGTGTATTCTATCTATCTATCTATCTATCTATCTATCTATCTATCTATCTATCTATCTATCTATCTATCTATCTATCTATCTATCTATCTATCTATCTATCTATCTATCAATCATCTATCGCTCTCTTCTATCTATCTATCTATCTATCTATCTATCTATCTATCTATCTATCTATCTATCTATCTATCTATCTATCTATCTATCTATCTATCTATCTCATATAAGTGCAAGTGCAAGGGACTCCTAGCATCATACATAACTATGATGCTAGGAGCCCGGCTCCCTGCACTGTGTTCGGTCCGGAACTTCCGGCCGCCGAAATACGTTCCGTCCATTACGGACGTAACATGGACATGTGAACCCAGCCTAATAGTGCAGCAATGACAATATTCTTGGCGTTTGTTTAGTGATCATTTGACACTTATTTTATTCTCATGGGGAATTATACCACTACATGTGCATTACTATAACTCACCTTCATTCATATATTTATTACACCAAGCAGCAGTAACCTTTTTTTGTAGTTTTAAATGTCTGTGTTAGTGTCTCTGATCATCCCCTTTTTTTAAAGAAAATATACATGTTTGTGAAACATTATTGAGATGCCATAGCATTTTTGATATATAAATAAATAGAATATTTATTGTTTTATGTAGGTAGAATAATTTTGGTTGACATATAGGTATCAGATTTTGTGCTACTTTGGTCATCTTAAGTGCTGCTTCTCTTCCACCCCAGTTTCTCCAAAGAAATATTCTGTCTCCATGGTCTCTCAGCTCATATAATTTCGTATTGAGTAGTGCAATTTGTTTCCAAGTTCTGGAGGGCACTGTGTAAGGCCTTAAAGATCCCCCGCTAGATTCTTCCTCTGAATATCATCCACAATGGTCAGGATTAACCAGATCTTCGAGCTTTGTTTTGACGATATGTGAATGCCCATCAGGAAAATTGGTCCAAGCTGTTACCTTGGGTAGTGTTTGCTCTCAACAACCATGTCTCTGAGTCCTTCGGTAAATCAACATTCTTGACAGTCTATGGACAAAGCTCAAGTATTTATCTGCCGATCTTTGCTCAGCCTCTCGCACCTGCCATTGTGGACATTAATCAAAATATTCAAGGATTATGGACAGAGCTTCAAAGGGATTTGGAGGTCGCTGCTGCCAATGCCAAGAGGAATGCTGACAGACATCGACATCCTGGTCCCAAAATCGCACAATGGGATAGAGTCTGGTTGTCTTCAAAAAACATCTACAGTATTTGAAAATTCCATCTTATATCTTAATTTTCCATATTTTGCTTCTGTGTCCCCTGGTCATCCATAGCTTCTTTCCAAAGATCAAAATGCCTCCTGCCTCTGCTCTTCAATCCTAAACAGATTTCGAGATGAAGTGAATTCTGAATTGCCAGAAAGAGTATGGAAAACTCCTTTATCTGATTAACTAAAAAGGATACAGTCCTGAGGAGAGTACTTGAATCCCGAAGGAAGACATCAATGCTCTGCAACTTATCAAGAGAATTAATTTGAAGCATGCACTTAAGCTTTCTGTAGTTCCCCCAGGTATGGGCCCTTAGAGGAGGGGTACTGTGACTCACCGCTTCCCGCACCAGTGCCGAGTTTCCCAGTCATACTGACACTCCTCTCCATTCTGCGGGTGCCAATGGCCTTGTGCTTGCCTGCTGTGACTTTACTCCTGTTGACCATCCACATTGTGTTGCCATAGCAACCAGCGTCTTCTGTTCACATCAGGCTTGGTGGTCTTTTTGAAGCGGCTCTATTCTGCAAAACGCCACTTGGTGATTGAAGATACATCCTTCCTGGCTCTGTTCTTGTGCGTTTCTTTTGCCATTGACTATTGATCCTAAAGTTGACCTCGGCCTAGTCCCTGAGTACGCTTTTTCCTTGCGCTTTGATTTCCGCTCCTGGTACTTGTGGTTGTACTCCTAAACACTGAATATACTCCTGTCATATCCCTTGGCTTGCTACATACTTTCTGCTCCCCAGGTGCTGAATCCCTCTGCTCAGGACCACACCAATGATCCAGCAGCGCTACCTCCGCCAATTCAGGACTTTACTGGGGACAGTGACCTGGAGATCCTCTTGCAGCAAAGTCCAAACTTCATTGCAAGGTTTAAGGATAAGAACAAGGATATCTCTTCGACTCTGCACAAAAGTCTAGCCTGTGCCAATCTAACTACGGCTTCAAGTACCCACTATCTGGATGATACTTGTAACAGTTAATATCTAATTTCTGTATTTTAGTGATTTGGAGATGCCCTTTTCTGCTCTAGGTGCATTTGTATTATAACAAAGCAGATGCTTGTAAATCGATCACATCGATCAAAAGGATAAGCTCAGACTAAAATTAAAGAAACTTTACATTTATTAAAACATTACAATCTGACATTATATAAAGCATTATATTGCCAGTCAGGCATCTTTTAACAATGCATGTTTTGCTTGTTATTGTGCAGTACTAGTATATGAACATTTATAGGATTAGAAGGCTGTTATGTTAGTCTCTAAACATTCAGAATGAAGGTAAAAATGGAAAATTGGTAGATACAATGTCAGGAATAACAAAAACAAAATATGTACATCTGGCTACATAGCATAAGCCACCTAATATTTGTCAAAAATTTGTATATATCAGATTAATATTAACTCACCAATATCACGGCGCTTACGTTCCTTTGGTTCTTCATCTGGAGAAAGATCTTTTGTGAGCTTTTCATAGTCTTTGTCAGGTCCACTTATTATTATATAAAAATGCTGACATTCAAATGGAGTTAAGAGTTCAGATATGCGCATGATCATATGTGGACCTATATCATCGGCAACTGAAGAAGCAAAAAAAAAGTTCTTTAATATATTACTTTTTACATACAAGGATTTTACTGTTTTAGTATGAAATACATACAGCGTTTAGAACATTTTAGGTGAATATACTTTTGTACGTATACTCTAATAGGGTAAAGTATAATAATGACATAATATAGCAATTAAATAAGTTCTGTATATTTGTGTAAATATAGAGTAAAATGACCCAGCATGAATTGTTCTTTGTAATATGCTTTTTGATGCAGTCTCCAACGGGGCAATGAGATACAGTAGAATATTTCGTTAAATAAGCCAAATTCATATAGAATGCAATGTGGATGCAATGCATATTCCAGAAGATTGTGTAAGTAGTTCCAAACCTCAAAAGATGTCATTATGGGAGTGTATCTAAAAGTGAGCATTTGATAATACATTTCATGTATTTATGTCTAAGAACAATTGTAAAGGATGTTTCTGACACTTTTAAAAGCCTGAGTATAAACTCCATATAGAGGTAGCGATCTTTTACTTGACTTTTAGCGCGTTAAATACACACTGGCAAGAAACTTTAACTTGTCTTTTTCAATGTTTTTTAATGGCTTAAAGAGGCTCTGTCACCACATTATAAATGCCCTATCTCCTACATAATGTGATCGGCGCTGTAGTGTAGATGACAGCAGTGGTTTTTATTTTGAAAAACTATCAATTTTGACGGAGTTATGACCTATTTTAGATTTACGCTAATGACTTTCTTAATAGACAACTGGGCATGTTTTTACTTTTTGACCAAGTGGGCGTTGTGGAGAGAAGTGTATGACACTGACTAATCGCGAGATCACGATTGCTTTGCTGTAAGTCCCACACAAACGTTACCGAAGTGTTGGGAGTGTGAATAGACCTTGCATCCTGGATGGAGGTGACGTCTATTCCCTCTCAAGGCACTTCAGTAACGTTAATGTGTAAGTGACAGCACAGCATGATCTCGCAAGATCACGATGTCTGAGTACATGAATGGAGAGAAGTGTATGATGCTGATTGGTCAGCGTCATACACTTCTCTCCACAATGCCCACTTGGTTAAAAAGTAAAAACACGCCCAGTTGTCTATTAGGAAAGTCATTAGCATAAATGTAAAATAGGTCATAACTCAGTCAAAATTGACCGTTCTTCTAAATAAAACCCAATGCTGTGATCTACATTACAACACCGATCACATTATGTAGGAGATAGGCCACTTATAATGTGGTGACAGAGCCTCTTTAAGTAAAAAGTTATAATGTTGCAGCAATTTATCAGTCAAGATAAGGATTGCTACATCTGTATGACTAAAAATAAAAAGCAGGCGCATACTCACCTTTCAAATTCCCCACCCCTCCTGTGGTGATGGGTCTGTGTTCCCGGACAGTTTTTGCTTATAAGGCTGCAACAATGACTTGCCATACTCAAAATGTGACCTTGGTAGCCAATCACAGGCCACACAGATATCAGTATGGACAGCAAGTTGCCACTGCAGCCAGGTTTTGGCTGCTGCGGTCATGTGCCGAGTGTGGCACGCTATTGTTGTGCCTAGTAAACAAAGACTAGCAGACAACGATGATACCGCTCGAGCAGGAAAGGAGATGACTTTAACTTTGTTATTTTTACGAATATGCAGCTTGTACTGAGGATCTTGAAATCCATTTTATAGTAACAAAGATATTTACGGGAACAACATGCATTTGCATTGAATTCCATTGTGTGTTAGGTTTTACTTTTTAGCACTTTGAAGGGGATTTTTATATAAAGGACAAAAACCAAAAAGCAAAGGAACAAACACATTGGAGAAGATAATGATAACTAATGTGTAATAGTTTACCTGTGATGAATAACGTATATATATTGTCAGCCATAGAACTTACAAGGAATGAGGAACATTAATGACTGCAAATCTTTCATTTATAATACATTAAACCCATCACATGCTTGTTGAATATATTATTAATGATTACCAACCTGTGTCTTCACATAATCCATAGGTAATAAAGAGGAGTAGCAGTACTGGTGCCCAATATGGAGTCATATGGATGGAAATTCTCAGTTAAAGTTGAGTGCCAGTAATAGTTTTAATGTAAAGAGCAACTTCCTGAAGTGGTCACAATGACAATTATGTACGGTATTTGTGACCTCACACTGCACAGAAAGTTCTGCTTGTTTTATTATAAACATATTGGCTGGCATTATGGGTAATTGTAATATATTGGCTGACATTGTTAATGTGGCTGTTATGGTGGTTCCGGGCTTTCTTGTTAGTGGGGGCGTTCCGATATAGCTAATAGGGTCACTCTGGCTGTAACTGTTACTGGCTGAATTCTGTGTGGCATAGTTTATGTGGTCATTTAGGCAGGCAGTGTTAATTGTGGCACTCTGGCTCTCTGAATCGAGGCATTCTGGCACTGTTAATGGAGGAACTCTCTGTCTGACAAGCCTTGAAGATAAGAAAAAATTTAAAATGGGCTAGTTAAAAATAATGCTTGCGAAAGAAAAATGTCATAATGACTATAAGGCCATGTTCACACCTAGAGCCACACCATAGCCGTGAAGTAAACATCTCAGAAAAAAAGCTTATTTGTTCATGTGATTGTGGTTCTTTGGAACAGTTCTTAGAAAAAAACCAGAACAAAACTGTGACAAATCGGCAATATACTGTTAATCATTATTGTCAATATGAATGACTTGTAAGTGAATTCATATAATAAAGTGCTTATTAGTGACAGGTGCTTAGAACTGCATTAGGCACGCTTAATTGTAACTGTCCAGCCTATTATTGAGATGAAATGCACATCATTATCATTATCGTCAGCGTCCATCAGCATTCATTATCATTAATTCTACACACAAAACATATTTACATGTGTACAATCCGCATAAAGATACAATACAGAAGAAAAACATAGTGGGCATAGAATGGCATAGCCCAACACACTGCAAACCAGCGAAAAAATGACCCTCTAGATACCAGTACTAATATCAAGCTACAGTGCACATGTCCGGGGTATATAATAAAATATTTTTTTTTTGTGGACTGTACCAATACCACATATTAGGATCCCAATGTCTCATATAGCATTTATTCAAACAAAATATATCTGAGTAAATAAAGTTAATAAAAAAGGCTAAGCAGAGGGAATTAAGAAACCAGGCTGATTCAAGAGTCCGAATGGCATGCAATCAAATGGCTCTATCGGGTAGCAATAACTTCTGCATTATACTTCTGGCATGTTTCAGATGGCCCAGTGTCTAAAGTGGGCCCCTTTCGTCTTCATCCCCAGCAGGCTTCTGTAGCTTCCTTCCTGTCCCTGAAAGTTATGGCAATATTAGTGGCCATGACTACACTAGTTTAAAAAGATTAAAGAGAGGATATCAGGGCTGAATAACTATTTATTCCTGATACTATTTTTTAAGTAACTGAGTGGAAACTTGCAATGATATACCAAATATAAGTAGCAAAACTTGGCAAGCCACCCCCCCCCCCAAAAAAAACAATACCAGGGTAGAATTTCAGTCCCAGTCTGACCCTGAGCGCTTAGCAAATACATATAATCAGCTGAGTATATATTGCCCCTGCTATTCAATATAAAATAAGAGTAAAATGCATGCATGTATATGTAGATATGTGCCTGTGTGTGTGTATATATATATATATATATATATATATATATATATAAAAAAAACACACATATATATATATATATATGCCTGTGTTTGTATGTATAAGCGTGCATGTGTATGCGTGTGTGTGTGTATATATATATGCCTGTGTTTGTATGTATAAGTGTGCGTGTGTGTGCGTGCATGCGTGCATGTGTGTGTGTGTATGTCACACTATATGGACAATAGTATTAGAACACACCTCTTAATCATTGAATTCAGGTGTTTCATTCAGTTCCATTTCCACAGGTATATAAAATCAAGCGACTAGCCATGCAGTAAGCCATTACAACCATGTGGGAAAGAATGGGTCTTCCCCCCGAAAAATGTAATGATCAATTGTGACTGGCATTATTGCATAGTGGAAGCATTTAGGTACCACAGCAACTCGAAGTGACAGACCACTGAAAGTTACAGAACGGGGTCGCCGATTGAGGAGATGCATAGTGAATAAAAGTCGCCAACGCTCTGATGACTCAATAACTGCAGAGCTCCAGCCCTCCATTGGCCTTAACATCCGCACAAAAACTGTGCGCCAGGAGCTTCATGGCATGGATTTCCATGGTCGAGTAACTGCATGCAAGCCTTACATCACCAAGCACAATGCCAAGCGTCGGATTGAGTGGTTTAAAGCACGCCGCCACTTGACTCTGGAGCAGTGGAAATGTTTTCTGTGCCATGAAGAATCATGCTTCTCTATCTCGTAGTCTGATGGACGAGTCTGGGTTTGGCGAATGCCAGGAAAACGTTACCTGTCTGACTGCATTGTGCCAACTGTAAAATGTGGTGGAGGAGGGATAATGCTATGGGGTTGTTTTTCAGGGGTTGGCAATTCTAATGCTTCAGAAAACCAAGACATTTTGGAAAATTGTATGCTTCCAACTTTGTGGGAACAGTTTGGGAAAGACCCTTTTCTGTTCCAGCATGACTGTTCAGGTTCACTGAAGTAACAATAAAGTAAAAAATACCTTTTAATTAGTAACTAGTTAAAAACAGGGGTAACACACCACTGTGACATAAGCCCCACCGTGATTGTTAAAAAACGTATTAAACAAAAAACACTGAGTCATTGTGATACATCTAACTCGGTGTTTATAACAATATTATGTCTGGAAACAGCATATATCCAGGGCACATCAGTAGTACAATCCCAAAATAAAGCACAGGCGTCCGAATAGATCGGGTCTCCTAGTGCTGGGTGTAACACGATATGACTATCCCCAATGCAAACATTCCATAAACAGTACAACGACCCTACGCGTTTCAGGTACTCATCCTCAGGGGTCCGTATAATGGTAACTCTGGCCTTCACACCAGCGATAGAATCCTTTAACAGCAGATATTCTGCTGTGCGTCACGGCAAAGATGCACGTATTGATGTCAACGGCATACTTCATTGCAGGCGCTACGTTACTATAAACGCTAAACTCCACCCCTCGTATTCTAGCGGCAAACATGAACTGACCAATCCCCACACCCTCACGATTAGTGACACCTGCCCATGTGACCCCCCGCCGTCAGCTGACAACCAGGGGTCATCATCGGCCGCATCAAGCCGCACGCGCAGGCGCAGTAGAAGTCAGGGACAATTCGCCCAGACTGCCAAAATAGGAGAAGGTAAGCGCTACACGATAATGGATTGTAAGTAAATCTCGCGGGACAGTTAAACACCGCAAGTAGGCTACCTCACAAAGCAACTAAAAATGTAATTAATCACATGTAGGGTGGAAGAAAATACGATCCCTCATGACATGGGGGACCGAGAGACGATCGCCGTTAAAAAACGGCAGACCAATAGGGCCATCTCAAACCTACATGTGTTAGGCAAAAATGAACTCACCCACCCCCTGGGCAACCCAAGGGAGATAGGTCGTCCATACGGAGTGTTAAATAAAACATGTATAATTAGTCTGCTCATTTAAACCTGCTGGATGTATGCATTCCAGTCTGTGGATCCATTGTGCTTCTTTGCGTAAAATCAGGTTATCCCAATCACCTCCTCTTTTGGGGGGTCTAACAAGTTCAATAGCTTGAAACTTTAAACATGCTGCCTGGCCTTGGTGTTTGGCATGCACATGCTTAGATATTGGGGTGTCCCTATCATGGACAATATCTCCAACATGCTCCCTAATACGGCGACGAAATTGTCGTGCTGTTTTTCCCACATAGTTAAGGGGGCATGGACATGTGATTAGGTAGACCACTCCCGCAGTCTTGCAATTGACATAATCCCGAATAGTGTATTGTTTCTGTGTGGTGACGCTAGTGAAGCTATTACCTTTAAAAATGAAATCACAGGCTTTACAACTACCACACCTAAAGGTGCCTGGTATTTGTCTGTCCAGCCACGTGCCCCTAGGTGAAATGGGGTCAAAACAGCTGTGCATGACTCTGTCCCTTATATTTTTCCCTCTCCGATAGGTGACAGACGGCCTCTGTGTGATTTGATCTACCAGATCTGTATCAGAACTGAGAATACGCCAATACCTATTCAGTATCTGCATAATATCATTTTGTTTGGAATCATAGGTACCTATGAGTCTTGTGACCTGTTCTTCTTTCCGTTTTTTAGGGACCAGAAGACATTGCCTATCAGCATCCCTTGCTCCCTCATAGGCCTTCCTGATAACCCTCTCGGGGAAACCTCTGTCCTTCAATCTTGTTTTGAGCTCCTTGGCCTGGAACTCAAAATCACCCATAGAACTACAATTCCTACGTACTCTCATAAATTGGCCTTTTGGTATGCCACTTTTGAGGGAATGGGGATGACAGCTATTCCATTGCAGGAAACTATTTGTTGCTGTTTCTTTCCTATGTACCTTAGTGTGGATTGTGCCATCTGATGTTTTTGTGATTTTCAAATCTAAAAAAGACAATTCTTTCTCACTGATCTCACATGTGAATTTAAGTCCTACATCATTCTTGTTGAGGGCTGCTACAAAATTATGGAACTCATCCGCTGTAGAGTTCCAGAGGATCAACACGTCATCAATATATCTAATCCATAATCCAACAGATGAAGTCCAATTGACAAATTTGTCCCCAAAGACAATTGTCTCCTCCCACCAGCCAAGAAATAAATTTGCATAGGTGGGAGCAGCAGGACTCCCCATTGCAGTACCACATTTCTGATGGAAAATTTTGTCTTCAAAAATAAATATATTTCTTTCAAGAACAAACTGTAATAACTGCATGACAAACTGGTTATGAGCTACAAACTGGGTACCTCTAGATCCCAAATAGTACTCGACCGCTTTATAGCCACATTTGTGCGGTATGGATGAATACAACGCCTCGACATCCAGACTCGCCAAAATTGTATCTTTCTCCAGGGAAATGCCATCAATCTGTTTCAGGACATCCATTGTGTCACGCACATATGATGTGAGACTCAAAACAAAGGGACGCAACACTTGGTCAACATACGTGCTCACATTTTGAGTTAAATTATTTATGCCTGAAACAATAGGTCTGCCACGTAAAGGAGGATAACCTTTGTGGATTTTGGGCAGGCTATAGAAACACGCCATAACAGGAAATTGTGGGTATAAAAACCCAAATTCCCCTGCACTAATCAAAGATCTGCTCTTTGCATCACTCAAAATGCTCAGCAACTCTTTCTTGAATAATGCCGTGGGGTTATCCTTTAAAATGGTATAGCAGTCATGGTTAAATAAAATGTCCTCACACATCTTCTTATAGCCATCCCTGCTCATGACCACAATGTTCCCACCTTTATCGGATGATTTGAGAACAATATTCTCTTTTTTCTCTAAAGTGGTCAGAGCTAATCGTTCAGACCAAGACAAATTATTATCCATTCCCCTGCTATCCTGACTGAGACTTTTGATCTCATCTCCCACCATATCCACAAATAAATCCACATTGGTAAAGTCTCCTATAGGTGGCAATTTCCTACTCTTCATTTTAAGGTTGGTGAAGGGACCTATACCTGGAGTGCGTCCAGATTCCTCTAATAGCCCCTCAAGGGCCGAAAGACCTTCCATATCAGACTCCTCTAGGCCTAATTCCATGCATTTTTTTCTATTATGGTGTTTAAAAAATTTTATCCATTTAAGTTTGCGAGCAAATAAATTGAGATCTTTTATCCACGAAAATGAGTCAAATTTAACTGTAGGGACAAAGGAAAGTCCCTTTTCTAATAGTGTAATCTCTGATGCACTCAAATTATATTCAGAAAGGTTAATGATTTGAAGCCTATCCATGTTATTCCCCTTCACTAATCCTTTTGACCCCTCAGCATATAGCGGGAAATGGGAGGATTGTTGGCTAAAAAATTATTGCCACTATTAGAAGAGGCTCTCCCACGGCCTCTATTTCTACTTCTTGCTCCTCCCCTAAATTTGTGTTTCCCACCACTACCGCCAAAGAATGGGCCCACTCTTTCAGAGTCTGTAGTTTCAATCTCTGATGTGGAAGGGTCAGATTCCCTCGGCCCCCTATTGGTCTGTTGATATTGCTGTTGTTGTGTAGTGACAAAATCATACGCTTTTTTCTCCCTAAATTCCTGTAGGTCTCTCTGGAATTGGAAGTGTTTTCGTTCCTTAAGATGATTAGTAAACCTTTCCAAAGTTTGTTGGAGGATTTTGTCCCTTTTTTCAAAACCTGGGGTATCTACCAAGGACTTGGCTGCCTCAATCTCTTTTTTAAGCTCAACACTAATAAAGTCAAACTGGACTTTTTCCTCCTCTACCAAGATCTGCATCAGCCTAAGTGAGCTCCCTGTAATCTCCTGTTCCCACCTTTCTTTAATATTAGCGGTTTTTAATCTTAATGCTGGGACAATGGGGACCCTGAGACCTCTGGGAACTATCTTATTCTTTAAATAGTTTTCCAGACTCTGGATCTCCCACCAACTTCTAGTATAATCTTTGTGCAGTCTATTAAGATTTTTAAAGGTGGATTTGAGAGATGCACCCTGAACTGTATACGTCAGTTCACACTCTGAAAAGACGCTTTTGGCCTCACTCATCCACCCATCTGTGTTTAATTCAGAAAGTGCAAAGGCTGCCATACCTAGATAAACTGAAATTATTAACTGTATGGATTAAATGTAATTTCACTGTCTAGTTTGATAGAAATCTAATTGTGCTCCCACAATATGAGTAAATTATATAGTTCACTGAAGTAACAATAAAGTAAAAAATACCTTTTAATTAGTAACTAGTTAAAAACAGGGGTAACACACCACTGTGACATAAGCCCCACCGTGATTGTTAAAAAACGTATTAAACAAAAAACACTGAGTCATTGTGATACATCTAACTCGGTGTTTATAACAATATTATGTCTGGAAACAGCATATATCCAGGGCACATCAGTAGTACAATCCCAAAATAAAGCACAGGCGTCCGAATAGATCGGGTCTCCTAGTGCTGGGTGTAACACGATATGACTATCCCCAATGCAAACATTCCATAAACAGTACAACGACCCTACGCGTTTCAGGTACTCATCCTCAGGGGTCCGTATAATGGTAACTCTGGCCTTCACACCAGCGATAGAATCCTTTAACAGCAGATATTCTGCTGTGCGTCACGGCAAAGATGCACGTATTGATGTCAACGGCATACTTCATTGCAGGCGCTACGTTACTATAAACGCTAAACTCCACCCCTCGTATTCTAGCGGCAAACATGAACTGACCAATCCCCACACCCTCACGATTAGTGACACCTGCCCATGTGACCCCCCGCCGTCAGCTGACAACCAGGGGTCATCATCGGCCGCATCAAGCCGCACGCGCAGGCGCAGTAGAAGTCAGGGACAATTCGCCCAGACTGCCAAAATAGGAGAAGGTAAGCGCTACACGATAATGGATTGTAAGTAAATCTCGCGGGACAGTTAAACACCGCAAGTAGGCTACCTCACAAAGCAACTAAAAATGTAATTAATCACATGTAGGGTGGAAGAAAATACGATCCCTCATGACATGGGGGACCGAGAGACGATCGCCGTTAAAAAACGGCAGACCAATAGGGCCATCTCAAACCTACATGTGTTAGGCAAAAATGAACTCACCCACCCCCTGGGCAACCCAAGGGAGATAGGTCGTCCATACGGAGTGTTAAATAAAACATGTATAATTAGTCTGCTCATTTAAACCTGCTGGATGTATGCATTCCAGTCTGTGGATCCATTGTGCTTCTTTGCGTAAAATCAGGTTATCCCAATCACCTCCTCTTTTGGGGGGTCTAACAAGTTCAATAGCTTGAAACTTTAAACATGCTGCCTGGCCTTGGTGTTTGGCATGCACATGCTTAGATATTGGGGTGTCCCTATCATGGACAATATCTCCAACATGCTCCCTAATACGGCGACGAAATTGTCGTGCTGTTTTTCCCACATAGTTAAGGGGGCATGGACATGTGATTAGGTAGACCACTCCCGCAGTCTTGCAATTGACATAATCCCGAATAGTGTATTGTTTCTGTGTGGTGACGCTAGTGAAGCTATTACCTTTAAAAATGAAATCACAGGCTTTACAACTACCACACCTAAAGGTGCCTGGTATTTGTCTGTCCAGCCACGTGCCCCTAGGTGAAATGGGGTCAAAACAGCTGTGCATGACTCTGTCCCTTATATTTTTCCCTCTCCGATAGGTGACAGACGGCCTCTGTGTGATTTGATCTACCAGATCTGTATCAGAACTGAGAATACGCCAATACCTATTCAGTATCTGCATAATATCATTTTGTTTGGAATCATAGGTACCTATGAGTCTTGTGACCTGTTCTTCTTTCCGTTTTTTAGGGACCAGAAGACATTGCCTATCAGCATCCCTTGCTCCCTCATAGGCCTTCCTGATAACCCTCTCGGGGAAACCTCTGTCCTTCAATCTTGTTTTGAGCTCCTTGGCCTGGAACTCAAAATCACCCATAGAACTACAATTCCTACGTACTCTCATAAATTGGCCTTTTGGTATGCCACTTTTGAGGGAATGGGGATGACAGCTATTCCATTGCAGGAAACTATTTGTTGCTGTTTCTTTCCTATGTACCTTAGTGTGGATTGTGCCATCTGATGTTTTTGTGATTTTCAAATCTAAAAAAGACAATTCTTTCTCACTGATCTCACATGTGAATTTAAGTCCTACATCATTCTTGTTGAGGGCTGCTACAAAATTATGGAACTCATCCGCTGTAGAGTTCCAGAGGATCAACACGTCATCAATATATCTAATCCATAATCCAACAGATGAAGTCCAATTGACAAATTTGTCCCCAAAGACAATTGTCTCCTCCCACCAGCCAAGAAATAAATTTGCATAGGTGGGAGCAGCAGGACTCCCCATTGCAGTACCACATTTCTGATGGAAAATTTTGTCTTCAAAAATAAATATATTTCTTTCAAGAACAAACTGTAATAACTGCATGACAAACTGGTTATGAGCTACAAACTGGGTACCTCTAGATCCCAAATAGTACTCGACCGCTTTATAGCCACATTTGTGCGGTATGGATGAATACAACGCCTCGACATCCAAACTCGCCAAAATTGTATCTTTCTCCAGGGAAATGCCATCAATCTGTTTCAGGACATCCATTGTGTCACGCACATATGATGTGAGACTCAAAACAAAGGGACGCAACACTTGGTCAACATACGTGCTCACATTTTGAGTTAAATTATTTATGCCTGAAACAATAGGTCTGCCACGTAAAGGAGGATAACCTTTGTGGATTTTGGGCAGGCTATAGAAACACGCCATAACAGGAAATTGTGGGTATAAAAACCCAAATTCCCCTGCACTAATCAAAGATCTGCTCTTTGCATCACTCAAAATGCTCAGCAACTCTTTCTTGAATAATGCCGTGGGGTTATCCTTTAAAATGGTATAGCAGTCATGGTTAAATAAAATGTCCTCACACATCTTCTTATAGCCATCCCTGCTCATGACCACAATGTTCCCACCTTTATCGGATGATTTGAGAACAATAATCTCTTTTTTCTCTAAAGTGGTCAGAGCTAATCGTTCAGACCAAGACAAATTATTATCCATTCCCCTGCTATCCTGACTGAGACTTTTGATCTCATCTCCCACCATATCCACAAATAAATCCACATTGGTAAAGTCTCCTATAGGTGGCAATTTCCTACTCTTCATTTTAAGGTTGGTGAAGGGACCTATACCTGGAGTGCGTCCAGATTCCTCTAATAGCCCCTCAAGGGCCGAAAGACCTTCCATATCAGACTCCTCTAGGCCTAATTCCATGCATTTTTTTCTATTATGGTGTTTAAAAAATTTTATCCATTTAAGTTTGCGAGCAAATAAATTGAGATCTTTTATCCACGAAAATGAGTCAAATTTAACTGTAGGGACAAAGGAAAGTCCCTTTTCTAATAGTGTAATCTCTGATGCACTCAAATTATATTCAGAAAGGTTAATGATTTGAAGCCTATCCATGTTATTCCCCTTCACTAATCCTTTTGACCCCTCAGCATATAGCGGGAAATGGGAGGATTGTTGGCTAAAAAATTATTGCCACTATTAGAAGAGGCTCTCCCACGGCCTCTATTTCTACTTCTTGCTCCTCCCCTAAATTTGTGTTTCCCACCACTACCGCCAAAGAATGGGCCCACTCTTTCAGAGTCTGTAGTTTCAATCTCTGATGTGGAAGGGTCAGATTCCCTCGGCCCCCTATTGGTCTGTTGATATTGCTGTTGTTGTGTAGTGACAAAATCATACGCTTTTTTCTCCCTAAATTCCTGTAGGTCTCTCTGGAATTGGAAGTGTTTTCGTTCCTTAAGATGATTAGTAAACCTTTCCAAAGTTTGTTGGAGGATTTTGTCCCTTTTTTCAAAACCTGGGGTATCTACCAAGGACTTGGCTGCCTCAATCTCTTTTTTAAGCTCAACACTAATAAAGTCAAACTGGACTTTTTCCTCCTCTACCAAGATCTGCATCAGCCTAAGTGAGCTCCCTGTAATCTCCTGTTCCCACCTTTCTTTAATATTAGCGGTTTTTAATCTTAATGCTGGGACAATGGGGACCCTGAGACCTCTGGGAACTATCTTATTCTTTAAATAGTTTTCCAGACTCTGGATCTCCCACCAACTTCTAGTATAATCTTTGTGCAGTCTATTAAGATTTTTAAAGGTGGATTTGAGAGATGCACCCTGAACTGTATACGTCAGTTCACACTCTGAAAAGACGCTTTTGGCCTCACTCATCCACCCATCTGTGTTTAATTCAGAAAGTGCAAAGGCTGCCATACCTAGATAAACTGAAATTATTAACTGTATGGATTAAATGTAATTTCACTGTCTAGTTTGATAGAAATCTAATTGTGCTCCCACAATATGAGTAAATTATATAGTTCACTGAAGTAACAATAAAGTAAAAAATACCTTTTAATTAGTAACTAGTTAAAAACAGGGGTAACACACCACTGTGACATAAGCCCCACCGTGATTGTTAAAAAACGTATTAAACAAAAAACACTGAGTCATTGTGATACATCTAACTCGGTGTTTATAACAATATTATGTCTGGAAACAGCATATATCCAGGGCACATCAGTAGTACAATCCCAAAATAAAGCACAGGCGTCCGAATAGATCGGGTCTCCTAGTGCTGGGTGTAACACGATATGACTATCCCCAATGCAAACATTCCATAAACAGTACAACGACCCTACGCGTTTCAGGTACTCATCCTCAGGGGTCCGTATAATGGTAACTCTGGCCTTCACACCAGCGATAGAATCCTTTAACAGCAGATATTCTGCTGTGCGTCACGGCAAAGATGCACGTATTGATGTCAACGGCATACTTCATTGCAGGCGCTACGTTACTATAAACGCTAAACTCCACCCCTCGTATTCTAGCGGCAAACATGAACTGACCAATCCCCACACCCTCACGATTAGTGACACCTGCCCATGTGACCCCCCGCCGTCAGCTGACAACCAGGGGTCATCATCGGCCGCATCAAGCCGCACGCGCAGGCGCAGTAGAAGTCAGGGACAATTCGCCCAGACTGCCAAAATAGGAGAAGGTAAGCGCTACACGATAATGGATTGTAAGTAAATCTCGCGGGACAGTTAAACACCGCAAGTAGGCTACCTCACAAAGCAACTAAAAATGTAATTAATCACATGTAGGGTGGAAGAAAATACGATCCCTCATGACATGGGGGACCGAGAGACGATCGCCGTTAAAAAACGGCAGACCAATAGGGCCATCTCAAACCTACATGTGTTAGGCAAAAATGAACTCACCCACCCCCTGGGCAACCCAAGGGAGATAGGTCGTCCATACGGAGTGTTAAATAAAACATGTATAATTAGTCTGCTCATTTAAACCTGCTGGATGTATGCATTCCAGTCTGTGGATCCATTGTGCTTCTTTGCGTAAAATCAGGTTATCCCAATCACCTCCTCTTTTGGGGGGTCTAACAAGTTCAATAGCTTGAAACTTTAAACATGCTGCCTGGCCTTGGTGTTTGGCATGCACATGCTTAGATATTGGGGTGTCCCTATCATGGACAATATCTCCAACATGCTCCCTAATACGGCGACGAAATTGTCGTGCTGTTTTTCCCACATAGTTAAGGGGGCATGGACATGTGATTAGGTAGACCACTCCCGCAGTCTTGCAATTGACATAATCCCGAATAGTGTATTGTTTCTGTGTGGTGACGCTAGTGAAGCTATTACCTTTAAAAATGAAATCACAGGCTTTACAACTACCACACCTAAAGGTGCCTGGTATTTGTCTGTCCAGCCACGTGCCCCTAGGTGAAATGGGGTCAAAACAGCTGTGCATGACTCTGTCCCTTATATTTTTCCCTCTCCGATAGGTGACAGACGGCCTCTGTGTGATTTGATCTACCAGATCTGTATCAGAACTGAGAATACGCCAATACCTATTCAGTATCTGCATAATATCATTTTGTTTGGAATCATAGGTACCTATGAGTCTTGTGACCTGTTCTTCTTTCCGTTTTTTAGGGACCAGAAGACATTGCCTATCAGCATCCCTTGCTCCCTCATAGGCCTTCCTGATAACCCTCTCGGGGAAACCTCTGTCCTTCAATCTTGTTTTGAGCTCCTTGGCCTGGAACTCAAAATCACCCATAGAACTACAATTCCTACGTACTCTCATAAATTGGCCTTTTGGTATGCCACTTTTGAGGGAATGGGGATGACAGCTATTCCATTGCAGGAAACTATTTGTTGCTGTTTCTTTCCTATGTACCTTAGTGTGGATTGTGCCATCTGATGTTTTTGTGATTTTCAAATCTAAAAAAGACAATTCTTTCTCACTGATCTCACATGTGAATTTAAGTCCTACATCATTCTTGTTGAGGGCTGCTACAAAATTATGGAACTCATCCGCTGTAGAGTTCCAGAGGATCAACACGTCATCAATATATCTAATCCATAATCCAACAGATGAAGTCCAATTGACAAATTTGTCCCCAAAGACAATTGTCTCCTCCCACCAGCCAAGAAATAAATTTGCATAGGTGGGAGCAGCAGGACTCCCCATTGCAGTACCACATTTCTGATGGAAAATTTTGTCTTCAAAAATAAATATATTTCTTTCAAGAACAAACTGTAATAACTGCATGACAAACTGGTTATGAGCTACAAACTGGGTACCTCTAGATCCCAAATAGTACTCGACCGCTTTATAGCCACATTTGTGCGGTATGGATGAATACAACGCCTCGACATCCAGACTCGCCAAAATTGTATCTTTCTCCAGGGAAATGCCATCAATCTGTTTCAGGACATCCATTGTGTCACGCACATATGATGTGAGACTCAAAACAAAGGGACGCAACACTTGGTCAACATACGTGCTCACATTTTGAGTTCAATTATTTATGCCTGAAACAATAGGTCTGCCACGTAAAGGAGGATAACCTTTGTGGATTTTGGGCAGGCTATAGAAACACGCCATAACAGGAAATTGTGGGTATAAAAACCCAAATTCCCCTGCACTAATCAAAGATCTGCTCTTTGCATCACTCAAAATGCTCAGCAACTCTTTCTTGAATAATGCCGTGGGGTTATCCTTTAAAATGGTATAGCAGTCATGGTTAAATAAAATGTCCTCACACATCTTCTTATAGCCATCCCTGCTCATGACCACAATGTTCCCACCTTTATCGGATGATTTGAGAACAATATTCTCTTTTTTCTCTAAAGTGGTCAGAGCTAATCGTTCAGACCAAGACAAATTATTATCCATTCCCCTGCTATCCTGACTGAGACTTTTGATCTCATCTCCCACCATATCCACAAATAAATCCACATTGGTAAAGTCTCCTATAGGTGGCAATTTCCTACTCTTCATTTTAAGGTTGGTGAAGGGACCTATACCTGGAGTGCGTCCAGATTCCTCTAATAGCCCCTCAAGGGCCGAAAGACCTTCCATATCAGACTCCTCTAGGCCTAATTCCATGCATTTTTTTCTATTATGGTGTTTAAAAAATTTTATCCATTTAAGTTTGCGAGCAAATAAATTGAGATCTTTTATCCACGAAAATGAGTCAAATTTAACTGTAGGGACAAAGGAAAGTCCCTTTTCTAATAGTGTAATCTCTGATGCACTCAAATTATATTCAGAAAGGTTAATGATTTGAAGCCTATCCATGTTATTCCCCTTCACTAATCCTTTTGACCCCTCAGCATATAGCGGGAAATGGGAGGATTGTTGGCTAAAAAATTATTGCCACTATTAGAAGAGGCTCTCCCACGGCCTCTATTTCTACTTCTTGCTCCTCCCCTAAATTTGTGTTTCCCACCACTACCGCCAAAGAATGGGCCCACTCTTTCAGAGTCTGTAGTTTCAATCTCTGATGTGGAAGGGTCAGATTCCCTCGGCCCCCTATTGGTCTGTTGATATTGCTGTTGTTGTGTAGTGACAAAATCATACGCTTTTTTCTCCCTAAATTCCTGTAGGTCTCTCTGGAATTGGAAGTGTTTTCGTTCCTTAAGATGATTAGTAAACCTTTCCAAAGTTTGTTGGAGGATTTTGTCCCTTTTTTCAAAACCTGGGGTATCTACCAAGGACTTGGCTGCCTCAATCTCTTTTTTAAGCTCAACACTAATAAAGTCAAACTGGACTTTTTCCTCCTCTACCAAGATCTGCATCAGCCTAAGTGAGCTCCCTGTAATCTCCTGTTCCCACCTTTCTTTAATATTAGCGGTTTTTAATCTTAATGCTGGGACAATGGGGACCCTGAGACCTCTGGGAACTATCTTATTCTTTAAATAGTTTTCCAGACTCTGGATCTCCCACCAACTTCTAGTATAATCTTTGTGCAGTCTATTAAGATTTTTAAAGGTGGATTTGAGAGATGCACCCTGAACTGTATACGTCAGTTCACACTCTGAAAAGACGCTTTTGGCCTCACTCATCCACCCATCTGTGTTTAATTCAGAAAGTGCAAAGGCTGCCATACCTAGATAAACTGAAATTATTAACTGTATGGATTAAATGTAATTTCACTGTCTAGTTTGATAGAAATCTAATTGTGCTCCCACAATATGAGTAAATTATATAGTTCACTGAAGTAACAATAAAGTAAAAAATACCTTTTAATTAGTAACTAGTTAAAAACAGGGGTAACACACCACTGTGACATAAGCCCCACCGTGATTGTTAAAAAACGTATTAAACAAAAAACACTGAGTCATTGTGATACATCTAACTCGGTGTTTATAACAATATTATGTCTGGAAACAGCATATATCCAGGGCACATCAGTAGTACAATCCCAAAATAAAGCACAGGCGTCCGAATAGATCGGGTCTCCTAGTGCTGGGTGTAACACGATATGACTATCCCCAATGCAAACATTCCATAAACAGTACAACGACCCTACGCGTTTCAGGTACTCATCCTCAGGGGTCCGTATAATGGTAACTCTGGCCTTCACACCAGCGATAGAATCCTTTAACAGCAGATATTCTGCTGTGCGTCACGGCAAAGATGCACGTATTGATGTCAACGGCATACTTCATTGCAGGCGCTACGTTACTATAAACGCTAAACTCCACCCCTCGTATTCTAGCGGCAAACATGAACTGACCAATCCCCACACCCTCACGATTAGTGACACCTGCCCATGTGACCCCCCGCCGTCAGCTGACAACCAGGGGTCATCATCGGCCGCATCAAGCCGCACGCGCAGGCGCAGTAGAAGTCAGGGACAATTCGCCCAGACTGCCAAAATAGGAGAAGGTAAGCGCTACACGATAATGGATTGTAAGTAAATCTCGCGGGACAGTTAAACACCGCAAGTAGGCTACCTCACAAAGCAACTAAAATTGTAATTAATCACATGTAGGGTGGAAGAAAATACGATCCCTCATGACATGGGGGACCGAGAGACGATCGCCGTTAAAAAACGGCAGACCAATAGGGCCATCTCAAACCTACATGTGTTAGGCAAAAATGAACTCACCCACCCCCTGGGCAACCCAAGGGAGATAGGTCGTCCATACGGAGTGTTAAATAAAACATGTATAATTAGTCTGCTCATTTAAACCTGCTGGATGTATGCATTCCAGTCTGTGGATCCATTGTGCTTCTTTGCGTAAAATCAGGTTATCCCAATCACCTCCTCTTTTGGGGGGTCTAACAAGTTCAATAGCTTGAAACTTTAAACATGCTGCCTGGCCTTGGTGTTTGGCATGCACATGCTTAGATATTGGGGTGTCCCTATCATGGACAATATCTCCAACATGCTCCCTAATACGGCGACGAAATTGTCGTGCTGTTTTTCCCACATAGTTAAGGGGGCATGGACATGTGATTAGGTAGACCACTCCCGCAGTCTTGCAATTGACATAATCCCGAATAGTGTATTGTTTCTGTGTGGTGACGCTAGTGAAGCTATTACCTTTAAAAATGAAATCACAGGCTTTACAACTACCACACCTAAAGGTGCCTGGTATTTGTCTGTCCAGCCACGTGCCCCTAGGTGAAATGGGGTCAAAACAGCTGTGCATGACTCTGTCCCTTATATTTTTCCCTCTCCGATAGGTGACAGACGGCCTCTGTGTGATTTGATCTACCAGATCTGTATCAGAACTGAGAATACGCCAATACCTATTCAGTATCTGCATAATATCATTTTGTTTGGAATCATAGGTACCTATGAGTCTTGTGACCTGTTCTTCTTTCCGTTTTTTAGGGACCAGAAGACATTGCCTATCAGCATCCCTTGCTCCCTCATAGGCCTTCCTGATAACCCTCTCGGGGAAACCTCTGTCCTTCAATCTTGTTTTGAGCTCCTTGGCCTGGAACTCAAAATCACCCATAGAACTACAATTCCTACGTACTCTCATAAATTGGCCTTTTGGTATGCCACTTTTGAGGGAATGGGGATGACAGCTATTCCATTGCAGGAAACTATTTGTTGCTGTTTCTTTCCTATGTACCTTAGTGTGGATTGTGCCATCTGATGTTTTTGTGATTTTCAAATCTAAAAAAGACAATTCTTTCTCACTGATCTCACATGTGAATTTAAGTCCTACATCATTCTTGTTGAGGGCTGCTACAAAATTATGGAACTCATCCGCTGTAGAGTTCCAGAGGATCAACACGTCATCAATATATCTAATCCATAATCCAACAGATGAAGTCCAATTGACAAATTTGTCCCCAAAGACAATTGTCTCCTCCCACCAGCCAAGAAATAAATTTGCATAGGTGGGAGCAGCAGGACTCCCCATTGCAGTACCACATTTCTGATGGAAAATTTTGTCTTCAAAAATAAATATATTTCTTTCAAGAACAAACTGTAATAACTGCATGACAAACTGGTTATGAGCTACAAACTGGGTACCTCTAGATCCCAAATAGTACTCGACCGCTTTATAGCCACATTTGTGCGGTATGGATGAATACAACGCCTCGACATCCAGACTCGCCAAAATTGTATCTTTCTCCAGGGAAATGCCATCAATCTGTTTCAGGACATCCATTGTGTCACGCACATATGATGTGAGACTCAAAACAAAGGGACGCAACACTTGGTCAACATACGTGCTCACATTTTGAGTTAAATTATTTATGCCTGAAACAATAGGTCTGCCACGTAAAGGAGGATAACCTTTGTGGATTTTGGGCAGGCTATAGAAACACGCCATAACAGGAAATTGTGGGTATAAAAACCCAAATTCCCCTGCACTAATCAAAGATCTGCTCTTTGCATCACTCAAAATGCTCAGCAACTCTTTCTTGAATAATGCCGTGGGGTTATCCTTTAAAATGGTATAGCAGTCATGGTTAAATAAAATGTCCTCACACATCTTCTTATAGCCATACCTGCTCATGACCACAATGTTCCCACCTTTATCGGATGATTTGAGAACAATATTCTCTTTTTTCTCTAAAGTGGTCAGAGCTAATCGTTCAGACCAAGACAAATTATTATCCATTCCCCTGCTATCCTGACTGAGACTTTTGATCTCATCTCCCACCATATCCACAAATAAATCCACATTGGTAAAGTCTCCTATAGGTGGCAATTTCCTACTCTTCATTTTAAGGTTGGTGAAGGGACCTATACCTGGAGTGCGTCCAGATTCCTCTAATAGCCCCTTAGTTGCTTTGTGAGGTAGCCTACTTGCGGTGTTTAACTGTCCCGCGAGATTTACTTACAATCCATTATCGTGTAGCGCTTACCTTCTCCTATTTTGGCAGTCTGGGCGAATTGTCCCTGACTTCTACTGCGCCTGCGCGTGCGGCTTGATGCGGCCGATGATGACCCCTGGTTGTCAGCTGACGGCGGGGGGTCACATGGGCAGGTGTCACTAATCGTGAGGGTGTGGGGATTGGTCAGTTCATGTTTGCCGCTAGAATACGAGGGGTGGAGTTTAGCGTTTATAGTAACGTAGCGCCTGCAATGAAGTATGCCGTTGACATCAATACGTGCATCTTTGCCGTGACGCACAGCAGAATATCTGCTGTTAAAGGATTCTATCGCTGGTGTGAAGGCCAGAGTTACCATTATACGGACCCCTGAGGATGAGTACCTGAAACGCGTAGGGTCGTTGTACTGTTTATGGAATGTTTGCATTGGGGATAGTCATATCGTGTTACACCCAGCACTAGGAGACCCGATCTATTCGGACGCCTGTGCTTTATTTTGGGATTGTACTACTGATGTGCCCTGGATATATGCTGTTTCCAGACATAATATTGTTATAAACACCGAGTTAGATGTATCACAATGACTCAGTGTTTTTTGTTTAATACGTTTTTTAACAATCACGGTGGGGCTTATGTCACAGTGGTGTGTTACCCCTGTTTTTAACTAGTTACTAATTAAAAGGTATTTTTTACTTTATTGTTACTTCAGTGAACTATATAATTTACTCATATTGTGGGAGCACAATTAGATTTCTATCAAACTAGACAGTGAAATTACATTTAATCCATACAGTTAATAATTTCAGTTTATCTAGGTATGGCAGCCTTTGCACTTTCTGAATTAAACACAGATGGGTGGATGAGTGAGGCCAAAAGCGTCTTTTCAGAGTGTGAACTGACGTATACAGTTCAGGGTGCATCTCTCAAATCCACCTTTAAAAATCTTAATAGACTGCACAAAGATTATACTAGAAGTTGGTGGGAGATCCAGAGTCTGGAAAACTATTTAAAGAATAAGATAGTTCCCAGAGGTCTCAGGGTCCCCATTGTCCCAGCATTAAGATTAAAAACCGCTAATATTAAAGAAAGGTGGGAACAGGAGATTACAGGGAGCTCACTTAGGCTGATGCAGATCTTGGTAGAGGAGGAAAAAGTCCAGTTTGACTTTATTAGTGTTGAGCTTAAAAAAGAGATTGAGGCAGCCAAGTCCTTGGTAGATACCCCAGGTTTTGAAAAAAGGGACAAAATCCTCCAACAAACTTTGGAAAGGTTTACTAATCATCTTAAGGAACGAAAACACTTCCAATTCCAGAGAGACCTACAGGAATTTAGGGAGAAAAAAGCGTATGATTTTGTCACTACACAACAACAGCAATATCAACAGACCAATAGGGGGCCGAGGGAATCTGACCCTTCCACATCAGAGATTGAAACTACAGACTCTGAAAGAGTGGGCCCATTCTTTGGCGGTAGTGGTGGGAAACACAAATTTAGGGGAGGAGCAAGAAGTAGAAATAGAGGCCGTGGGAGAGCCTCTTCTAATAGTGGCAATAATTTTTTAGCCAACAATCCTCCCATTTCCCGCTATATGCTGAGGGGTCAAAAGGATTAGTGAAGGGGAATAACATGGATAGGCTTCAAATCATTAACCTTTCTGAATATAATTTGAGTGCATCAGAGATTACACTATTAGAAAAGGGACTTTCCTTTGTCCCTACAGTTAAATTTGACTCATTTTCGTGGATAAAAGATCTCAATTTATTTGCTCGCAAACTTAAATGGATAAAATTTTTTAAACACCATAATAGAAAAAAATGCATGGAATTAGGCCTAGAGGAGTCTGATATGGAAGGTCTTTCGGCCCTTGAGGGGCTATTAGAGGAATCTGGACGCACTCCAGGTATAGGTCCCTTCACCAACCTTAAAATGAAGAGTAGGAAATTGCCACCTATAGGAGACTTTACCAATGTGGATTTATTTGTGGATATGGTGGGAGATGAGATCAAAAGTCTCAGTCAGGATAGCAGGGGAATGGATAATAATTTGTCTTGGTCTGAACGATTAGCTCTGACCACTTTAGAGAAAAAAGAGAATATTGTTCTCAAATCATCCGATAAAGGTGGGAACATTGTGGTCATGAGCAGGGATGGCTATAAGAAGATGTGTGAGGACATTTTATTTAACCATGACTGCTATACCATTTTAAAGGATAACCCCACGGCATTATTCAAGAAAGAGTTGCTGAGCATTTTGAGTGATGCAAAGAGCAGATCTTTGATTAGTGCAGGGGAATTTGGGTTTTTATACCCACAATTTCCTGTTATGGCGTGTTTCTATAGCCTGCCCAAAATCCACAAAGGTTATCCTCCTTTACGTGGCAGACCTATTGTTTCAGGCATAAATAATTGAACTCAAAATGTGAGCACGTATGTTGACCAAGTGTTGCGTCCCTTTGTTTTGAGTCTCACATCATATGTGCGTGACACAATGGATGTCCTGAAACAGATTGATGGCATTTCCCTGGAGAAAGATACAATTTTGGCGAGTCTGGATGTCGAGGCGTTGTATTCATCCATACCGCACAAATGTGGCTATAAAGCGGTCGAGTACTATTTGGGATCTAGAGGTACCCAGTTTGTAGCTCATAACCAGTTTGTCATGCAGTTATTACAGTTTGTTCTTGAAAGAAATATATTTATTTTTGAAGACAAAATTTTCCATCAGAAATGTGGTACTGCAATGGGGAGTCCTGCTGCTCCCACCTATGCAAATTTATTTCTTGGCTGGTGGGAGGAGACAATTGTCTTTGGGGACAAATTTGTCAATTGGACTTCATCTGTTGGATTATGGATTAGATATATTGATGACGTGTTGATCCTCTGGAACTCTACAGCGGATGAGTTCCATAATTTTGTAGCAGCCCTCAACAAGAATGATGTAGGACTTAAATTCACATGTGAGATCAGTGAGAAAGAATTGTCTTTTTTAGATTTGAAAATCACAAAAACATCAGATGGCACAATCCACACTAAGGTACATAGGAAAGAAACAGCAACAAATAGTTTCCTGCAATGGAATAGCTGTCATCCCCATTCCCTCAAAAGTGGCATACCAAAAGGCCAATTTATGAGAGTACGTAGGAATTGTAGTTCTATGGGTGATTTTGAGTTCCAGGCCAAGGAGCTCAAAACAAGATTGAAGGACAGAGGTTTCCCCGAGAGGGTTATCAGGAAGGCCTATGAGGGAGCAAGGGATGCTGATAGGCAATGTCTTCTGGTCCCTAAAAAACGGAAAGAAGAACAGGTCACAAGACTCATAGGTACCTATGATTCCAAACAAAATGATATTATGCAGATACTGAATAGGTATTGGCGTATTCTCAGTTCTGATACAGATCTGGTAGATCAAATCACACAGAGGCCGTCTGTCACCTATCGGAGAGGGAAAAATATAAGGGACAGAGTCATGCACAGCTGTTTTGACCCCATTTCACCTAGGGGCACGTGGCTGGACAGACAAATACCAGGCACCTTTAGGTGTGGTAGTTGTAAAGCCTGTGATTTCATTTTTAAAGGTAATAGCTTCACTAGCGTCACCACACAGAAACAATACACTATTCGGGATTATGTCAATTGCAAGACTGCGGGAGTGGTCTACCTAATCACATGTCCATGCCCCCTTAACTATGTGGGAAAAACAGCACGACAATTTCGTCGCCGTATTAGGGAGCATGTTGGAGATATTGTCCATGATAGGGACACCCCAATATCTAAGCATGTGCATGCCAAACACCAAGGCCAGGCAGCATGTTTAAAGTTTCAAGCTATTGAACTTGTTAGACCCCCCAAAAGAGGAGGTGATTGGGATAACCTGATTTTACGCAAAGAAGCACAATGGATCCACAGACTGGAATGCATACATCCAGCAGGTTTAAATGAGCAGACTAATTATACATGTTTTATTTAACACTCCGTATGGACGACCTATCTCCCTTGGGTTGCCCAGGGGGTGGGTGAGTTCATTTTTGCCTAACACATGTAGGTTTGAGATGGCCCTATTGGTCTGCCGTTTTTTAACGGCGATCGTCTCTCGGTCCCCCATGTCATGAGGGATCGTATTTTCTTCCACCCTACATGTGATTAATTACATTTTTAGTTGCTTTGTGAGGTAGCCTACTTGCGGTGTTTAACTGTCCCGCGAGATTTACTTACAATCCATTATCGTGTAGCGCTTACCTTCTCCTATTTTGGCAGTCTGGGCGAATTGTCCCTGACTTCTACTGCGCCTGCGCGTGCGGCTTGATGCGGCCGATGATGACCCCTGGTTGTCAGCTGACGGCGGGGGGTCACATGGGCAGGTGTCACTAATCGTGAGGGTGTGGGGATTGGTCAGTTCATGTTTGCCGCTAGAATACGAGGGGTGGAGTTTAGCGTTTATAGTAACGTAGCGCCTGCAATGAAGTATGCCGTTGACATCAATACGTGCATCTTTGCCGTGACGCACAGCAGAATATCTGCTGTTAAAGGATTCTATCGCTGGTGTGAAGGCCAGAGTTACCATTATACGGACCCCTGAGGATGAGTACCTGAAACGCGTAGGGTCGTTGTACTGTTTATGGAATGTTTGCATTGGGGATAGTCATATCGTGTTACACCCAGCACTAGGAGACCCGATCTATTCGGACGCCTGTGCTTTATTTTGGGATTGTACTACTGATGTGCCCTGGATATATGCTGTTTCCAGACATAATATTGTTATAAACACCGAGTTAGATGTATCACAATGACTCAGTGTTTTTTGTTTAATACGTTTTTTAACAATCACGGTGGGGCTTATGTCACAGTGGTGTGTTACCCCTGTTTTTAACTAGTTACTAATTAAAAGGTATTTTTTACTTTATTGTTACTTCAGTGAACTATATAATTTACTCATATTGTGGGAGCACAATTAGATTTCTATCAAACTAGACAGTGAAATTACATTTAATCCATACAGTTAATAATTTCAGTTTATCTAGGTATGGCAGCCTTTGCACTTTCTGAATTAAACACAGATGGGTGGATGAGTGAGGCCAAAAGCGTATTTTCAGAGTGTGAACTGACGTATACAGTTCAGGGTGCATCTCTCAAATCCACCTTTAAAAATCTTAATAGACTGCACAAAGATTATACTAGAAGTTGGTGGGAGATCCAGAGTCTGGAAAACTATTTAAAGAATAAGATAGTTCCCAGAGGTCTCAGGGTCCCCATTGTCCCAGCATTAAGATTAAAAACCGCTAATATTAAAGAAAGGTGGGAACAGGAGATTACAGGGAGCTCACTTAGGCTGATGCAGATCTTGGTAGAGGAGGAAAAAGTCCAGTTTGACTTTATTAGTGTTGAGCTTAAAAAAGAGATTGAGGCAGCCAAGTCCTTGGTAGATACCCCAGGTTTTGAAAAAAGGGACAAAATCCTCCAACAAACTTTGGAAAGGTTTACTAATCATCTTAAGGAACGAAAACACTTCCAATTCCAGAGAGACCTACAGGAATTTAGGGAGAAAAAAGCGTATGATTTTGTCACTACACAACAACAGCAATATCAACAGACCAATAGGGGGCCGAGGGAATCTGACCCTTCCACATCAGAGATTGAAACTACAGACTCTGAAAGAGTGGGCCCATTCTTTGGCGGTAGTGGTGGGAAACACAAATTTAGGGGAGGAGCAAGAAGTAGAAATAGAGGCCGTGGGAGAGCCTCTTCTAATAGTGGCAATAATTTTTTAGCCAACAATCCTCCCATTTCCCGCTATATGCTGAGGGGTCAAAAGGATTAGTGAAGGGGAATAACATGGATAGGCTTCAAATCATTAACCTTTCTGAATATAATTTGAGTGCATCAGAGATTACACTATTAGAAAAGGGACTTTCCTTTGTCCCTACAGTTAAATTTGACTCATTTTCGTGGATAAAAGATCTCAATTTATTTGCTCGCAAACTTAAATGGATAAAAATTTTTAAACACCATAATAGAAAAAAATGCATGGAATTAGGCCTAGAGGAGTCTGATATGGAAGGTCTTTCGGCCCTTGAGGGGCTATTAGAGGAATCTGGACGCACTCCAGGTATAGGTCCCTTCACCAACCTTAAAATGAAGAGTAGGAAATTGCCACCTATAGGAGACTTTACCAATGTGGATTTATTTGTGGATATGGTGGGAGATGAGATCAAAAGTCTCAGTCAGGATAGCAGGGGAATGGATAATAATTTGTCTTGGTCTGAACGATTAGCTCTGACCACTTTAGAGAAAAAAGAGAATATTGTTCTCAAATCATCCGATAAAGGTGGGAACATTGTGGTCATGAGCAGGGATGGCTATAAGAAGATGTGTGAGGACATTTTATTTAACCATGACTGCTATACCATTTTAAAGGATAACCCCACGGCATTATTCAAGAAAGAGTTGCTGAGCATTTTGAGTGATGCAAAGAGCAGATCTTTGATTAGTGCAGGGGAATTTGGGTTTTTATACCCACAATTTCCTGTTATGGCGTGTTTCTATAGCCTGCCCAAAATCCACAAAGGTTATCCTCCTTTACGTGGCAGACCTATTGTTTCAGGCATAAATAATTTAACTCAAAATGTGAGCACGTATGTTGACCAAGTGTTGCGTCCCTTTGTTTTGAGTCTCACATCATATGTGCGTGACACAATGGATGTCCTGAAACAGATTGATGGCATTTCCCTGGAGAAAGATACAATTTTGGCGAGTCTGGATGTCGAGGCGTTGTATTCATCCATACCGCACAAATGTGGCTATAAAGCGGTCGAGTACTATTTGGGATCTAGAGGTACCCAGTTTGTAGCTCATAACCAGTTTGTCATGCAGTTATTACAGTTTGTTCTTGAAAGAAATATATTTATTTTTGAAGACAAAATTTTCCATCAGAAATGTGGTACTGCAATGGGGAGTCCTGCTGCTCCCACCTATGCAAATTTATTTCTTGGCTGGTGGGAGGAGACAATTGTCTTTGGGGACAAATTTGTCAATTGGACTTCATCTGTTGGATTATGGATTAGATATATTGATGACGTGTTGATCCTCTGGAACTCTACAGCGGATGAGTTCCATAATTTTGTAGCAGCCCTCAACAAGAATGATGTAGGACTTAAATTCACATGTGAGATCAGTGAGAAAGAATTGTCTTTTTTAGATTTGAAAATCACAAAAACATCAGATGGCACAATCCACACTAAGGTACATAGGAAAGAAACAGCAACAAATAGTTTCCTGCAATGGAATAGCTGTCATCCCCATTCCCTCAAAAGTGGCATACCAAAAGGCCAATTTATGAGAGTACGTAGGAATTGTAGTTCTATGGGTGATTTTGAGTTCCAGGCCAAGGAGCTCAAAACAAGATTGAAGGACAGAGGTTTCCCCGAGAGGGTTATCAGGAAGGCCTATGAGGGAGCAAGGGATGCTGATAGGCAATGTCTTCTGGTCCCTAAAAAACGGAAAGAAGAACAGGTCACAAGACTCATAGGTACCTATGATTCCAAACAAAATGATATTATGCAGATACTGAATAGGTATTGGCGTATTCTCAGTTCTGATACAGATCTGGTAGATCAAATCACACAGAGGCCGTCTGTCACCTATCGGAGAGGGAAAAATATAAGGGACAGAGTCATGCACAGCTGTTTTGACCCCATTTCACCTAGGGGCACGTGGCTGGACAGACAAATACCAGGCACCTTTAGGTGTGGTAGTTGTAAAGCCTGTGATTTCATTTTTAAAGGTAATAGCTTCACTAGCGTCACCACACAGAAACAATACACTATTCGGGATTATGTCAATTGCAAGACTGCGGGAGTGGTCTACCTAATCACATGTCCATGCCCCCTTAACTATGTGGGAAAAACAGCACGACAATTTCGTCGCCGTATTAGGGAGCATGTTGGAGATATTGTCCATGATAGGGACACCCCAATATCTAAGCATGTGCATGCCAAACACCAAGGCCAGGCAGCATGTTTAAAGTTTCAAGCTATTGAACTTGTTAGACCCCCCAAAAGAGGAGGTGATTGGGATAACCTGATTTTACGCAAAGAAGCACAATGGATCCACAGACTGGAATGCATACATCCAGCAGGTTTAAATGAGCAGACTAATTATACATGTTTTATTTAACACTCCGTATGGACGACCTATCTCCCTTGGGTTGCCCAGGGGGTGGGTGAGTTCATTTTTGCCTAACACATGTAGGTTTGAGATGGCCCTATTGGTCTGCCGTTTTTTAACGGCGATCGTCTCTCGGTCCCCCATGTCATGAGGGATCGTATTTTCTTCCACCCTACATGTGATTAATTACATTTTTAGTTGCTTTGTGAGGTAGCCTACTTGCGGTGTTTAACTGTCCCGCGAGATTTACTTACAATCCATTATCGTGTAGCGCTTACCTTCTCCTATTTTGGCAGTCTGGGCGAATTGTCCCTGACTTCTACTGCGCCTGCGCGTGCGGCTTGATGCGGCCGATGATGACCCCTGGTTGTCAGCTGACGGCGGGGGGTCACATGGGCAGGTGTCACTAATCGTGAGGGTGTGGGGATTGGTCAGTTCATGTTTGCCGCTAGAATACGAGGGGTGGAGTTTAGCGTTTATAGTAACGTAGCGCCTGCAATGAAGTATGCCGTTGACATCAATACGTGCATCTTTGCCGTGACGCACAGCAGAATATCTGCTGTTAAAGGATTCTATCGCTGGTGTGAAGGCCAGAGTTACCATTATACGGACCCCTGAGGATGAGTACCTGAAACGCGTAGGGTCGTTGTACTGTTTATGGAATGTTTGCATTGGGGATAGTCATATCGTGTTACACCCAGCACTAGGAGACCCGATCTATTCGGACGCCTGTGCTTTATTTTGGGATTGTACTACTGATGTGCCCTGGATATATGCTGTTTCCAGACATAATATTGTTATAAACACCGAGTTAGATGTATCACAATGACTCAGTGTTTTTTGTTTAATACGTTTTTTAACAATCACGGTGGGGCTTATGTCACAGTGGTGTGTTACCCCTGTTTTTAACTAGTTACTAATTAAAAGGTATTTTTTACTTTATTGTTACTTCAGTGAACTATATAATTTACTCATATTGTGGGAGCACAATTAGATTTCTATCAAACTAGACAGTGAAATTCCAGCATGACTGTTCCCCAGTGCACAAAGCAAGGTCCATAAAGGCATGGTTAAGTGAGTTTGGTGGGGAAGAACTTGACTGGTCCACACATAGCCCTGACCTCACCTCTTTCGAACAGCTTTGGGATGAACTAGAACAAAGAGTGTGAGCCAGGCCCTCTCATCCAGCATCAGTGTCTGATCTTACAAAATGCTCTTCTGGATGATTGAACAAAAATTCCCACAGACACACTCCATAATCTTGTAGAAAGCCTGAGCCCCCTCTATACTATGTGGGTGTTGACTGTATGGTACAGCCGGCAGTTCACTGAAACGAGTGGGATCCTTCTTGTTTAACCCCTTAGATGCCGCGGTTAATAGCGACTACGGAATCGAAGCCTTAAGAAAGAGGGGAACGGCCCCCTCTGATGACCCATTGTCCCCCCGCAATGCAATCCCGGGGTGCCAATGATTGTCATGACCCCCTAGGGGCCTGATGAACGCCACCAAAATTGCTGTTTTTAGGTCACTTCATCTCCCACAAAAAAATGTAATAAAAAGTGCTAAAAATGTTACCAATAAAAACTATAGCTCGTCCCGCAAAAAATAATCCCTCACTCCGCTCAATTGACAGAAAAATAAAATCGTTCAGAATATGGCGAAACAAAACAATTTTTTTTTATAACATTTTTTTCCTTGTTAAAGTAGTAAAACATAAAAAAAATTATATATTTTAAAATTTATAATATTTATAAATTTAATAAATTTTTTATTGCTGTAATCGTCGTATTGCTCCACATAATAAAGTTAACATGTCGCTTGTTTGCACGGTAAATGCCGTATGAACGAAACACAAAAAACAATGAAGGAATTACGTGTTTTTTTTCCCATTCTACCCCACAAATATTTTTTTGCAAGTTTCCCAGTACTTTATATGGTACAATATATGGTGAAGTGAAAAACTACAACTTGTCCCGCAAAAATCAGGCCCTCATACTTCGGAGGAAAAATAAGAAAAGTTGTGGCTTTTGGAAGGTGGCGAGGAAAAAGTGAAAATGAAAACAGGTCAAAAAATTTTAGGAGTTTCTAGGAGACAACTTCACAAGGTCACAGACAAGAAAACTATTCGATCTTACAATATAAATTAGAATTCGATTTCTAGGTCTGTGAAGTAGCTTCACAGTATTTATGAATTTTCTACTATGTATTTTAGGATATTTTCACTAAATAATCTTTTTTTACTTGATTCCGGTTTGAGTGCTCATAGTGATCCCATCATTCTGTGCTTTTTGTTATTGATCTCTATTTTTCTCTTTTATATTGTATCTTTATGCTGATTGTACACATGTAAATATTTTTTATATGTATAATTAATAAACTTTAACCCTTTCCCGACATTTGTCATGAGTATACGATATGGAAAGCCAGTGCTTCCCGCAAAATGTCGTATACTTATGACAAATGCATGGCACCAGCTCAGAAGCAGAGTCGGTGCCATCATCCCCGGATGTCAGCTGTATCTTACAGCTGACACCCTGCTGTAATGGCGGGGACCGAAGTTAGCTTTGATCCCCGCCATTAACCCTTTAAATGCAGCCGTCAAAAGCGATCGCTGCATTTAATGTGTTTGCAGCTCATCGACACCCCAGCAATGAAATCGCCAGGGTGTCGGTGGCTGCAATGGCAACCGGAGGCCTAAAACTGGCGTCATCAGCGGTGGATATCAGCTGTATGTTACAGCTAACATCCACTTGTAATGGCAGGAACCGGAGATAGCTCCGATCCCTGCCATTAACCCCTCAGATGCAGCGATCGGATGCGATCGCTGCATCTTTGTGGTTGCTAGCAGATCGCCAGCTGTGCCCTGCAATCGCACGACTGCCGACTGCTATTATTACACCAGGAGACCCAACAATAGCCTCCTGTCTGCAATTTTGGAAGCCGATTAGGCCCCGCTCGGAGGCGAAGCCTAATCGGCTTGCTGTCAGTGAATGACTGACAGATCGAATACATTGCACTACGTAGGTAGTGCAATGTATTCGAAAAAAAATCTGACAGTTGGACCTTCAAGTCCCCTAGTGGGACTAAAGTAAAGTGTAAAAAAAAGTTTAAAAAAAAATGTGAAAAAAAAGTTGTAAAAAATATAATAAATAATAAAGTTATAAAATAAAACACAATCACCCTTTTTCCCTTATCAAGTCCTTTATTATTGAAAAAAATAAAAAAAACATACATATTTGGTATAGCTGCGACCGTAACGGTCTAAACTATAAAAATATGATGTTATTTATTCCATGCGTTGAACGGCGTAAAAAAAACGTAAAAAATAATGCCAGAATTTCTGGTTTTTGGTCACTTTGCCCTACAAAAAGTGAAGTAAAAAGTGATCAAAAAGTTGCATGTATCCAAAAATGGTGCCTATAAAAACTATAGCTCGTTTTGCAAAAAACAAGCCCTCATACAGCTCGGTCGACTAAAAAACTTAAGTTATGGTTCTCACAACATGGCGACAGAAAAAATACATTATTTTTACAAGTAAAAAAAAAAACCCTAAAAAACTATGCCAGAATTGCTGTTTTTTGGTCACCTTGGCTCTCAAAAAGTAGGCAAAAAGAGATCAAAAAGTCGCATGTACCCCAAAATGGTACTAATAATAACTACAGCTCATCCCGAAAAAAATAGCCCTTATACCACTACGTCTATGAAAAAATTTAATTAGTTAAGGCTTCCATAAGTCAGGAAATAAAACATATGCAGTTGTGCAGATCAGAGAGGAACATTTTGTCTGTTTCAAGAGACAATTTATCGGGGCCCTAAAATTAGGGAACCAGGAAGGGGAGGGCCCAAACATCTCATTATACCAGTACAACACTTCCTAGCAAAATTCCCCAAAGTGCAAAGTGTGGACCAAAAGGGGGATAAATAAAGACCCCATTTATCAGTGCGACACCGGCCTGTGCAGAAAGGATTGCTTCACAGCGTAACACACATCTATGGATTATTTTATTGTTTACCCCATTATTATACCATCTGACTATGCCTCTGATGTACTCTGCCCGGCTTACATATGCCCCAACATTATAAACGGAAATTCCAGTAATACTCAAACTACTACCAAGCAAAATCTATGCTTCAAAAGCCAAATGGCGCTCCCACCCATCTGAGCCCTACAGTGTGCCTAAACAGTAGTTTACTTCCACATATATGGCACCGCCATTCCCGGGAGAGCCCTTTTAACAATTTTTGGGGTGTGTGTCTACAGTGGCATAAGCTGGGCACGACATACTTGCCACTGAATTGGCATATCTGGGGAAAATTTAACATTTTTACTTTGCACCATCCGCAGCGCATTCATTTATGGAAACGACCTGTGGGGTGAAAATGCTCACTACACCCCTTAATAAATGCCTTGTAGTTTCTAAAATGGGGTCACTTCTGGGGGGTTTCTTTAATTATTTCCCATCTGAGCCTCTGCAATTGTGAACCAATTCTGTGTAAATCGCCAAATTAGGCCTCAATTTCGCATGGTATTCTCTCACTCCTGAGCCCTGTCAAATGTCCAGGCAAAAGATTAGGGCCCCATGTAGGATGATTCTAAAACCAGGAAACACAGCATAAGGCCTCGTGCACACTTACATCACCGTTTTCATGGCCGCTTTTGACGCGTCCGTGAACCCGTTTTAGCGGCCGTGTCATTTCCGTGTGCACTCCCGTGTGCACTCCGTGTTTCCGTTTCCGTGCGCCGAGCATGGTACTGTCCAGGGTGCTGAAAGAGTTAATGGGCTGCACTGATCGGCGGTAACTCTTTCAGCAACCTTGACAGTACCATGCTCGGCGCGCGGAAAATAAAATTTTAATGAAATAAAAAAAAATAAGTTCATACTTACATTCCTACTGTCCGGCCTCCAGCGATGACGTTCAATCCATGTCGCCGCTGCAGCCAATCACAGGCTGTAGTGGCGGTCACGCACGTCAGAAGGCCGGCCTCCAGGGATGACGCTTCATCCCACGTGACCGCCTCTGCAGCCAATCACAGGCTGCAGCGTCCTCTGCAGCCAATCACAGGCCGCCGCGTCACAAAAGAAGGTTGGACTGGAGGAAGAAGAGGGACTCGTCACCAAGACAACAACCGGGTACGTATGAAATGCTTTTTATTTTATTGTTAATCAGGAGCCTCTTTTCTCTATCAGTTATTGATAGAGACAAGTGGCTGCCGATTAGTGTAATATTTTTCTAATGTTTTTATGCCCGCCCGCCCGGCGGTTGCTAGGCAACGGCTCCGTCACACACGGACGGCACACGGATGCCTTCCGTGTGCCTTCAGTTTTTTGGACGGCCCCATTGACTTGGTCACGGATTCTCGGACCAAAGTAGGACATGCTCTGCTTTGAATCGGAACGGAGCAACGGGACCGTCAAAAAAACTGAAGTGTGCATGGCCCCATTGAAATTAATGGGTCAGTGTGCTAGCCGTCAGAAAAACGGCTAGCACCCTGAAGGAAAAAACTGAAGTGGGCATGGGGCCTTATAATTAGAGAGCTGTCTTGTTATGGTGGCACAAGCTGGGCACCACATATTGGCATATCTATTGAAAAATCCCATTTTCACTCTGCAATATCGAGTACACATTAATTTAGACAAAACACCTGCGGGGCTCACTACACCCCTAGGTGAATACCTTGAGGGGTGTAGTTTCCAAAATGGGGGTCACTTTTGGGGGGTTTCCACTGTTTTGGTCCCAAAATGCTACATAGCGACTAGAAACCAATCCAGCAAAATCTGTACTCCGAAAGCCAAATGGCTCTCCTTCCATTCTGAGCCCTGCCGTGTGCACAAAAATTCGTTTATAACCACATATGGGGTATTGCCATACTCGGGAGAAATTGCTTAACACATTAGGGTTAGGGTTCTTTTTCTGCTTTATTTGTTGAGAAAATGAAAAATGTTGCGCTAAATCTACGTCTTATTGGAAAAAAAAAATATTTGTATTTTCACTGCCCAATTCAAATAAAATTTATGAAACAGCTGTGGGGTCAAAATGCTCACTACACCCCTAGATTAATTTCTCAAGGGGTGTAGTATCACAAATGGAGTCACTTTTGGGTATTTTCCACTGTTCTGGTACCTTAGTGGCTTTGCAAAAGCGACATTGTGTCAAGCAACCAATCAAGCAACATCTGTGCTCCAAAAGCCAAATGCCACTCCTTCTCTTCTGTTCCTTGCTATGTGCCCAAACAGCAGTTTATGACCACATATGGGGTATTTCCGTACTCCAGAGAAGTTGCTTTATAAATGTTGGGGTTCTTTTTTTCCTTTATTTGTTGAGAAAATGAAACATTTTGAGCTAAAGCTACGTCTTATTGAAGAAAAAGGATTGTTTTTATTTTCACTGCCCAATTCTAATAAATTCTATGAAACACCTGTGGGGTCAAAATGCTCACTACACCCCTAGATTAATTCATCAAGAGGTGTAGTTTCCTAAATGGAGTCACTTTTTGGGCGTTTTCATTGTTTTGTCTCCTCAGGGGCTCTGCAAATGTGACATGGCCTCCGCAAACCATTCCTGCTAAATTTGAGCTTCAAAAGCCAAATGGCGCTCTTTCCATTTTAAACCCTGCCGTGTGTCCAAACACCCGTTTATTGCCACATATGGTGTACTGTTGTACTCTGGAGAAATTGCTTTACAAATTTTGCAGTGCTTTTTCTCCTTTAGTCCTTGTGGAAATGAGAAAAAATTAGCTAAACCTACATTTTCTTTGAAAGAATGTAAATTTTCATTTTCACGGCCTACTTCCAATAATTTCTGCAAAAAACCTCCGGAGTCAAAATCCTAACTATACCTCTAGATAATTTCCTCAAGCGGTGTAGTTTCCAAAATGGGACCATTTGTGGGGTTTCCACTGTTTTGGTCCCTCGGGGGCTTTGCAAATGCGACATGGCCTCCGAAAACCATTCCGGCTAAATTTGAGCTCCAAATGACACTCTTTCCCTTCTAAGCCCTGCCGTGTGTCCAAACAGCCGTTTATTATCACATATTAGGTATTGTTTTACTCGGGAGAAATTGCTTTACAGATTTTGTGGTGCTTTTCTTATTTAGTCCTTGTGAAAATGAGAAAAAATTAGCTAAACCTACATTTTCTTTGAAAGAACGTTTCCATTTTCACTGCCTTTTTCCAATAATTTCTGCAATAAATCTGTAGGGTCAAAATGCTCACTATACCCCTAGATAATATCCTTAAGGGGTGTAGTTTCCCAAATAGGGTCACTTTTGGGAGATTTCCACTGTTTTTGCACCGCAAGAGCCCTTCAAACCCGACATGGTGGCTAAAATATATTCTAATAAAAAGGAGGCCCAAAATCCTCTAGGTACTCCTTTGCTTCTGAGGACGATGCTTCAGTCCATTAGCACACAAGGGCCACATGTGGGATATTTCCTAAAACTGCAGAACCTGGGCAATAAATATTGAGTTGTGTTTCGCTGGTAAAACTTTTTGTTACAAAAAAATGGATTAAAAATGAATTTCTGCAGCAACAAAAATTTTAATTTGTAAATTTCACCTCTAATTTGGTTTAATTGCAAATTTGTGAATTGTCTAAAAGGTTAAGAAACTTTCTAAATGTTGTTTTGAATACTTTGAGGGGTGAAGATTTTAAAATGGGGTGACTTTTTGGAGGTTTCTAATATATAAGGCCCTAAAAGCCACTTCACAACTGAACTAGCCCCTGTAAAAATAGCCTTTTGACATTTTTTTGAAAATGTGAGAAATTGCTGCTAAAGTTCTAAGCCTTGTAATGTCCTAGAAAAATAAAAGGATGTTCAAAAAATGATGTCAATCTAATGTAGACATATGGGGGATGTTAATTAGCAACTATTTTGTGTGGTATAACTGCCTGTCTTACAAGCAGATACATGTACATTTCGAAAAATGCTAATTTTTGCAATTTTTAGCTAAATTTGGGTGTTTTTCACATTTAAATACTGAATGTATCGCGCAAATTTTGCCAGTAACATAAAGTCCAATGTATGACGAGAAAACAATCGCAGAATCGCTTGGATAGGCATTCCGAAGTTATTTCCACATGAAGTAAAACATGTCAGATTTGACAAATGAGGCTCTGTCAGGAAGGTCAAAAGTGGCTAAAGAGGGAAGGGGTTAATACTATTTTGCCATACAAATTGGGCATTGCACCTTAATTTTTTTATCTTTATCTGAGGATAATAGTAAATGCTGGTGATTCATGACTTTGCAGTCTGCAGTGCAATGTATCCTGGAAGTGAACCTGCAATGCCATGAAGCATGGTTTGAGATGGATTCAATGCACACGTTTTGTACCATCTAAGCTGAAAAATAAATAAGTTGGTAATTACAAGTGGAGATGAGACGAGACTAAGGAAGAAGTGGTTGTTTAAAGAGACTCTGTCACTAGTTTAATAATGCCCTATCTCCTAGCTTATCTAATAGGCGCTGTCTCACTGATAATGCCGGTGAAAATTGTGTCCCAAAATGTTCATTATTTTAAAAGTTTTGAGCATTTTCTAAATATGTAAATGAGGCTTTATTATAAAAGTGGGAGGTAACAGCAGCGATTCTCCTGAGGTGGAGCTTCCGCTCAGCGTCTAACGCTGTCCAATCAGCATCAAGCTGCTTCACACAGTATGAGAGACATTCTAGAGGGAAGGGGGATCACTTCAAACAGCCATATCTCAGGCTGGTGACCACCTAGAACAGCAGTTCTGGTGGCATATGAAAGAGGAGATTCTAATCTTTGACAACAGGATCGCAGTTCTAGCTGTTACACAACTGGAGATATCACCAGTTCAGGGGCGTAGCTAGGGGGGGGGCAGGCGGGGCATGTGCCCCGGGCGCAACTTAAAGGGTGTGCCAACGCCACCCCCTCCTGCTTATAATTGTACCTGCGTCTATAGGACACAGGTAAAATTAGAAGCAATGAATGGCTGGGTACGTTCCGTGCCCGGCCATTCAGCGCTTTTCTACGAGTGAAGCGGTATCGCGCTTCCGTCGTTGAAAGGCGCTGACTGACAGGGAAAGTCACTCTGCCCAGCCAATCAGCGCCTTTCATAGACGCTTCGTTCAAACCCAGGAGACCTGCGCAGAAGAGAGCAGGTCTCCATTGCTGCCGGCCAGCGTGGGAACGGGATTAAGGTGAGTTTGAATAGTTTGTTATTTTATTGTAATAAAAAAGTGTGTGGCTTTATCTACGGGGGTGGCTTTATCTACAGGGGGCTTTATCTACAGGGGGCTTTATCTACAGAGGGGGCTTTATCTATGGGGGTGGCTTTATCTACAGGGCGCTTTATCTACAGGGGGGCTTTATCTACAGGGGGGCTATATACTGGGGTGGGCTATCTATGGAGCACTATATACAGGGGTGGGCTATATCTACAGGTGGGCTATATACAGTAGTGGGCTATCTGTGGAGCACTATATATAGGGGTGGACTATATGTGGAGCACTATATACAGGGGTGGACTATATGTAGCACTATATACAGGGGTGGGCTATATCTACTGGGGGCTATATACAGGGGTGGGCTATCTGTGGAGCACTATAGGGAGAGCTATTTGTGGGACACTATATACAGGGGTGGGCTATATCGGGGCACTATCTACAGGGGGCTCTGTGACGGGCACTATCTATAGGGGGCACGGTGTGTGTGTGTGTGGCTGTGTGAGACACAGTGTATGGTGCTATCATAATTAGAGGTGCAGTGTATGGTGCTATTATATTTAGGGGCGTAGTGTGTGGTATAATGAGAACTTTACCTTTATTTATAGGTGTAGAAATGTTGAAAAAGTGAGAAGATGAAGAAATCTGAGCGGCAAACTGCAGAAATGGTCTGTGACCGGGAGAAGTCATGATAGAGGTCTGGACCGAATGGAGAAAAAGAACTAGAATCTGAGACGTCACCGGTGAGTCACTTAATGTAAATGTTTATTCTGCCTCTAATCAGTACTGTAGTCACTGTCTGATCTGCAGAGAAATGATGGGTGGTATGATTATATGATTTCTTTTTTGCGAAACACCATCTCCCAGCATATCCTTACCATTGTTCGGGCCATGCTGGGAGCTGTAGTTTTACACCTTACAAACCTATACGGCAGGGGTTGCACTAAATTGAGCTGTATTTGTGCTGGTGCTGTATTTATGTGCTGAGTTTGGTTCTGGTGTTGTGTATAGAACTATATTGGTTGTAAAATTTACAAATGTTTTTACATAAAAAGAAATGTGGAAAAGAAATGACACGTCATTGATTGTTAGAGAAAACAAACACGGCGAGGGGGAAGGAGATGTCGGGAAAGTGGTTGGGGGGGCGCCAAATTGAGTCTTTGCCCCGGGTGCTGGAGAACCTAGCTACGCCTCTGACCAGTTGAATACACAGTCGGGAATGGAAGCTGTGTACTATATGATCACACTGTGTTGCTGGGCAGGGAAGGGGGAGAAGCTGTATGCTGATTGAACAGCGTCATACAGAAAACATTACACTGCCCAGAGTGAAAAGAAAGAATCACCTCCTACTTCTCTATCAGAGCCAAGTCAGCATATTTAGAAAAATGCTCATAACTTTGCAGATAATAAACGTTTTGTTTTTTTTAAAACAAATCACACTGTAATTATCAGCATTATAGCGCCTATTAGACTAGTTAGAAGATAGGAACAAACCAAAAATTCAGATTCTGACACACCAAAATATAAAAAAGGTATAAATTTATTATGACATTAAGACAACAAACAATTAAAATATAGAGATGATTACCACAGTATAGATGGACATCAAACAGTGGCACATAGATTGGGACTATTGACTGGAGAGAACAAATAAATGTAAAGTAGGTCACAGCATACAAGCTGCATATACATATATAAGGCCACAAGAAGCCAAAGAAAGTACATGAAGATCGTGCATGAAAGATATCATTATAACAGTCTAACAGTCAGAGAATATGTATATGTAAGTATAACATTGTCCACTAAGATAGGTCAGAAAATACCCATAATCTTAGCTGTAAAGTACAATGGAACAACTTACCCATCATATGAAGAGCACTGTCTGGCATCACACCCCGGCGCGCGTTTCGGCAGGAAGCCTTCGTCTATCTAGTTAGATAGTGAATTAATAAGCTGGTGACAGAATCTCATTAAATAAGTTCTGGGGAGAGAGAATTGATGGCATATCCACAGAATATCTGATCAGTGGGGGTCCAACTCTCGGTAGCCCGATCAGCTGTTTTGCAGGGGCCAATGCTCTTGTGCGAGCTTTCCCTTCATTGAATACGCTGCTTAATACTGTAAAATGCAGACTGAGCAGTAAAGGGAATGAAGGGGAAGCAGCGCTCGCATGAGTTAGACACCCACTGATAAGATATTGATGGCCTATAGTGAGGTCAAAAAAGGTCCTAGAAAAATAAAAGAATGTTCAAAAAGCGATGCCAATATAAAGTAGACATGGCAAATGTTAATTAATGACTATTTTGTCTGATATTACTATCTGTCTTACAAGCAGATACATTTAAATTTAGAAAAATGCTAATATTTTGATGTTTTTCACAAATAAGCAATGAATGTATTGACTAAATTATTCCTCTGACATAAAGTACAATGTGTCACGAAAAAAAAATCTCAGCATCGCTTGGATAGGTCAAAGCATTCCAAAGTTATTACCACAAATAGTAATTCAATGAGTTCCATAAGGTTGATGTCATGGTTTCCGTTATTTTGCTAGACAAAATGGCATTGCATGCTGCTCTGTCTGGCAAATATAACAAAATCTGATGAAGATGTGAACAGAACCTAGGATTAAACTATTTTATTTCATGGTTTTTTTCCCCCCATCAAGTAGCAGTAAAATCTCATTAGTCAGTCAGTATCTTGCGGAAAGTCACCAGAAAGAAGAATGTGCTTGCTATTCTTCAATTTCCAGTGAAATACAGTGATACGTTGGATTGATTCTTAAAAATTATCATAATTATTAAATTTTTGTAAATGTAGTTTTATATAAAACTATTGAAAGCTATTGTTTTAGATTATCTGGATAAACTGTAATCTGTGATATATTCCCTACCCTATGTACTGGGGCGTAGCTAGGGGGGCAGGCGGGGCATGTGCCCCGGGCGCAACTAGGTGGTAGGGAAGGGGGGTGCCGCAGAGTAGCTGATTGCTGCTGATGGGCGCCCTGTATTTCGGACACCTGCAGCAGTGATCAGCTTTAGGAAGAGCCAGGAAATCATGCAGCTGCATTCTGACTGGGGTTTGTGACGGCCAGGGAGTGGACCAGTCCTGTCACCTGACCTCACGTGAGTGACATGAGGTGAGATGACTCAGGTCAGGTGACTGGGCTGGTCCACTCCCGGGCTTTTACCAGGGCCGGGCTTAGGGGTGTGCAAGCGCACAGGGCGCTGCACCCTCCCAGCATGTAGGGGGCGCCACTGGGCTCTGACTCTACTCTGTGCTCTGCTGTTACACACACGGAGTAAATAACATCCGAGAAGCAGAGGAGGAAGCTCCGCCCACGCCAGTCCTGCAAGAAACCTGTGATCCCGTCAGCAAGGAGACATGGTGAGTGTCTGTGTGTCTCTGTGTGTATATGTGTGTGTAGTGGGTATACAGTATGTGTCTCTATGTGTGTATTTGTATATGTTACTGTGTGTGTGTGTGTGTGTGTGTGTGTGTGTGTGTGTGTGTGTGTGTGTGTGTGTGTGTCTATGTCTCTGCATGTGTTTATGTCTCTTTGTAAAAGTGTGTTTTCGATATTAAAGTAGAACAGATAAAATGCAGATATCTGTGTTGCCTCCTATATACCCTGCTTCCTCCAATATACCCTGCTACCCCCTATATACCCTGCTGCCCCTATATATCCTTCTGTCCCCTATATATCCTGCTGCCCCTTATATACCCTGCTGCCCCTTATATACCCTGCTGCCCCTATATACCTTGCTGCCCCTATATACCTTGCTGCCCCCTATATACCCTGCTGCCCCTTATATACTCTGCTGCCCCTTATATACTCTACTGCCCCTTATATACCCTGCTGACGCCTATATACCCTGCTGATGCCTATATACCCTGCTGACCCCTATATACCCTGCTGCCTCTTATATACTCTGCTGCTATATATATTCCTGTCTGTGTATTTATCTGCCGGTGTGTGTTTGTGTGTGTGTGTGTGGGTGTGTGCGTGTGTGTGTGTGTGTGTGTGTGTGTGTATATATGTCTATATATTTACCTGTATGTATATATTCCAGAATCTGTGTATGTATATGTGGTTAATTTTTGGTTTGTGTAGGTGGCTGAAATAGAGAGTCCCTCACAGGGCGCCATTCAAGCTTAAGCCGGCCCTGGCTGACACAAACCCTAGCCAGAAGGAACTCTTCTGCTGCCTGCGCCGCATGACCTCCTCGGCTCATCCGGTAAGTCAAGTCAGGCAGAACGGAGAGTGGTAGCGGTAGGCTACCGCTCGCCTCTCTGTTTACAGTGTGGAGCTAAGTACAAGGGGGGAGTGTGGTGCTATTTAAAAGGGGGGAATGTGGCGCTATTAACAAGGGGGGAGTGTTGTGCTATTTACAAATGGACAGCGGACTGTGTGTGGCACTATCTACAAGGGAGGCAGTGTGCTGCTATTTACAAGGGGTGGAGTGTGCCGCTATCTACAAGGGGGTAAACGGGCTGTGTGTGGCACTATCTACAAGGGGGCAGTGTGGCGCTATTTACAAGGGGGGCTGTGTGTGGCGCTATCTACAAGGGGGGATGTGTGTGCCACTATCTACAAGGGGGTGTGTGTGGTGCTATTCACAAGGCGGATGTGTGTGGCTCTATCTACAAGGGGGGCTGTGTGACGCTATCTACAACAGGGGGGTTGTGTGGTGTTAACTACAAGGGGGTCTGTGTGTGGCGCTATCTACAGCGGGCTATGTGTGGCTTCTTTCATTTATTTTCTTTTAATTTATTTTAGATTAACTACGTTATATAACTATATCGCTTGTAAAATGTAGAAATACTTTTATGCTCGAGTTACATTAAAAAAAACTGTGAAAAAAAATGACACCTCGTTGATTGGTAGAGAAAGCAAACATGGCGAGGGGGAAGGAGATGTCGGGAAATAAGTTGGGGGGCGTCAATCTGAATCTTTTCCCCAGGTGCAGGAGAACATAGCTACGCCTCTGCTATGCATGTTAGCACAACACTAGTTCAGCAAACAGCACCCTCAGGCTAATGTCCACACAGGAGAATTTTTGCAGTGGAAAATCTGCTGTGTGAACATAGCCTCAAGGTTAATGTACACTGAACATAGTTACATAGCTAGTTGACTTGACAAATAAATCAAACAGGTTTTTTTTCCTGTGATTTACGGCTTTACAATGCAATAACTTGCTGCCTAGTATAATATTTGAGACTCACATTTGGAGTATTGTTTACATAAAATAAATTAACTTTCCTATTTACTTAACAGATTCATGTGGTTTCTAATGTTTGGTTACATTTTAAAAGACAAATTAACATTCATTACATACAGAGCTGCCATCAGACATATGTCGGCCTAATATAGTCAAATGATCAGCATCCTCTGAGCTACCCTTCTACACCTCCCCACCCTCCATCTTGTACCTTATTGTGGTAATTTGGTGGGAACCTGAGGAAGGGAGTTTGGGGATAATATAATCCATGCCTGTGGTGGAAGGGGCACAGCACCGAAATAATTACTACTGCTTTCTAACACGCAGTCAAAGCAGTCACCACTAGGGGGAGCTCACTGCTGGGGATTTCGAACTGTATGGCATGCATACACTGAAATATAAGGTGTTCTGTTCCACTTTTTTCAACATGTGCAACAGTAACGGAAAATGTAGGGACATAGTGTGGCTCACTTTTTACTAATCTCAGGCACTTGTCTTATTAGAAAAGTGACAGAAAATCCCATAGTCAATTTTATCAGTACCATCAGCTACAACACGCATATATGGCCAATAGTAGAGATTTTGGGGTCAGAGGGTAAGGGCGGGTTCACACGTGGCGGAATTTCACTGAAATTCCGCTGCGGACACTCCGCAGCGTTAATCCGCAGCGGTGCCGTTTGTCCATTGACTTACACTTTAATTTAGCAGTGTTCGTTTAGACTAGGCTGAAAATTCCGCTGCGGAGCATAGGCTGCGGAGCGGAATTTGGTGTCCGCAGCATGCTCTGTCTGTTGCGGAGCAGTGGCGGACTGGTTGCGGACTCATGGCGGAATTTCTCCATTGAGAAAGGGAGAAGGGAAGCACTTTTCCTGCAGTCCGCAGCGGCCAGTCCGCATCAATTTTCTGCACATTTTGTGCAGATCCGCAGCAGAATCTGCAACGCAGATTCTGTGCGGCATTGATGCGGACAGTTGCGGAGGAAATCTGCCACGTGTGGTCATGCCCTTATACTTCTGGAATAGTGTTTGCATATAGGCATCTACTTCTAAATTATTTATCGAAATGTCCCATACAAGCCTTAAACTATTGGCCACTATTACGGATGAGGTGAGGATTGGACGAATATCTTGAAGCCATTCCTAAAATTTTCCTCAGTGAGACAAAACCACTTTTATAGCTTGACCTCATCCACAGAAAACATACAACACTGGCGATAATGTTAAGCTGGCCTATGTGGTGACTCCAAATGCCCAAAGTGTGCAATGGAACAGGCTGATCTACTGCATGTTTTGGAGTTGCTCAGGTCTGCAGACCAATTGATCTGAAATTTTAGAAATTATACATACAACATTTCAGGTTGCAGTCCCAGGGGACCCAGTGATATGTGTTTTGGGACATACTGATAAATTATTAATTGATGAACACTGAAATATAGCAATAGGATGGCTATTGTATACCGCCAGAAAACTGACTCTCCAGTGTCTCCTGAAATAGCAGAGAATATTGTGCTGTGTGAACTCACAAAATACAATGCCACTTTAACGCAACGCCACACTAACCTATATTTGTCAAAGCTCTCAGTGGGGGTGGGCCCTTTCTAAATTTTGCTATGAGGCCCTATGATTTCTGTATACAGCCCTGATGTGATCACTATGCAGTATAAAGATGACGTTATCCTAATAATCACAACCTGCGGACCCCTCTGGGATGTTTGAAAGGGTTTTATATGATCTAACCATTACTATATATTTGATCATATATTTGATCTGCACCCATACTATATATTTCATGGTTCTTTGGGGGAAGAATTGAAATGGCACCATGTTTGAATATTGAAAAAGGCCAGTGTGTTGCTAGGAACTGGTAGGCAGCAGGTGCCAGCTCACAGGTGGGCTTTTTTGCCTAGGCCCCTGAAAGTAGTAAGGCCTGCACTTTCTTGATGGCAGCCATGCTTACATATCCTTTACATAGGCCATGAATGGAAATATTTTTAAATAGATACGCCTACTGTGAAGGATGGTTTATTTGCTTATATTCTCTGTATGAAATTACATTATGAATTACCAAGCAGGATGCCAAATTACTAACATATGTATTCTCCATTTTGTATTCTTTACATGATGTGAAAGTGATTAAAACAATGTTTAAATGATTTAATTTCTTGCAGCGGCCATGTTGTCTGGAGTTCACATCTTGGTTCTTTTGTAGTGAATAAGAAAGTCATTGTTCCTTTAAGACAAGTATATTAACGCTGATTTCGTATGTTTCTTAGTTAGTTATCTTTGACCTTGGTTCACATACGAAGCTTGCAGAGAAGGGACAGGGAGTGAGATGGGAGGGCGGCAAATATGCTTGTGGGAATGCCTCCCCCATCTTACAGGAATATTCTTGCCAAGAGAGATAAGACACCTGTAAACCTGATGTGTGAAGAATTATAATGATGTATCTGCAATGTATCGTGTGTCTGTAATTGGCTGAATAAAAAATATTGTCACATTGTCTCTGATTGGTTAACCTCAAGTCTACAACCCATTTGAATGATATTATTATAATTGAGTTAGGTAATAAACCCCCAGAGGAGTATTGTGAGCATATCAGCAGCGTCTGTGTGTTATTTCTCCTCTCTCGGTATATATCGGTATGAAATATCCTGATTAGGATGCTGGATAAAGTGCCTGGCGTGAGTGTCTGTTGGAATACTCGTCTAAATTTCAGTCCAATATATTTTGAGCCATTGACTTCCACGACAGTAATGGTGCCGAAAAAACCCAGGAGATTGCTCGTCTGACAGCTGTCGCTAGAGAGGTGTGGCTTTGCATCTGTGAATTACAAAAAAACTGCAGTAGGTAAGGAGCTTATTCTTTGTAAACCTAAAAAACGGAGTCCGACACACCAAAGATTAAATTAAAAGTAACAAGTTTTATTAAGACAAATAACAGAACACCAATTAAAAGTTAAAGATGATTGCCACAGTATGAAAAGGATACCAGACACTGATACATGCAATATAGAAAAAATGAAGAGCAGACTATCACTGTATAAGTAACAATTGTGAGTATAGGTGGAGCCGTGATATATGACGTCAGCATTGAATATTAACATGTAAAGACCACAAAACGTGGTACATAATAATCATAAACAGATGCAGGAGTCAAGACACGGCAAGCAACCACTCACACAATAAAACACCGAGAGGTGTATGCATGGAAGTGACAATAGAAAAGGTCAAATAAAAGCTCTGAAATAGAGCAAAGCACCTTACCCATGACACAGTCAGCACTGTCTGGCATCAACCCCGATGCGCGTTTCGGCCCTCGAGCCTTCGTCTCGGGGTGGTGTCAGAAAGTGAAGCAAAGCCATTTAAACGACCAAGAGCCAATCAAAATAAAAGTAAGCCAGCTGGAGCTGCTCAGAACTACTGCTAATACATGATGTGCCGAAGCCCGACAGTCCAGTGTGTCAACCACCGGAACCGGAACAAAGACGAGGGTCACGTGTCCCGCAGCCCAGTCCGGCCAGGAACACAGGCACCCGGGCAAAAGGTCCGGCGTGTCAGCATCACAGGCGCGGTACCAGGCCCCGGAAGACGCGAACCCCGTAACCATGGTGCTCAGGCCGAGGAGGCGGAGACCCGGACTGACAGGCCAACGCATGCGCACCAAAGGGGAATGAAGCGGCACCGACCATAGATGAAGCGATATAATAGATTACATTACACTTGTGCACAGTGTTGCACAAGTGTCAAAAATGAAGATAAAAGATATTTACATGAACATAGTTCAAAGTACCCATAGCAAAAGAGAAAAATGAAATTAATGAAATTAGATTGGTCATAGGTACAACGATAATTGCGTTTTTTGTTGTTTGTCTGTCCCTATTGCTTTCCCTATTACGATTTCATAATATAGAATATATGACATAGATTTTTAATTTAGCTAAAATACATATGATCTATAAAGTACATGTGAGTACATATAAAAAATTATTATTTATTATAAGTATATGTATATATATACAAGAGAAAAAAATTATACAATAGGCAATATATACAAAAAAAATATGAAAAAAATACAAAAAATACAAAAACCTGTGCACAGAAAAATTAGTACAAAGTATTTATCATATATGCATGTACATGCATAAACAAATTAATTAAACTTGATCATTATTAATCAATTAATACATATAAACAAATTACATTTATTATAAATTTATATGACAAGAAAATTATACATATGTACTAGTATATATATGTGTACCTATTTAAGTGTACAAAAATAGCAAATTTCATATATAATATACAATCAATACATGCAAAAGTTACAGACACATATAGATATAATAAAAAGATAAATGAACTATGCAACAGGTATTTGACAGTGATAAGGATGATAATAATAATAATAAACAAGTGTATATAATGGACTTAAATATAAAAATCAAATATGTTTGTGTATGTATATTTGTAAACCATATATTAATTAATTACAATGTGGTAATTAGACAATAAAACACAAAAAACACAAAAAAGGTGTGTGCAAAATTATGATGATGGCAAAAAATAATACTATCAACTGATGTGATGTAAGGTGTATATAAGATATCAAGTGTGTAACGATAAATAGGTGAATAAAACAATGAATAAACTAATAAGTCAAAATGTGAAAGTAAATATCAAATGACAATATACGTGTGTGTGTGCAGAAAGGTTTAAGAAAAATAAAGTGAACAAAAGTGTATGTATATGTGTATATATCTATATGTATATGTGTGATGTAAAAGTAACGTGAGAGAGTTATTTAAAAGTTTAAGACAATATGATAAAATGGTGTGATAAACACACTTATGTAATCCCTGCAGACAAGAGAAAGCAATATTGGTGACCAATTGTACACAATTACGCTAGATTACGTATCTAGATATCTATGTGTGATAATGCCGTATCCCCATAATTTATACATAAACATCAATAAGAGATAATTGAGTGCATCCCCCAGGTTTCGGCTACTTGAAGATTGGATGAAGAAATTGTTATGGACTCAGGAAGTCATTGGATATTAGATCACAACAAATTCATAAATGGCCATCTGTAACGCTAGAAATAAAAGAATAAAAGTTAGAAACGAAACTAAACTCGTTGCTAAACAATTAAAACTGACACCATGAGAAATCCCGACACCTCTATAAAAATGCTGCAAATCCCAAATTTTCATTTAAACCATTAGGTTGTACTGTCTTTAGTTTCCAGATCCATCTGGATTCCAGTCTTAACAGTTTTTTCATCAATGAACCACCTCTCAAATCAGTTTTCACATGATCTATGCCCTTGACTTTAAGGGCTCTAGATTCACATCCATGATGCATGAAGAAATGTCTCGGAAGAGTTTTTAATAACTCGATATTTTCTGGGGCGGTACCCCTCGCTGCCTCAATACTATTCACGTGTTCCCTTGTCCTGGTTTTAAGTTCTCTTGTGGTGAGACCAATATAGATCTTTGGACACGGACACCATGCGTAGTAAATCACTCCCTTGGTGTTACAATTAATTGGCCAAGTGATTTTGTACGTCACCTGGCCAGTTGAATCCACAAACTCATCACTGTTGACCACATTTGGGAAGGCTATACAATGTCCGCAAGGGCGACAACCCCATTTTGGTTTGGATGCTCCGAAAATAGGTTTTATGCATTGGGGTTGATGGTAGCTATGGACAAGGGTATCACGAAGATTCCTTGCCCTTCTCGATGCTACCGCAGGTCTTGCAGGAAGGATTTCTGACAGAATAGTATCGGTTTGTAGTATTGACCAATGTTTAGTCAGACATTTCCTCATCTCCCCCCATCTGTCATGATAGCTAGTGACATACCTGATTGTTGAATCCACTTTTGTCTTAGTGATATGGTGAAGAAGTTGGGTCCGTGTTGACCTCCTTGCCCTCTCATACGCCCTGTTAATGCATCTTCTATTGTAACCCCTGTCAAGGAAGCGTTGTTTTAGGTTATTTGCCTGTTTCTCAAAATCATCATTAGATGAACATAACCTTTTAATCCTCAAAAACTGACCGATAGGGATGGCACGGATCAGATGACTTGGGTGAGAAGATGAGGCATGTAGATATGAATTAACTGACGTGTCCTTTCTATGTATATCTGTCCTGATGTAGCCGTCATTATCACGCCTGATAAGTACGTCCAGAAAATCAATAGCCACTTCACTAGTTTTCCAAGTCAAGCGGATATTAAGGTCATTGATGTTCAGTTCTGTCATGAAAAGAGCTAACTCATCTTTGGTGCCGTGCCAAATAATAAAGATATCGTCAATGAACCTGGTCCAAAGAACCACCTTGTCCATTGACGATATCCGGTCTGACAGAAACAGATCCCTCTCCCACAGCCCCAGGAACAAATTGGCATATGAAGGTGCACAGGCTGCCCCCATTGCCGTACCCTGGAGCTGTAGGTAGAAGGATCCGTTAAAGGTAAAAAAGTTATGCGTGAGCACAAATTCTAGAAGAGTCAGGACAAACTGGGACATAGATGGATTTCTATCAGTCATCCCCAGAAAGTATGACACTGCCTAAAGACCATCCTGATGTCGAATATTGGTATATAAAGATTCTACGTCGCACGTAGCTAGCAACATATTGGGTTCTAATTGAACCCCTTCCAATCTTTTAAGGAGACCACAGAGAGAAAAGAGCTTGTAGCCAGGAAATTATGTTAAACATTAGAAATTTTTATTAACATGTATACAAATACATTCATATAAAATACACATAGATACAATATATAAAAAAGGACAAGACTCTAGAGAAAGTTTCAAGGAGCACACATCAAAGATATCGATATGCAAAGGTAGGTTTGGCTGTGTTATCCATTTACACAGAATTCATTAACTATCATGGAAAGGTACCTCTTATGGGGCAAATTCACATTGAGAACAGCCCTATGTCAACAGAGATATTGTACAGGGGTCTAGATACCAGGTATTGCATCAAGATCAACTCCCTTAACTTAGTAGCTAGATCAACTCCCTTAACTTAGTAGCTAAAGGATAAGAGGTGTTGGATACAGCTTACCTATATTAAATAGCAATAGTAAAACGATGTGTGCTCCAGCACAAAAGCCCCAACGCGCGTTTCGCTATGATATTGCTTCCTCAGGGGGAGATGTTTGACACATCTCCCCCTGAGGAAGCAATATCATAGCGAAACGCGCGTTGGGGCTTTTGTGCTGGAGCACACATCGTTTTACTATTGCTATTTAATATAGGTAAGCTGTATCCAACACCTCTTATCCTTTAGCTACTAAGTTAAGGGAGTTGATCTAGCTACTAAGTTAAGGGAGTTGATCTTGATGCAATACCTGGTATCTAGACCCCTGTACAATATCTCTGTTGACATAGGGCTGTTCTCAATGTGAATTTGCCCCATAAGAGGTACCTTTCCATGATAGTTAATGAATTCTGTGTAAATGGATAACACAGCCAAACCTACCTTTGCATATCGATATCTTTGATGTGTGCTCCTTGAAACTTTCTCTAGAGTCTTGTCCTTTTTTATATATTGTATCTATGTGTATTTTATATGAATGTATTTGTATACATGTTAATAAAAATTTCTAATGTTTAACATAATTTCCTGGCTACAAGCTCTTTTCTCTCTGTGGTCTCAATATTCAAATAGAGTTGCCTATCTGATTACATGGGAGGTCGGTTTATGACCTTGACCTAGCCCTTAGTACTAATGCGTGTTGGAGTGCATATATTGAATCTTTTAAGGAGGTCTGAAGAATCTCTGAGATATGATGGTAAAGTCTCAACCATAGGCTTCAGTATAGCATCAATGTACTTACTTATATTGTCACTCAAGTTGCCTCTTCCAGATATGATGGGACGCCCTGGTGGTAATTTAGGATCTTTGTGTACCTTTGGCAATAGATATAAACTTGCTACTGTGGGGTCCTGTACCCTGAGACATTCAACAAGGGCCGCAGAAATAATGCCCTCATTTAGAGCTTCTTTTAGTATATCATCAAGTAAACCACTGAAAGAAGAAAGAGGATTAAAGGTCAACTTTTTATAGCAGGTCGTATTCCTCAATTGCCGGTAGGCTTCCCGTTCGTACAATGCCCTCGGCCAAATCACTATGTTGCCCCCCTTATCTGCGGGTTTGATTACAATATCTTCGAGAGTTTTTAATCTCTTTAAGCTCTTCCGTTCAGCACAAGTTAAATTATCATGCTTGATACCCGTGGATATTCTTTCAAAATCCTGGGCTACCAGTTTAACAAATAAATCAATTGGTGGGCATACAGTGAATGGAGGAAATTTAGATGATCGTTTCCTTATAGTTTGAGGGATCATACCTGTCTCAGGATTTTCTTGTTCCTTAAAGAGGCTCTGTCACCAGATTTTGCAGCCCCTATCTGCTATTGCAGCAGATAGGCGCTGCAATGTAGATTACAGTAACGTTTTTATTTTTAAAAAACTAGCATTTTTGGCCAAGTTATGACCATTTTCGTATTTATGCAAATGAGGCTTGCAAAAGTACAACTGGGCGTGTTGAAAAGTAAAAGTACAACTGGGCGTGTATTATGTGCGTACATCGGGGCGTGTTTACTACTTTTACTAGCTGGGCGTTGTGTATAGAAGTGTCATCCACTTCTCTTCACAACGCCCAGCTTCTGGCAGTGCAGCACTGTGACGTCACTCACAGGTCCTGCATCGTGTCGGCACCAGAGGCTACAGATGATTCTGCAGCAGCATCGCCGTTTGCAGGTAAGTCGATGTAGCTACTTACCTGCAAACGCTGGTGCTGCTGCAGAATCAAGTGTAGCCTCTGGTGCCGACACGATGCAGGACCTGTGAGTGACGTCACAGTGCTGCACTGCCAGAAGCTGGGCGTTGTGAAGAGAAGTGGATGACACTTCTATACACAACGCCCAGCTAGTAATAGTAGTAAACACGCCCCGATGTACGCACATAATACACGCCCAGTTGTACTTTTACTTTTCAACACGCCCAGTTGTACTTTTGCAAGCCTCATTTGCATAAATACGAAAATGGTCATAACTTGGCCAAAAATGCTCGTTTTTAAAAAATAAAAACGTTACTGTAATCTACATTGCAGCGCCTATCTGCTGCAATAGCAGATAGGGGCTGCAAAATCTGGTGACAGAGCCTCTTTAAGTAATTGTTGTAACGACTATAAAGCCTCTCTCTCTTCTGGTGTGTCAAAAATGTTATCATCCTTCCTATGGAACCATATTCTTACACCATTCACACATGTATTGCGTAAGCCTCGGAATTTAGCTGTCATGACTAGAGATGAGCGAACCGGGACAACCGAACCCGGTTTCGGTCCGAACTTCCGGAAAAGTTCGGTTCGCAGCGAATCCGAACTTCACCGGGTTCGGCCGAACCCGTTTTGACCGAACCCGGTCAAAAATATTATACAGATCGGCAGCCACTTGTCTCTATCAATCACTGATAGAGAAAAGAGGCTGCTGATTAAAAATAAAATAAAAAGCATTTCATACGTACCTGGTCGTTGTCTTGCGGACGAGTCCCTCTTCTTCCTCCAGTCCGACCTTCTTTTCTGACGCGGCAGCCTGTGATTGGCTGCAGAGGCCTCTGCAGCCTGTGATTGGCTGCAGAGGCCTCTGCAGCCCGTGATTGGCTGCAGAGGCCTCTGCAGCCCGTGATTGGCTGCAGCGCTCACATGGGCTGCATCGTCATCAAGGAATGTCGGGCCGGATGTCGCGAGGGACGCGTCACCAAGGCAACGGCCAGGAGACCGGACTGGAGGAAGCAGGGAGTTCCCGGTAAGTATGAACGTCTTTTTTTTTTTACAGGTACTCTATATTGTGATCGGTAGTCACTGTCCAGGGTGCTGAAACAGTTACTGCCGATCAGTTAACTCTTTCAGCACCCTGAAGAGTGACTATTTACTGACGTCGCCTAGCAACGCTGCCATAATGACGGGTGCACACATGTAGCCACCCGTCATTACGGGGCCTCATGCACACGACCATAAAAACACCCGTTATTAAGGGTCGTAATTACGACCCGAAATAGCGGGCCCATAGACTTCTGTTAGCCACGGGTACCTTCCCGTTTTCTCACGGGAAGGTGCCCGTGCCGTTAAAAAGATAGAACATGTTCTATTTTTTTATTTTACGGGTCGTGCTCGTAATTACGACTCGTAATTACGAGCACGGCCGGCCACGGGCAGCCGGCCGCTTTTACGAGCCGTGCTGTCATTATAAGGGTATGTTCACACGACAGCGTCCGTTACGGCTGAAATTACGGGGATGTTTCCGCCTGAAAACATCCCCGTAATTTCAGCCGTTACGGCATATGCAGGCGCTTGAACGCCGCGTCCATTACGGACGTAATTGGCGCTGCTATTCATTGGAGTCAATGAATAACGGCTCCAATTACGGCCAAAGAAGTGACAGGTCACTTCTTTGACGCGGGCGTCTAGTTACGCGCCGTCATATGACAGCGGCGCGTAAATTACGCCTCGTGTGAACAGACAAACGTCTGCCCATTGCTTTCAATGGGCAGATGTTTGTCAGCGCTGACAAACATCTGCCCATTGAAAGCAATGGGCAGACGTTTGTCTGTTCACACGAGGCGTATATTTACGCGCCGCTGTCAAATGACGCTGTCGTGTGAACATACCCTAAATTTTATAGCAGCACGGCCCGTAAAATAGAAAAATAGAACATGTTCTATTTTTTTAACGGCACGGGCACCTTCCCGTGAGAAAACGGGAAGGTACCCGTGGGTAACAGAAGTCTATGAGCCCGTTATTGCGGGTCGTAATTACGACCCGCAATAACGGGTGTTTTTACGGTCGTGTGCATAATGGGAGCACGGCTTGGAAAAACGACCGGCTGCCTGTGGCCGGCCGTGCTCCTCTCCTGAAATACTCTGTGCTGCCTTAAACTCTGTGGACAGGTCAGGATCCTGTTTCTTTTAAATGCTGCTAGGGAACCCGCTCGATCCACTATATAAGGCTGTGCTACAGTGCAGCATTTAAAAGAAACAGGATCCTGACCTGTCCACAGAGTTTAAGGCAGCACAGAGTATTTCAGGAGATGAGCGTGCAGATTCAGTGCTGCTGTGAACTCTGCTCTTACCATTACGTAGCTCTCAGTCTGTTACCTCTCCTCCACTACTGTCCTCAATAACACCTTCATGATTGGCAAGTCACCACGTAACGGTAAGAGCAGAGTTCACAGCAGCAAAGAGTATTTCAGGAGATGAGCGTGCGGATCTTGTGCTTGGTGGTGACTTGCCAATCATGTGAAGGTGTTCTTGAGGACAGGAGTGGAGGAGAGGTAACAGACTGAGAGCTATGTAATGGTAAGAGCAGAGTTCACAGCAGCACAGAATATTTCAGGAGAGGAGCGTGCAGATTCTGTGCTGTTGTGAACTTTGCTCTTACCATTACTTAGCTCAGTCTGTTACCTCTCCTCCACTCCTGTCCTCAATAACACCTTCACATGATTGGCAAGTCACCACCCCGCACAAGATCCGCACGCTCATCTCCTGAAATACTCTGTGCTGCTGTGAACTCTGCTCTTACCATTACGTGGTGACTTGCCAATCATGTGAAGGTGTTCTTGAGGACAGGAGTGGAGGAGAGGTAACAGACTGAGAGCTACGTAATGGTAAGAGCAGAGTTCACAGCAGCACTGAATCTGCACGCTCATCTCCTGAAATACTCTGTGCTGCCTTAAACTCTATGGACAGGTCAGGATCCTGTTTCTTTTAAATGCTGCACTATAGCGCAGCCTTATATAGTGGATCGAGCGGTTCCCCAGCAGCATTTAAAAGAAACAGTGTGTGTGTTTGGGTATGTGTCTTTGTCTGTTTTTATATGTGTGTTTGTGTTTATGTGTGTTTGTGTATATATGGGTGTGTTTGTGTATATGTGTTTGTGTATATATGTGTGTGTATATATGGGTGTATGTGTATATGTTTGTGTGTAGATGTTTGTGTGTGTGTGTTTTTGTATATGTGTGTGTTTGTGTATATGGGTGTATATGGGTGTGTGTTTGTGTATATATGGGTGTGTTTGTGTATATAGATGGGTGTATTTGTATATATGTTTGTGTGTAGATGTTTGTGTGTGTGTGTGTGTGTTTTTGTATATGTGTGTGTTTGTGTATATATGGGTGTGTTTGTTTATATGTGTGCATATGTGTGTTTGTGTATATGTGTGTGTTTGTGTATGGTTGTTTGTGTGTGTGTGCGTGTATATATGTGTGTAGGTGAGTAGAAGTATTGTTATTGTTCACATTGATAACTGTTTTTTTATGTTGTTGCAGATTTTGATGTACCGATTGGACTACATCTTCAATTCGTTGGACTACTGCGTAGATCTACGTTTTTTCAAATTTTAATAAAATGGTTAACGAGGGTTTTGTTGGGGATTTCTTATTTCAATAAAAATGAATTGTCTTTGTGGTTTTTTTTTAAACTTTATTAGTGCCTAGATAATGGCAGTTGGCTGATTGACAGCGTCCATTATTAAGGCGGTACTTAGTGTTAGCCGGTGCAGAGGCTAGCACTAACCACCAATTATTACCCCGGTACCCACCACCACCAGGGGTGCCGGGAAGAGCTTGGTACGATCCAGTACCCGACCCTCTGTTGTGATGGTCGGGTACTGGGGCGGCCGTAGGCTGGTATTATGAGGCTGGGAAGGGCCAAAAACAGTGGACCTTCCCACCCTTGTAATGCTAGGCTGCTGCTGCTGTTTTGTATCGGGCTGGTTATAAAAATGAGGCGGACCCCACGTCGTTTTTTTTTTTTAATTTAACAAATTTAACAATAGACGTTGGGTCCCCCACATTTTTAATAACCAGCCATATACAAGGCCGCAGCAGTCTGGCATTACATGGGTGGGAAGGGCCACTGGTTTTGTCCATTCCCAGGCTAATAACACTGTGTTGTATGTGGCTGGTTATGATAAATTGGGTGGAACCCCATGTCTTTTTTTAAAAATATGTAAAATAAATAAATAATTACAAAAAAATGACGTGGGGTCCCCCCCACTTTTATAACCAGCCAGATACAACACAGCAGCAGCAGCCTAGCATTACAAGGGTGGGAAGGTCCACTGTTTTTGGCCCTTCCCAGCCTCATAATACCAGCCTGCGGCCGCCCCAGAGCCTGACCATCACAACAGATGGTCGGGTACTGGATCGTACCTGGCTCTTCCCGGCACCCCTGGTGGTGGTGGGTACCGGGGTAATAATGGTGGTTAGTGTTAGCCTCTGCACCGGCTAACACTAAGCCTCGCCTTAGTAATGGATGTTGTCACTCAGACAGCGGCCATTACTAAAGTGGTAGTAATAAAATTTGAAAAGAAAAAGACAAAGATATAGATAAAATATTTTATTGAAATAAAGCACCCCCAACACAACCCTCATTAACCATTTTATTGTAGAAAAAAACCGTCATCGAAGTAGTCCTCGAAACCGACGTAGTCCAAACACCAAACCTGTAAAAAAAAATAATAATTAAATAAAACATGTCGTAGGCTTAGATTCAGTTTAATGTGTGATACTGACTGTTATACCATGTATAGAAGCCTGCCACGAAGTTGACTTAGATACAGGGCGCCAGCAGACAGTATCATACATGGCCATACAGACATATATTCAAACAAACATTCATGCAAACATACATACATACATGCAAATATATACATGCAAATATACATGCACATATATACATACATACATGCCAACATACATACATACATACATACATACATACATACATGCAAACATACACACATGCAAACATACATACATGCAAATATATACATGCAAATATACATACAAACATACATGCACATATATACATACATACATGACAACATACATACATACATACATGACAACATACATACATGCAAACATACATTCATGCAAACATACATTCATGCAAACATACATACATACATACATACAAACATACATTCATGCAAACATACATACATGCAAACATACATACATACATGCAAATATATACATGCAAATATACATACACACATGCACATATATACATACATGCCAACATACATGCACATATATACATACATACATGACAACATACAACATACATACATACATGCAAACATACATACATGCCAAAAAATATAATAATACGTTCATACTTACTTTCCTCCTGTCCGGCCTCCAGCGATGACGTTTCATCCATGTCGCCGCTGCAGCCTGTGATTGGCTGCAGAGGCGGTCACGTGGGATGAAGCGTCATCCTGACGTGCGTGACCGCCACTACAGCCTGTGATTGGCTGCAGCGGCGAAAGGGATGAAACGTCATCGCTGGAGGCCGGACAGGAGGAAAGTAAGTACGAACGTATAATTTTTATTTTTTTATTGCATTTAAATTGTATTTTCCGCGCGCCGAGCATGTACTGTCAAGGTTGCTGAAAGAGTTAGTGCAGCCCATTAACTCTATCAGCACCCGAGACAGTAGCATGCTCGGCGCACGTAAGTGACAGGTTCGGTCCGAACTAGTTCGGTCCGAATCTAACTTTTTTGTGAAATTCGGCGAACTTGCCGAACCGAACTTTTGAAAAGTTCGCTCATCTCTAGTCATGACGTCAAATCTTCTGCACGTGGCACTTTATCCAGCAGTGGTATGAAAGATGGATCCAAAAAGGTATGTTGAAACTTTTTGTGTGATGAAAGATTGCAGGTGCGTACGTGATCTTGACCTGTTGATATAAAAGACATGAGAGAATTTTTGCCAGCAATTATATTGTTAACCAGAAAAAATTGAGGGAAGTGTAACATCTTCCCCCTTAGGAATGACGTACCGCATGGCGGAGAGAAGTTGTAACTCACATGTGAAGTTTTTTAAATGAAAGGTTTGTAGTTTGGACAGTGAGGGGAAAAATAATTGTGCTTGCTGCTTTGTTGTAGTGTGTCATTTGTTATTTAGTTGTGTAAAATCGTTGAAGATTAATAGTTATTCTGTTACTCGTTTGCTCTGGGATTATAGTTGGGAGGTACTGACTGTCTGTAGGTGACAGAAAAGTTGGATATTTGTGGGTAATATCCTGTAGTACCACAAGGGCTTCAATGGTTAAGTCCTGATAATGGAGAATCCAGTGCAACAGGGAAAACATTGAATGTAGATTTGAATAATCATTGATACACTTTTAGCACACTGCCATTTTGTAATACTGTGTGCAAGGGTCCTTCTGTATGAACCAAAAGATATACCCCTGCAGTGAGGGGTTTGCATATGTTTGAAATGAATGTGACCAACTCCTGTTTGATTCAATGGAGGTTCATGAATATCGATTGTGTTGAAGAATTTGCTCTTGCAATTGTTGATTGGCAGCATTTTATCTGTTCTTCATGTTCAATACAGTGAGGGATCAGAGGAAAGGAGACCCTACTGCTAGAATGTCTGGAGGAACGACTTTTGATATCGTATTGGTAAAACGGTCTAGGAGATAGACTGGTCTGAGATATCTGTTGGCAGACGTGGCCAGTTTGCCTGGAGGTGGGGGATTTACCGGAAATCACCCTACTGCTCTCCGACCATGGGGTCAGGAGAAAGTGAGACAAAAATGCGGGACACCCTTGGGGCATGGGTCCCGGCCATCATTGTAGTAGAATGAGCAAAAGGAGCTGGGGCTTTAATTGTAAAGAATTGTTGAAGAGGCTGGCAGCGGTAAGATGGATGTTTAAGCGTAATTTCGTTGTAACCTGTCATTTACAGTGTAATCTCGCGGGATTACGCTTTCTCTGCTGTAACCACCACAGAAACAGTAACGAAGTGCAGGGATTGTGAATAGACGTCCCGTGGAATGTCTATTCACTGTCTAAACACTTCAGTATTGTTAATGTGTTAGTATAAGACAGCACATACTGATCTAAAAGGATCCCCATGCGCTGCCTAAATGAATGGAGAGAAGTGTATGACGCTGATTGGTCAGCGTCATACACTCCTCTGTACAACGTCCACTTGGTCAATAGTAAAACACGGCCAGTTGTCCATTGAGAAACTCATTAGCATAAATCTAAAATCGCTAATAAAGTGGTGAAAATAGATCGTTTTTTTTAATAAAAAGCACTGCTGTCACCTACATTATAGCGCCGATCTCCTTATGTAGGAGATAGGCCACTTATAATGTGGTGACAGAGCCTCTTTAAATGTGTATGACAGTAACCTAAATGTTGAGGTATTTCTGTATAGATGGTTCCAGATCCTTCCGGAACGGTAAATATGGCACTGGGTATGCTGTGCTGTAGTCTCCACCCAATATGAGGTATTGTGTAAGAGACCATCCCCCATCAGCAAATTTACCCAGGAGGCCGAGGTGACGTCACCCACAGATGAGTCTTTGCAGATTTAGATGGGGAGAAGGCAAAACAAAAATTGTGTCTGAACATTGTTTTTGTATTAATCAGGTATTTACAGGACCTGGTGGGGGTGGGGTTTAAAAGTGTCTTGGATCATCAGATGAATGTGGAAAAATAAAACTCCACCCTTTTGAAATAGTCTATCTATATGTGACATGGCTTTCCAATGTAAATTTGTAATGTAGAAATACTTCATCATATACAGTATGTACAAGACAGGATACGATGCACGGGGTAAATCATCCAGAAATCACTCTCACCTTCTTGTTCATCTCAAGGAGCAGAGCTGGAGGTATTCGCTGAGGCTTGTAACCTGGCAAAAGGTAAGACGGTCGACTCTAGGTACGCTTTTGGCATCGCCCACAATTATGGGCCCATTGGTAGTAGGAACTTTATTGGATCATCGGGTAAGCCAATTGAGAGAGCAAAAGAAGACAGAACTGACAACAAGAGTATGTGCAGCCAGGTGTCAGTAAATTGGCTTGTCCCTGGATACAATAATGCAACCACTAGGTTTGTATCAGCCTGCATGATGTGCACATGACATGACATAGGTAAAACAGCAAAGGTACCTATGAAAAGTGCACCCTGGCCAGATTACCCGTCCCAGCGACTGCAGAACCTACAACTACCTGACGTAGGTGTGTATGAAAAGGTGCTCGTATGTGTAGACCTGTTCTCAGGGTGGCCTGAAGGCCGGCCTATATCTTCTCCACTGTAGAAGTTGTGTGTAGTGACAGGGGAATCGTTTTTATCCCAAGTATTGAACTGGTGTTTGTATAATAAGATATCAGCAGTTCTCCAGATGTTATTCCAAAGCTAGTTTGTTTAATAACTGTATTCAAGAAGTAAAAACTGAGGTTAAGCTTCATGTGAACTTCTAGACCAGCGTGCCTCAGCATTGGACTATTGGAGGCATCAGATAAAAGGTACAGCAGTGGGATATTTACATTTGAAAACATTTCTTTGTTGTGAAAGGAAAATTTCAGAGCAGAAAATCCGGTGCAGTATATATATATATATATATATATATATATATATATATATATATATATATATATATATATATATATATATATAAAAAGAAGAAGTTACTGCTCAATGTGAACGTTTAATGTAAATATGTTATTTGTTTATGTTTTTCTTCAATTTAATTATCTGATTTAGATCAATTAGTGATTATACGATGAAAAAGATTGTTCTCCACAGGAAGAGTCCAACTGGGAGCGGAAGGCGTGAGAACCAGATTCTAACAGAATGTGGAAGGATAAAGGAAGGTAAACAGGTAGCACCCAAGGCACTCTTGATGGCACTTGCATTGATGGTGTGACCCAAGACTGCAAGGATCGATTTGGAAAGATCTAATTGGTATGTCCCAGGTTTTACAGCTGTTGCTGCTAAATTCTGTTAGAGCTGTTTGATTTGCCTACAGAACAGTCCTCGCAGACCGGTGCCAACTTTATCATACCCGCCTCCCACGAAGAGAAGAGACCTATGAGAGAGGCCTTCCCAGGCAATAGAAATCAGAGTAAGAAAAATTGGTTTGAGACACTTGGCAGATAAAACGTATGGTATCTGTGAATATTTTTGTGAGTAGGAGCTGTTCCCAGGTAATCACCTCAAAACAAGCTACCAATCCTGCTGAAAAGTGTAACACCAAGTGCAAATACAATGTACCCAGTAGCTACACATCTTCTAGGTGCCCTCTCGATTGGGACAGAGACGTTTTTCTTACATATAAAGGTGTTTGTTTGATTTAGTTTAAGGGCCTGTCATTGTTATTGTATGTACTTAGAACAATTTTTATATTATGTAGATGATGTTATCACCAGATAAGCATTTATTTTAACAATTGACAAGGGTTGGGGGTCCCCAGCAAGTGCCATTCAACATGAACTAAAAGACTTTAACATGATGAACTCCATCACTGAGATGCGGCAGGCGCAGCCTGAGCCAGTACAACGCCTTTGTCATGAACTGACGGCAGTGTCACAATTCTAAGCAGCCGCCCAGACAAGCAACTTGCCGGAGGAAGAGGACAAATGCGAAGGGTTTGTGGTAGTCACAATAAAACTCCACTAATCCGTCTACGTGGGAACTCACCCCAGGCTCACAGTACAGCCCGGTGACGTATCCTACAAGAGACGGTGTGTCTGACAGATGCGAAGGACCAAGCCATGTCCTGATGACATCAGCAAAGATCAGAGTAAAGCAAAGACCAAAAACATAAGTGAACCCATTAGCAGCATCCAAGTGTTTTAATAAATAAGTGACCAGGAGGAGGGTAATAATAAATCCCCCACTGGACACCACCGTACAGTCTGACTCCACAATTGTGTGGGTTACCCTAAGGGTGGCAGTTAGTGAAGAGCAGAAGATAGAAGAGGATGATGATGATGTACAGGACTTGTCAACGCACTGGTGGGACCCTATACCCAAAACCGGACATTGGTGATGGCATTATATTATTAGTTGTGGCCCTATTGGTATATTGTTTGAGGTTTACAATCATAATATATAATTTCTGTATATAATATGAGAAAAAGGGGAGTTTGTGAAGGATGGTTTATTTGCTTATATTGTCTGTATGAAATTACAATATGAATTACCAAGCAGAATGCCAAATTACTAAGATATGTATTCTCCATTTTGTATTCTTTACATGATGTGAAAATGATTAAAACAATGTTTAAATGATTTAATTTCTTGCAGCAGCCATCTTGTCTGGAGTTCCCATCTTGGTTCTTTTGTAGTGAATAAGAAAGTAATTGTTCCTTTAAGACAAGTATATTAACGCTGATTTCGTATGTTTCTTAGTTAGTTATCTTTGACCCTGGTTCCCATACGAAGCTTGCAGAGAAGGGACAGGACGTGAGATGGGAGGGCGGCAAATATGCTTGTGGGAATGCCTCCCCCATCTTACAGGAATATTCTTGCCAAGAGAGATGACACCTGTAAACCTGATGTGTGAAGAATTATAATGATGTATCTGCAATGTATCGTGTGTCTGTAATTGGCTGAATAAGAAATATTGTCACATTGTCTCTCATTGGTTAACCTCAAGTCTACACCCCATTTGAATGATATTATAATTGAGTTAGTTAATAAACCCCCAGAGAAGTATTTTGAGCATATCAGCAGCGTCTGTGTGTTATTTCTCCTCTCTCGATATATATCGGTATGAAATATCCAGATTAGGATGCTAGATAAAGTGCCTGGCGTGAGTGTCTGTTGGAACACTCGTATAAATTTCAGTCTAATATATTTTGAGCCATTGACTTCCATGACAGTAAAGATGCATTGTTCTCTGTCAGAAACATTCTGTTACTGATCTCAATGTGATGTAATGATGACTCCTGCTGATGCCTTTGCTTTCCATGTGTGCCAGCAAGTAGGAGCTGCCATGCTACAGCTATCAGTTTAACCGGTTACGGAGTAGGCTCTTTTACAGCTAAATGACCAGAGCAAATTTCACCATTTTGCTATGCGCTTCTTTAGATGACTATAACTCTGCAGGTGAATAAAGTTCATCTTTGAATTTGACACTCTTTTTAAAGGACAGATAGGGCTTTGTTTTAGTGGCATTTGTCAGTATATATCATTTTAATTTTTTTCTCTAAAGCGGGCAAAATTGGAAAAAAATGCAAGAATTTAGCAATTGCGTCAGTTTATGCTAGAATTTTTCACACACAGTATGGACCACAGACAAAATTAATCTCCTGTCAGATTCTTCCACTTCTCCCATGCATGGGGATACCAAATATGTGTGCTTTATTCCCTGTGCGGGCATGTCCCAGGGCTTGGCATAAAAGGAGGCTTTTTGGCCTTTTCGGTCCAAGAGTTCGGCATTTGATTTTATAGCAGCATACGGTTTTCTGGGGGGGCTAATGCTGCTGAAACATTAGAATCACCCCATAAATGACTTCATTCACACAAGTAGACCCCACAAGGTTTCCTTCAAGGGGTTTATCATATTTTTAGAAAGTCCAGCTTTCTTCTGAAAATGTCTTGAATAAGATAGAACAAAATAAAATGTGCATTTTTTTAGCAAATGCGTCAGTTTATGCTAGCATTTTTTACACACAGTATAGACCACGGACAAAATTCATCTCCTTTCACATTCCTCCACTTCTCCCGTGCATGGGGATACCAAATATGTGTGCTTTATTCAACGCGCGGGCATGTGCCAGGGCTTAGCATAAAAGGAGGCTTTTTGGCCTTTTCGGTCCAGGAATTCTGCATTTGATTTTATAGCCGCATACTGTTTTCTAGGGGGCCTAATGCTGCTGAAACATTAGAAACACCCCATAAATGACTTCATTCACACAAGTAGACCCCACAAGGTTTCCTTCCAGGCAGGGGCGTAACTAGGAAAGACTGGGCCCCATAGCAAACTTTTGACTGGGCCCCCCCCCCCCCCGGTAACCAACGGCGCCACAACTCCCGCCTTCCCGACAATGAACACTTATCAGTTCTGTGTGCCAAGTGTACTCTTGTTAGCCTTTTAGTTACAGGGTTACAAATAATGTAACGAACAGTTAAGCACTGTTGGGCGGTCTGAGGGGCCTCTCTTTCTAAGGGCTTACATGCCGTGGTTGCTATTGACCGCAGTATCTAAGAGGTTAAACGCGCGGAATCAGAGTGATCTTGGATTCTACCTGTTGCAGCGAGGCATCTGCTGTATCAAGGGCGTAGGTAAAGGCTCATAGGCCCTGATACAAAAGTCCTTCTTGGGCCCCCCAACTTCTTATGACCGACGGGCCGCAGCTTGCAGCTGCATCGCTAAGTCTCCTAAGTAACCCAACAATGCAGCACTAGCAGCCAGGGGCGTCACGAAGGTCTTAAAACATATGGGGCAATAGCCACAATTCATATCCACCAAAAAATGTGTATGTATATATATATATATATACATGTATATATATATATATATATATATATATATACCAGTAGAAAAAACGGCAGCACTCTAATTCAGTATATAGGTTCCAGTAATGAAGGGTGCCAGCTGATAGTCCCGATCCAAAGACCATACGTATATCCAAAAAGAAAATTCAGCAGCACTTGAGTAAAGGTCCCAAGGTGGGACGGAAACGTTGAATTGCCATGTTGGCTCAATAAATTTCACCTTTTTTTCACCTTGATCATTGGAGTGCTGCTGAATTTTCTTTTGGGATATATATATATATATATACCAGTAGAAAAAACGGCAGCACTCTAATTCAGTATATAGGTTCCAGTAATGAAGGGTGCCAGCTGATAGTCCCGATCCAAAGACCATACGTATATCCAAAAAGAAAATTCAGCAGCACTTGAGTAAAGGTTAAGAGGTGGGACGGAAACGTTGCATTGCCATGTTGGCTCAATAAATGTCACCTTTTTTTCACCTTGATCATTGGAGTGCTGCTGAATTTTCTTTTGGGATATATATATATATATATATGAGGCAGCATATCTATAGCACTACAACCACATAGCTATGGATAGGATTAGATACAATGGCTCAGCAGACGGTATCACACATGATAGGATTAAATATAGGACTCAACAGACAGTATCACACATGATAGGATTAGATATAGGACTCAACAGATAGTATCACACATGATAGGATTAGATATAGGACTCAACAGACAGTATCACACATGATAGGATTAGATACACAGCTCAGCAGTCAGTATCACACATGATAGGATTAGATATAGGACTCAACAGACAGTATCACACATGATAGGATTAGATACACAGCTCAGCAGTCAGTATCACACATGATAGGATTAGATATAGGACTCAACAGACAGTATCACACATGATAGGATTAGATACACAGCTCAGCAGTCAGTATCACACATGATAGGATTAGATACAGGACTCAGCTCACTGACATTGTGGCTCCAGTGCTGGACCAGGAAATGTAAGATAATAATTGCTTTGCTTTTTTATGTTACTACATTTTTTTGCCTTTTTTTTTTTTTTACAGGTTCGATTGTCGCTCTACGTCAATGAGTTATTTTTATGCTCAATAAAATGGTTAACAAGGGTTGTGTGGTGTTTTTTTTTTATTTCAATAAAATATTTTTTCTATGTCCTTGCATTTTTTTAAACTTTATTACTACCACCTTACTGATGCCCGCTGGATGATTGACAATGTCCATTACTAAGAGCGGGGCTTAATGTTAGCCGTGCAGAGGCTAACACTAACCCCCATTATTACTCAGGTACCGTCTGCCACCAGGTGTGCCGTGAAGAGCCGGGTACGATCCAGTACCCGACCATCTGTAGCGGCGGTCGGGCACTGGGCCGGCAGCAGGCTGATATTATTAGGCTGGGAAAGACCAACAATATTGGCACTTCCCACCCTTGGAATGCCAGGCGTCTGCTGCTGTGTTCTATCTGGCTGGTTATGAAAAATGGGGGGGGGGGGAGGGGTGTGTGCGGGGGATTTTTTACCATTTAAAAAAAAAAATGACGTGGGGTCCCCTCCCATTTTCATAACCAGCCAGATACAACATAGCAGCAGCAGCCTGGCATTACCAGAGTGTGAAGGGACACTGTATTTGGCCTTTCTGCAGCATCCCAGAAGATACCCTTCTGGTTCCCTGTTATTTGTATGTCATGCATTGTATTTGTTTTACATGTCTTTATTATTTTTCACACAGTGTGCTGTTCACCAGCTGAAGAGAAGGATGAAGGTATCAGTGGGGAGCCACTAGAGGGTGCATTGTACATCTAGCATTGTTTGAAAAGGGGGTGGAGCCTGGCTACAGCCCTAGAGCCTCACTCTGACTCAGTCTCACAGTCTACACAGAGGAGTCGGGTCGTGTCTGTGAGGAGACAGACATGTCTGCTAGCTGCTCTGACACAGCAGATTAATACAATCCTTTCAACTGGCAACAGGTCTCAGCACCTGCAGCCCAATGCAAGAGGAGGAACAGTAAGGAGATTGTAACCAGCATATCATCTCTATCATCACCACAGCAAGTATTATTTAGCTGAAAAGCTGTCTGTCTGTTTCTGAGGAGAAGTCTATATAATATTGGGCCTCAGAACTCCTGCTGGCGCTGTTACCGGTTCTGCCGCACGCCACAATTAATATAAGAAGTGTCTATCAAGTCACTCAACTACAACCCTCATCACTGAGAAAAGTGAGTTCATTTATTACACACGCTGCTGGAAAAGTGAATGATTTCTAGATATAGCTGGACAATTGAAACCCTCATTGGTCACCCACTGGTCCCTTCTTCCCCTCAACTGTTGAAGTGGACAGAAGATAACGTGCCTCCATTTTGGAAGACTGTATAAAGTTCTTCAGTAAACGTGAGTTATTCAAATCCCCTGTGTCGTCTGGTCCCTGCACTGCATAACATCAAGGGCACCCCACATACCACCTTGCCAGGCGCACACATACTACTACCACCATCACGGGAGTTGCTACGGGGGAAAAGACTATCACCACCATCATCCATAGTGCAGCCCCCCTGTCACTGTGCCAGCCCGAGAAGGAGCGAGGGAGGAGAGGTAGAGATTCCTACAGATACCTCAGGCCATACACCGTGCACTTCACTACTGCTCCCATCCTCCTGGGAAGCTCTTCCTCGTGGTTGCTGCATTTCCCAGCCTAATAATGCCAGCCTGCGGCCGCCCCAGTGCCTGACCATCGCTACAGATGGTCAGGTACTGGATCATACCTGGCTCTTCCCAGCACCCCTGGTGGCAGTGGGTACCGGGGTAATAATGGGGGTTAGTGTTAGCCTCTGCATTGGCTAACACTAAGTCCCTCCTTAGTAATGAACACTGTCATTCAGCCAGTGGCCATTACTAAAGAGGTAGAAATAAAATGTTTTAAAAATAAAAAGACATAGAAAAAATATTTTATTGAAATAAAACAAAATCACACAACCCTCGTTAACCATTTTATTTAGAATAAAAAGTCGTTATCGAAGTAGTCCTCGAATCCGACGTAGTCCAACAACCGAATCTGTAAAAAAATCACAAACACAAATAAACCCCCATTAGTAACACATGTGGTAGGCTTAGATACAGGGCCCCAGCAGACAGTAATGTTTCACTTACCCTTCTCTTCGGCTCTGGGCGCACCAAAGGTCCTGACGCCATCGAGCGCCGCAACGTCAAGATGTGAAAAAGACGTCAGGAACAAAGCTGCGCTCGGGAACGAGGAGGGTAAGTATATTGTTACTATACTAACAGGGGTCCTTGTAGTTTATTACATAGGGCCCCGGTTACTATAGTAATTTATAATAGTCATGGCGCGTTGGGCATCGGGCCCAGTGCCTTCGGGGCCAGGTCGCAATTGTGACTACTGCGACCCCTATAGCTACACTGCAACACTGGGCTGCATTATACAGCCGACACCTGCTGAGTATGGGGGCGCTCAGCCCGTTCCATACTTCCCCATGATGGCTGCTACGTACATGTACGTGGCATGTCGTTAGGGTGTTAAAGGGGTCCTCTGGACATTTCTTATTGATGGTCTATCTTTATGATAGGTTATCAATATTAGATCGGCGGGGGTCCAACTCCCGTAACACCCGCCGATCAGCTTTTTTGGAGGGGCCGTAGTACTCGTCGCCTTGGCCTCTTCAGTGTTTACCAGGCACAGTGCCGTACACATCGGTAGCAGCTGCGCCTGGGATTGCAGCTCAGTCCCGTTCACTTGAATGCAATCCCAGGCACAGTGGCCCCGTGTGTGTACGGTGTTGTGCTTGTTAACTGGGAAAAGTCAGACGAATGCTATGGTCCCATCAATCACGGACCCCCACTGATCTGATAGTGATGGTCTATCCTAAGGATGGGCCATCAATATAAAATGCCCAGAGGACCCCTTTCTTTAATGTAATATGTGTGAAGTTTGAAGTTATATAACGTGGCAGAGGGCAGGGCCAGGCAGGCATCAGTATATGTGTTAGGGGGAATTCACACTGAGTTTTTCAGCATGCTTTTTGACGCGGAAAAACGTGTAAAAAAACAGACGGAAACGGATGCGTTTTTTACAGCGAGCGCTAAAACCGCTCACAGGAACAAGCGACTTGCCCCTATATTCGTGCGTTTACGTCTCTGACCTCCCATTGACAATAAGAGGCAGAGAAATTTGCCTGCGGCGCTCAATGTCCGCAGCCAAAAAACGCAGCAAAAAACACGGCAAACAGCGTGCAGACATGTGAAAATCTGACTCAAAATTACAGGAGGAATTTTGACGCAGATTTTTCTGCCTGCAAAAAACTCTGTGTGAACAGTACCTTAAGGCTTCAGTATAGGTGTTAGGGGGAAAGTGCCACCTATTGAAAACCATGAAATCTTTCCTGCGAGCAGTAAAAAACGCCTGCGGGAAAAAGTTGCGTTAGGCTATGTTCACACGGAGGTTTTTGCAGGAGGAATATCTACCTCAAAATTCCGTTTGGAAGTTTGAGCCATATTTTCCTCTGCCTGCAAGACGATTTTCGCGCCGTTTTTTGCCCGCGGCCATTGAGCGCCGCAGGCATAAAACACCGCGAAATACGCTTTCTCTGCCTCCCATTGAAGTCAATGGAAGGTCAGAGGTGTAAACGCCCGAAGATAGGGCATGTCGCTTCTTTTTCCCGCGAGGCAGTTTTACTGCTCGCGGGAAAAAGACACCTCCCATTGAAATCAATGGGAGGCATTTTCGTTTTTGACGAGTTTTCCGACCCGGTTTCCGCGTCAAAAAACTCGTCAAAATACTCAGTGTAAACATAGCCTAATGCCCTTTCTTCGGGCGTTTCTGTCTCCGACTTCCCATTGACAACAATGGCAGGCAGAAAATGCATTTTTTTGCTGTGTTTTTCTGCCCACGGCCCGATGGCCGAAAAACATCACAAAAAACACAACGAAAAACGCGGGAAGTGTTCAAAATCTGCCTCAAAATTCCGGAAGGAATTATGAGGCAGATTTTTCTACCTAAAAACTTTTCCCTTCTCCCATGAACTTTTTAATTTGATGTACCTGTCCTCTGCAGTCTTAACGTCCTTCGCCCGTCCTGTGATTGTCCTCCGCCCGTCCTGTGATTGTCCTCCGCCCGTCCTATTGGATGCTAGTACTCCGGCAGTCCTGGCTCCTGACTGTACTGTCCCGAAGTCTCGCGTTGTTCGTTTAGCTCCGCCCCCTGTCCTCTCCCCTGCCTGAGCGCTCTTCCTACCACCTATCGCCATCCTATTCCACTGTGTGTGGAGGACTATCAGTGGAGTGCACAGTGTGCAGTGGATATCACCGGGCCCCCGGACCCCCCCCCCCCTGCGGCTGTCACCGGCCCCCCGGATGCCTAGTGTAACGTTAGTGTCGTGATGCTACTACTAGCATGCCTGGCACATAATGTAATGTGCCTGTCAAGGCGACACGGGCCCCCCCATGCCGCGGGCCCCGTAGCAGCTGCTACGGCTGCTACTGTGGTAGTTATGCCACTGCTTCCAGGGGTTTATCATATTTTTAGAAAGTCCAGTTTTCTTATAAAAGTTTCTTGAATAAGATGGAACAAAATAAAATTAGCATTTTTTTTTAGCAAATGCGTCAGTTTATGCTAGCATTTTTCACACATGGTATAGACCACGGACAAAATTCATCTCCTTTCACATTCTGCCACTTCTCCCGTGCATGGGGATATCAAATATATGTGCTTTATTCACGGGCATGTGCCAGGGCTCGGCATAAAAGGAGGCTTTTTGGCCTTTTCGATCCAGGAATTCTGCATTTGATTTTATAGCAGCATACTGTTTTCTGGGGGGGGTAATGCTGCTGAAAGATTAGAATTACCCCATAAATGACTTCATTCACACAAGTAGAACCCACAAGGTATTCTTCAAGGGGTTTATCATATTTTTAGAAAGTCCAGTTTTCTTCTGAAAGTTTTTTGAATAAGATGGACAAAATAAAATTACCAATTTCTTTTAGCAAATGCGTCAGTTTATGCTAGCATTTTTCACACATGGTATAGACCACGGACAAAATTTATCTCCTTTCACATTCTGCCACTTCTCCTGTGCATGGGGATACCAAATATGTGTGCCTTATTTATCACATAGAGATGTAGGAGGACGGACGATAGAAGAAGCTGATTTCACAAATCACCTTTTTTCAAAGCTGGTTTCTATAACACTTCCAAAACATCCGTACTTGAAGCAGAGATCCCAAAATATTCATCTAGAGGTATAATGGGAATTTATTTTTTTGGGTTCTCTAAAATAAGAAATTGCAGGTTTATGCAAATGGAGCTCTCCAGCAGATGAACTTTAGAAAATATGCAAACATGACATCCCCCCCACCCATTCCCTCCCTCACCCTTGGAGTAAAATCGGGGGGAAAATAAAAATGTAACGTAGGGCAAATATATTTTTAACTAAAATCTAATAATTCAGAATAGTGTGATATTTTTTAAAACATGGGTCAATGCACAGGCCTGGTTGTGAGGGACATGAGGGACAGAAATATCGGGAATCTTTGCGGTACCCGTCTTTTCTGCAGACGCGGCACTTTTTCTGGGGTTTGCTTCTAGTTGGTGTTGGGGGAATGCGAGTGATGAAATGTCTTTCAGTCAGTCGCGTGACATCCTCAGACTGGGGGTATTCTCTGGTGTCCTGAACGTCAAATATGATGCCTTCAATAATTTTCTCCTGGAAATCCAGGTATGTGTCTCTGCCTCTGTTTTTTTTTATAGAGCATAAATGAATTGTGGATTGCCACCTGTAGAAGATAAATGGCCACTTTTTGGTACCAGGTTTTTGTTTTGCGTTTTACTAAATACGGCTGTAAAACCTGGTCTCTTAAATCCACCCCCCCATGTACTTGTTATATTCGGACACGCTCACTGGTTTGTGCTTGTCCGATGTTGCCCCTCTTTCCCTCACTGCCACTGTTCCTGCGGTATGAATCGTGCTTAGCACATACACGTCTTTGCGATCCCTGTACTTGACCGCCAGCAATTCTTCAGATGCATAAGCACAGGAGTCCCCCTTTACCATGCGCTTCCCCACTAATTGCTGTGGAAAACCAATTCGGTTTTTGCACATGGTACCACATGCCCCAGTCCTTGCAGCATGCAAATGCCTAAACAGGGGCACACTGGAATAAAAATAATCGCAGTACAGGTGGTACCCCTTGTGAAGCAGAGGCTGCATTATCTCCCACACGATCTTACTGCTGGTGGAAAGATCAGGGGGGCATCCAGGAACATTTATTGTGCGGTCCCGCCCTTCATAAATCCTGAAGGCGGTGGTATATCCTGACCCGCTTTCACACAATTTGTAAAGCGTAACGTCATATCTTGCCCTTTTGGAAGGTAGATATTGGCAAAAGCTAACTCTTCCATGGAAGTTGAGGAGGGATTCGTCCACACTTACATTCTGCTCAGGGGTGTAGAGTTGCAGAAATAAATTATTGAGGGAATTTATTAGCAGTCTTATTTTGAACAACCGATCACGGTTTGCATCGGTACTAGGGGGGCCTGTGCGTTGTCATTGAAGTGGAGGAACCCAATTATTGTCTCATAACGAGACCTGGGGATTACTGCAGAATACACTGGGGTGGCTTGGGCGGGTCTTGTTGACCAGTAAGACCTAATGGAGGGCTTTTTGACAATACCCATATTTAGGCTTTATTCAGACGAACGTAAAATACGCCCGTGCAACGCGCGTGATTTTCACGTGCGTTGCCCGTAGCTATATTAGTCAATGGGGCCGTGCAGACATGGCAGCGTTTTTTGCGCAGCGTTGCTCCGTTGCCAAAAACTCACGACATGTCCGTTGATTCAGCGTTTTCAACGCATCACGCACCCATTGAAGTCAATGGGTGCGTGAAAACCACGCATGTCGCACGGAAGCACTTCCGTGCGAACTGCGTGTTTGCGCAACAGCTGTCAAAAGGATGAATGTAAACAGAAAAGCACCACGTGCTTTTCTGTTTCCGAACATCCAAACGGAGTGTCTTTGCGATTAGCGAAGCCGGACAAGCGAACCGAACTTCACCGGGTTCGGCCAAACTCTATTTGGTCGAACCCGGCAAAAAAATTATCGGTAAGCGACGTCAGGAGATAGTCACTGTCCATGGTGCAGAAAGAGTTAAACTGTTTCAGCACCATGGACAGTGACTTCCGATCCCAATAAACATGAACCTGTAAAAAAAAAAAGAAGTTCTGACTTACCAATAACTCCCGGCGTCTTCCTCCAGTCTGACCTCCCGGGATGACAATTCAGGCCAAGTGACAGCTCCAGCCAATCACAGGCCAAGCACAGCCTGCAGCGGTCACATGGACTGGCGCGTCATCCAGGGAGGTGGGGCCCGATGTCGAGAGGCGCGTCACCAAGGACGCGTCACCAAGGCAACGGCCGGGAAGTTCTCGGTAAGTACGAACTTTTTCTAATTTTCAACAGGTTTTTCGATAATGTGTTCGGCATTCACTGTCGAGGGTGCTGAAAGAGTTAGCTCTTTCAGCACCTTGGACAGTGACGGGCGTCGACTAGCCTCATCTCTATGATGGCGGCTGCGCGAAAATCACGCAGCCGCGCATCAGACACGGATGACACACGCAGCTGTCAAATGGTGTTTGCGCGCGCAAAACGCCGCGTTGTTTGCGCGCGCAAAAACGCCACATTCGTGTGAATCCAGCCTTAGGGTGAGCCCCAAAATTTTTTTTAATTCCTGCAAGTTGGTGGCCGTCCAATCTCTGGCATGGGTGGATGAAGGTTTCTGCATTATATACTGAGCGGCATATAAATTAGTTTCGTGGACAATCATATTTAGGATGTCGTTAGTAATAAATAAATGGAAGTAATCCATTTGGACAAAATTTGTATTGTCCACAGTTATGCCAGGAGTGGCAGTAAATCTGTGGATTCTAGGCCCAAAAGATGGAGCAGGTGCCCATATGAGAGCCTGAACTGGAGGGACCAGGCTGTCCCGCGCTATAGCGCTACTAGGCCCTGCGCTTTCATGTTCTGCAGTTTCAACTGCGCCAGGGACAACGTCCCCGAAGATGAACCTGAAGTGACGCTATCATTGTCACTACCTAAAACAGGTTCTATCTCTGACGCTATCTCTGATGCTGTCTCAGACTCAGACCACAGCATGGCGTATGCCTCCTCAGCACAAAAAACTTCCTCGCCATAACGTCACTAACACTAACTAAACAAACTTTTTTTCCTTTTTATAAACACACAAACTAACTTGTATATATATCTATACTACCGCTAACAAAAAAATAAAGCGCTATTGCTATATATATTATGTGTATATATATATATACAGTGAAAGAAATAAGTATTTGATCCCTTGCTGATTTTGTAAGTTTGCCCACTGTCAAAGACATGAACAGTCTAGAATTTTTAGGCTAGGTTAATTTTACCAGTGAGAGATAGATTATATAAAAAAAATAACAGAAAATCACATAGTCAAAATTATATATATTTATTTGCATTGTGCACAGAGAAATAAGTATTTGATCCCCTACCAACCATTAAGAGTTCAGCCTCCTCCAGACCAGTTACATGCTCCAAATCAACTTGGTGCCTGCATTAAAGACAGCTGTCTTAAACGGTCACCTGTATAAAAGACTCCTGTCCACAGACTCAATTAATCAGTCTGACTATAACCTCTACAACATAGGCAAGACTAAAGAGCTTTCTAAGGATGTCAGGGACAAGATCATAGACCTGCACAAGGCTGGAATGGGCTACAAAACCATAAGTTTGACGCTGGGTGAGAAGTAGACAACTGTTGGTGCAATAGTAAGAAAATGGAAGACATACAAAATGACTGTCAATCGACATCGATCTGGGGCTCCATGCAAAATCTCACCTCGTGGGGTATCCTTGATCCTGAGGAAGGTGAGAGCTCAGCCGAAAACTACACGGGGGGAACTTGTTAATGATCTCAAGGCAGCTGGGACCACAGTCACCAAGAAAACCATTGGTAACACATTATGCCGTAATGGATTAAAATCCTGCAGTGCCCGCAAGGTCACCGTGCTCAAGAAGGCACATGTACAGGCCCCTCTGAAGTTTGCAAATGAACATCTGGATGATTCTGAGAGTGATTGGGAGAAGGTGCTGTAGTCAGATGAGACTAAAATTGAGCTCTTTGGCATTAACTCAACTCGCCGTGTTTGGAGGAAGAGAAATGCTGCCTATGACCCAAAGAACACCGTCCCCACTGTCAAGCATGGAGGTGGAAACATTATGTTTTGAGGGTGTTTCTCTGCTAAGGGCACAGGACTACTTCACCGCATCAATGGGAGAATGGATGGAGTAATGTACCGTCAAATCCTGAGTGACAACCTCCTTCCATCTACCAGGACATTAAAAATGGCTCGTGGCTGGGTCTTCCAGCAAGACAATGACCTGAAACATACAGCCAAGGCAACAAAGGAGTGGCTCAAAAAGAAGCACATTAAGGTCATGGAGTGGCCTAGCCAGTCTCCAGACCTTAATCCCATTGAAAACTTATGAAGAGAGCTGAAGATCCGAGTTGCCAAGCGACAGCCTCGAAATCTTATTGATTTACAGATGATCTGCAAAGAGGAGTGGGCCAAAATTCCATCTAACATGTGCGCAAACCTCATCATCAACTACAAAAAACGTCTGACTGCTGTGCTTGCCAACAAGGATTTTGCCACCAAGTATTAAGCCTTGTTTGCCAAAGGGATCAAATACTTATTTCTCTGTGCACAATGCAAATAAATATATATAATTTTGACTATGTGATTTTCTTTTTTTTTTTTTATATAATCTATCTCTCACTGGTAAAATTAACCCAGCCTAAAAATTCTAGACTGTTCATGTCTTTGACAATGGGCAAACTTACAAAATCAGCAAGGGATCAAATACTTATTTCCTTCACTGTAGGCCGAAGGGCATTACCAAATATTCGTAGTGTCCATCACGTGTGTTAAATGCAGTCTTCCACTCGTCTCCCTGACGGATCCGGATTAGATTGTAAGTGCCCGCAGGTCAAGCTTGGAAAAAATTTCCCCCCCCCGTATACGATCAAAGAGCTCAGAAATCAATGGCAAGAGGTACCTGTTCTTCACCGTGATCTGATTGAGACCCCGGTAGTCAATGCAGGGTCGAAGGGATCCAGCCTTCTTTTTGACAAAGAAAAACCCGGCTCCGGCCGGGGATGAAGACTTTCGTATGAAGCCCCTCTCCAGATTCTCCTTAATGTAGGCCGACATAGACTGGGTCTCTGGCAAGGAGAGAGGGTATACTCTACCGCGAGGAGGCGACGAATCAGGAACCAAATCGATAGGACAGTCATATTCTCGATGTGGTGTCAATATCTCGGCCTCCTTTTTGTCGAAGACATCAGCGAACTGAGAGTAACAAGGAGGTGACCCTGTCAATGACTGATGCGGAGAAGGCTGGTATGGATGAACATGACCCAGACAGCGGTCTAGACACTTGGGGCCCCATTGAAGAACCTCTCCGGAGTACCAATCCAGGACTGGGGCGTGAAGACGGAGCCAAAGCAAACCCAGCAGCACGGGGTTGACGGCCTTGGGCAGGACATACAGGGATATAAGCTCGGAATGAAGAGCTCCCACTTGGAGTCTCAATGGCTTGGTCACAGACAATAGTGGGTCAGGCAAAGGCAGTCCATCTACCGAGGCAACGATTAATTGTCTCTCCAGCAAAACATAGGAAATTGAATAAGATCCACGAGGTCTTGACAGATGAAATTGGCTGCGGAGCCAGAGTCCAGGTAGGCAGAGACTGGATGAGGTCTCTCGCCAACGACGATGGTCAAAGGAATAAACAGCTTGGATGAGAGTTCTCTATCAATATGCAGTAGCGCCCAGGGTTGTCTCTCCAACCAATCCCAGGAGTTGGGGTTTCTTAAGCCTCTGGGGACACAGACGCACGACATGGCCAGCAAGGCCGCAGTACAGACAGAGTCCAGAGGTGCGCCTGCGCTGTTTTTCTTGATCGGACAGTTTAAGCCGATCCACCTGCGACGGAACCTCGGGCGCAGCAGAAGAACAAGGCAAGAGGTGTTGCTGAAAGTTGGACGCCAGTCTAGGAAGCCATTTTTCCTAAAAGAATCTCTCGGGATCTCTCTCTGAGCCTTATGTCCACACGGGTAGCCATTAGAATCAGATCATCCAGGGCAGCTGGGATATCTCGAGCAGCCAGTTCGTCTTTGATCTCAGGCGATAGGCCATGCCAGAAGGATGCTACCAAGGCCTCATTGTTCCAGGACAATTCTCCTGCCAGAGTCCAGAACTGAATGGTGTATTCGACCACGGAGACGTCCTCCTGACGCAGGTTAAGGATAGCAGTGGCTGCCGACGAGACTCGTCCAGGCTCCTCAAATACGTAACAGAACAACCGCACAAATCCCTGGAAGTCTCTGGTCTCGGGACCCTGTCGTTCCCAGATTGGATTCGCCCACGCCAGGGCCTTGGTGGTGAGTAGGGATATGATAAAGGCGATCCTGTTTCCGTCCGAAGGAAATGCTTGGGCGTGCAGAGTGAAGTGGATTTGGCATTGGTTCAGGAACCCCCTGCACGAACTTGTGTCTCCATGAAACCGAGGTGGCAATGGCAGCGAGAACCGAGAGTCCAAACTGGGGCTGCCTGGAGGTGTAGCAGGAGGGTCGATCGGAGGAGCTTGACTTGGAGTGGTGACGGAAGTAACTAGCGCACAAAGATGCTGTGCCATGGAGTCTACTGCCACAATGAGTTGATCCTGTCGTGCTTGCAGATCCTGCAGGTCCGCCTGCATGGCTTGGGAGGATGACAGGCTCTTGACTTGGACAGCAGGGTCCATGGCCTGAGCGTACTGTTACGGTGCCGGGTGTGGACCCACTGGGCCGTACCGCGTAGTGGGGTAGCAGCTGGCCAACAAGGTACACAACAATGTCTATAGTTCTGAACGGGTACCTGAGGCAATGTAGACAGTGGCAGGAGCACGACTTGACTTTCACAGCAGGTGACGCCGCGGATGCATCGGGAAGACAGGACTTGACTTTCACAGCAGGTGAAGCCGCGGATGCAGCGGGAAGACACGACTTGACTTTCACAGCAGGTGACGCCGCGGATGCAGCAGGAAGACACGACTTGACTTTCACAGCAGGTAACGATAGCACGGGATACAGGGTACAGGAACGGGTAACACTGGGAACTGGAAAACACTGGGAGACCTTTAGCAAGACAAACTAGGGTATACAACAACACTCAGGCAATTATAGTCCAGCAGCCATTTGGGCTGATAATGATGTTAGGCAGCTGGACGCGTACTGACCCTTTAAGGCCGTGCGCGCCCTGTGGGACACAGTCCGAGGACCCGGAAGAGAGTGCCGGCGTCTCCCTGGAGGGAGCGAACGCCGAGAAGAGAGACGTCCATGGCCAGGATCGTCAAGAGGTAGACGTAACATGTGATTTCATTCTGCAACTCTGAGCTTGTTTACAAAAAAGATTGATTACTTACCGGTAATCGGTTTTTCATGAACCTATGACAGCACACCTGGAGAGACATCCCATTCGCTGGACAGGAAGCCGGATGATATTAAAAAAGAGCCAACGCATCTCTAGACCAGATTTGTAAGGCGTTTACATGGAGCTCACCCCACACCTTTATTAAGCATTATAGGTTACAGCTGCATTCAGCCGCTGACCTGGCTTTTGGTAGGAAAGTTCTACAAGCGGTAGTCCCACCCCAAAAACTAGGAGTCTATTTTACATCTCCAGGGGTTTTGTCATAGGTGAAAGGGAAAAAGATTGATTACTTACCGGTAATCGGTTTTTCATGAACCTATGACAGCACCCCTCTAGTTTCTCCCCCTTCAGTAACTTCCTTAGAATCTCTTGTATATAGGATATACACTACCGTTCAAAAGTTTGGGGTCACCCAGACAATTTTGTGTTTTCTATGAAAACTCACACTTATATTTATCAAATGAGTTGCAAAATGACTAGAAAATATAGTCAAGACATTGACAAGGTTAGAAATAATGATTTTTATTTTAAATAATAATTTTCTCCTTCAAACTTTGCTTTCGTCAAAAAATGTTCCATTTGCAGCAATTACAGCATTGCAGACCTTTGGCATTCTAGCTGTTAATTTGCTGAGGTAATCGGGAGAAATTTCACCCCATGCTTCCAGAAGCCCCTCCCACAAGTTGGATTGGCTTGATGGGCACTTCTTGCGTACCATACGGTCAAGCTGCTCCCACAACAGCTCTATGGGGTTGAGATCTGGTGACTGCGCTGGCCACTCCATTACAGATAGAATACCAGCTGCCTGCTTCTTCCCTAAATAGTTCTTGCATAATTTGGAGGTGTGCTTTGGGTCATTGTCCTGTTGTAGGATCAAATTGGCTCCAATCAAGCGCTGTCCACAGGGTATGGCATGGCGTTGCAAAATTTGAGTGATAGCCTTCCTTATTCAAAATCCCTTTTACCTTGTACAAATCTCCCACTTTACCAGCACCAAAGCAACCCCAGACCATCACATTACCTCCACCATGCTTGACAGATGGCGTCAGGCACTATTACAGCATCTTTTCAGTTGTTCTGCGTCTCACAAATGTTCTTCTGTGTGATCCAAACGCCTCAAACTTCGATTCGTCTGTCCATAACACTTTTTTCCATTCTTCCTCTGTCCAATGTCTGTGTGCTTTTGCCCATATTAATCTTTTCCTTTTATTAGCCAGTCTTAGATATGGCTTTTTCTTTGCCACTCTGCACTGAAGGCCAGCATCCCGGAGTCGCCTCTTCACTGAAGACGTTGACACGGGCGTTTTGCGGGTACTATTTAATGAAGCTGCCAGTTGAGGACCTGTGAGGCGTCTATTTCTCAAACTAGAGACTCTAATGTACTTGTCTTGTTGCTCAGTTGTGCAGCAGGGCCTCCCACTTCTCTTTCTACTCTGGTTAGAGCCTGTTTGTGCTGTCCTTTGAGGTACACACCGTTGTAGGAAATCTTCAGTTTCTTGGCAATTTTTCGCATGGAATAGCCTTCATTTCTAAGAACAAGAATAGACTGTCGAGTTTCACATGAAAGCTCTCTTTTTCTAGCCATTTTGAGAGTTTAATCGAACCCACAAATGTAATGCTCCAGATTCTCAACTAGCTCAAAGGAAGGTCAGTTTTATAGCTCCTCTAAACAGCAAAACTGTTTACAGCGGTGCTAACATAATTGCACAAGGGTTTTCAAGTGTTTTCTAATCATCCATTAGCCTTCTAACACAGTTAGCAAACACAATGTACTATTAGAACACTGGAGTGATGGTTGCTGGAAATGGGCCTCTATACACCTATGTAGATATTGCATTAAAAACCAGATGTTTGCAGCTAGAATAGTCATTTAGCACATTAACAATGTGTAGAGTGTATTTCTGATTAATTTAATGTTATCTTCATTGAAAAAAACTGTGCTTTTCTTTCAAAAATAAGGAAATTTCTAAGTGACCCTAAACTTTTGAACGGTAGTGTATATGAGGTCATTTCTGTTATAAGTTTGGTAAAGACTCTCGAAGCCTGAGAGATGCCAAACAGGAGGGCCCTGTCTTGGAGGTGGATTAGGGAGTCGTTCAAAACTACTGCCACCCTCAGATACTTCTGGTGAGTGATACAGACAGGGACATGGCAATAAGCATCCTCCAGATCTATTGATGTCATCATACAATTCCCGAAGAAGAGATTTACAGTAGTGGGGATACTCTCCATCCGAAATCTTTTGTAAATTAGCAAGAAATTCAGCTGTTTTAGGTTTATTATAACCCTGAATCTGCCTTCCGGTTTCTTTACTAGAAAAGGGGGGGGGATAGTAGCCCTTCCCTATCTCTGGTTTCGGTACTGGTACTAGAACCCCCTTCCTGATAAGAGAAATAACCTCTGACTCTAGAGCCAGCTGTTTCTCTGAATATTTCTGCCTCTTTGTGGGGAGGAATCTGTCTGGAAGAGGGGTCATGAATTCTAGTTTGGCTCCTGTCTTTATAATATCTAGAACCCACTGGTTTGACGAGATCTTTTCCCATTCTTGGAAGAATAGGGATAAGCCACCTGTAGCAACAAACTGGAAAGTACAAAAGCTTTCCCGGGGACCGATTGCGGGTGCTGCCGTTGGTTGTCATGGCAAAATCATAGGCCATACAACGGCCTCTGGGTCTGCCATGCACGGAAGCCTGAGGACCAGCCGTATGCTAGTCCTCATAGGCTTCCTGTCAGTGTGGCTCTCAGTGTCACACTGACCATTTATAATATATTACACTACCTAGGTAGTTTATAGCAGCTATCAGGTAATAAAAATGTTTTATAAAAGTGTAAAAATAAGTTATAAGTTCCAAAAACAAAAAATGCTTATTTTCCTATAATAAGGATCTATGTTTTATTATAGGAAAATAAATTGAAATTAAAGATTGTAATGCAACAAATAAGCCCTCACACAGCTCCGGAGGAGAAAAAATAAAAAAGTTCTGGCTCTCAGAATATAGCGACAGAAATTGTGCAGTGTTCCAAAAGCAGATAAGATTGGGCACCATTTATCAGTGCGACACTAGCCACATATCTATGAATTATTATTTATTTACCGCATTATTATACCCTCTTATTATGCCCTGATGTACTCTGCCCACCTTACATATGCCCCTGTATGTAGGGTATGTTCATTGTGGTGAAACAATAGATACGACACAGCTTCTGGTACAACTGTTTACTGAAATCCAAAAAATAGGGTAGCTTCTCTTCTTTTGCAGAGCAGACAGTAACTCTGAGGTTGGGGACGTAGAAACCAATGGGAGTCCCCCTGAGAGAGGTCGGGCTTAACCCCCAAGTAACCAATATTTGGTACCTACACGCCTCAGATAAGTAACGGTGCGAGCTACCCACTACTGCCAGCATAATCCCAGATAAGAGATACACTCTCGGGCACGGGTTGCGTCGTGGGTGTCAGTGAACTAACCGGCCTTCGGGCACCATCACGGGCCCTCGCGGTGCTGTCCGCTACCTTTCATGACAAACCCTCTCTCGCCCTCAGTCGGCGGCTAAATTGCACAGCTCGCCTATGGCGCAACCGAACCGTCACAGGTGTTCAATGTCCGACTGTTAGTCCGAGACTGGTTTCTGTCACTCTGCTAGTTCTATTGTCTGCTCCTAGTTCCAATACTTGATATAGTTAACAGTTCAACAATCTTATCAAAGCATCTGACTTCAGATAACATACATCTTCATGAATAAGCGCAGGGACACGAGGATATTGCAAGAAATAGCGGCAAGTTAGAACATTTCAACAGGGTGACTCAATGTCTATTATCCTTCTTGAGTAAGGTTGGAGGCTCTGGAGATTTGGGCATGCAGTACGGATCTTTTATCCCTGTTCCTTATTCTGACTCGAGGTGATAACGGGGGGGGTCAGTATGGTACCTGGGCTCCTCAGATCAGACTTCTCCTCTGCCCGCGTCCAGGGTCCGGTTGCCTGCTGCCTCTGGCTGCTTGCTGCTCCTGATGCCCCATCTTTGCAGCTTCTGGGGTCTGGCTGTGTCCTTTTAGATGTGGCTGGGTCTTTGGTGTTACTCGGATCCGGCTTCTTCTGTTTCCTGCCACTTGTTCCTTATGGCCCAACGTGCCTCTGCTTTCGACCCCACCTGGCGCTACCGCTCCACAGCCTCACCGCTTGCTCCGGTCTCCCTCTTTCTCCTACAGCCACGCACTGCTTCCCGCACCTCCGACTCACTCTCTTGCCTCCTTCGCGCGCTTCTCCTCCACTTCCGACTCGCACGTCACTTCCTGTCTTCCCCTCTCACTGCCGGAAGCTTCATTTTTCATCCTGCGCATGCGCGAGCGCACCATGACACCGCCTCACCGCCGCTGTCATGGCAACTACAGTGCTCTTTCGCTCGGGAGCCGAACTCCCGAGTTACGGGTGACTGCCCATGTTCCTGCGCTACTCCTTCCAAAATATAAACAGAGTGTTGACCACCCTTACACCCCCACATTATAAACTGAAATACCAGCGAAACCTCAAACAGAACTATTACCAAGCTAAATCTGCGCTCCAAAAGCCAAATGGCGCTCCCTCGCTTCTGAGCCCTACAGCGTGCCCAAACACCAGCTTACGTCCACATATATGACATTTAATACCCGGGAGAACCCACTCAACATTGTATGAGGTATTTGTCTTCAGTGGCACAAACCGGGCACAAGATATTGTGCATTAAAATGGCATATCAGTGGAACATTTTAATTTTTACTTTGCACCAAGCGCTGCGCATTAACCCCTTCGCGCACCACGACTTAATAGCATGTCGTGGTGCGGGGGGTTATATATGGAGCGGGCTCATGCGCTGAGCCCGCTCCATATGCTGCAGGTCTGGGAAAACTATCCCAGTCTTTACTTAATTCATCCTCAAAGGGATATTTTCTTTTCAAAATTTTGGGAATGCCTAACTTTCTGACAGGGTTCCTCCATTCCCTTCTAATGAGGCTGGCCACATTTTTGTGAATATGAAAAGTCCTCTGTTTCCTAGGACACAGGCCCTCAAACATAATGTCCTGGATGGACCGTGGTTCCTTGTGGTCATCAATATTCATAGTGGCCCGGACTACTTTAAGCAGTTGGTCCACATCCACACCCTCTTCGTCAGAGGAATATTCAGAGGTGCATAGACCCACCTCTTCCTCAAATATCTCCTCTTCACTAGAAGAATTAGAAACCCCTAGGCCCTATCTTGTCTTAACAGATGAGGTGCTAGGAAGGTCATGTTTCTTTCTAAGGGATCTAAGGGAATTCTTAACCTCTGTTCGCACCATATATTTTATGCTTGTGGCAAGGCTGGTGGATTCCTTTGCCAGGATATTATCTAAACATAACTGGCATAAACGTTTCTGATAAGAGGCTGCTAGCTTCCTACAACACATAGCACACTCTCTGTTGCGAGTCTTGTCCAAATTTTCCTGGGACCCTCTCTAACCCAGGAAACATGTAATATACAAGAAAGGACAAAATTAAGAAATTAAAAAAGAGTTTGTTTGTCCTACCATGCTTCCTAGAAGATTCCAGACTGGGGGATCTTGCTGAGTCTGATCCCTCAGGTCGTTCGGCGCATCCTGCTGCTTCTCCTGGAGCTTCCATACTGGTTGCTTGGTTGGAGAAGGAGCCATCTTGGTTCAGGCCTTAAATAGGCCTAAAATTGGCTGGGGAGACTCCCAGGCTATGACGTGCTGTAGCCCCTCCTCCCCAACTGGATCTCCAGAACACCGCTTCCTGGGATGTTAGCACGTCACCCCCGCCGGATGTGGTCACTGCAGTGAGCCGGAAGCGGCCGAACGCTGGGCCACGAATCCTGGCTCCCTCTCTGTAAACTGGAGCCAGGCCTGACCCCAGGAGAATTTTATCTCCCCAGAGGAGACCCCACCCGTGGTGGGAGCTTACCACTTCCGTAGAGGGAAGCGGAGACCGGGAGAGGAGGGAGATACCAGCCCCAGACTTAAGGTTGCTCCCTTATGGACTTACACCTTCAGAATACCTCCGGGAACACAAGTGAGTACCTGCTGGAGGGTCTGCAATCTTGGAGAGAGTGTCTTGATCTGCAGGACAATGCCATCCGACGGACAGGAAACCTGACTGGGTGTATGGAGAGGGGTGTTTATCATCAGGTTTCCTGTCCAGCGAATGGGATTTCTCTCCAGGGGTGCTGTCATAGGTGAAAGGGTAAAAATTGTGATTTCTATGAGTGAAGAGAATACATATGCAGTACTGCGTCTTTTTAAAATATTGTCCTGTTTCAGAGTATAGATCATAGTTCAGTACGAGGAGTAGGTGGAATAGGGTGCTGACAATGTTTTTAAAAAAGCAATTATCCGCCTTTACGTTTTTGATATTGGTTCTCTGTTTAAATAAGGACGCTAGGGATTGGTCGCAGTTCCACAAGAAGTGGTCTGTCCGGCCTGTTGTACTTATGTGGTGTTGCTGTTGTGCGTTGCAGTGTAAGATTATTTTTGTTTATGACAGAGGTGGTAGATGATGGCTGGCTCACTGGTGAACCACTGGGTTCTCTTCATTTCTCTGATTGGCAGTACATTTTAGTGGTGTTGGTTATTTTGTTTTTATAATTTTTTGTGATTTTAACATTATAAAATTTGTGTTTTTTATAGACAGGATTCATACTATACAATTTCATGATTACATCTGGAGTTTCCATTCTCCCCTTCTTTTTGGGGTCTTTTGAATAATCTTTCGCCAATGGCCCTTCGTTATGTATGTTGATCGAATTTGATGAAACTGATGTAACCTCTGAAGAAATTCTTCTTCTTTTGATAAAAGAACAAGCGATATATGTTTTTAGATTTTTATACTTTCAGATTGATATATGCATTTTTGGATAAATATATCACTTTGTTTCACCTATGTGTTATTTATGCACTTGACACATAATCCTTTCATTGCACCTCAAATATACATTTGGTCATTTTTTATTCAATATTATTGATATTTGTTTTTATTAATTTTTCTTTAATATATATTTTTATTTATTCTTCATATTTTGGACACATTTTAATTATATTCACTTTATGCTTATATATTGTTCTTCACTGTGAGGGTGTGTTTTGTATATTATGTATATTGTATACCTCTTTTCAACAATTCTTCTTTTTTCTTACTTTTCACTAATTTTTCACTATATTCATTATTTAATTATTTATCATTGTATTTATCTTGTGCAATAACACACTGAATAATTTTTGACTATTGTACCCTCAATGCTTGTTAATATAACATCGCTATGTTTAAATATATTGTGTAACTTTGTATGGGCCAGATTACCTTTGCTGCACTTTGGGATATTTCTCTCTCGCTGTGTCGCTTTTTTGATTGGTGCACGGGTGACCGGCCTCCGTTCCGTTGCTCATGACGTGCCGGACTCTGGACTCACGTGACCGTGTCTGCTGATGCAGTGACCGGCGTTTCCGGCGGCGCGGCCATCTTGTTCGCCTCGATGAAGCGACCGATAACTACACAGTGAGGTAACTATTGCACTTAATGGAACATCTCTCACCTGTGATATGCAGCGGTAATTGCCTAGCCCCTCCTTAAAAATGGTGAACCCATTGTCTAACGCCACCCCCAGACGAAGGCATTAGCGCCGAAACGCGCGTTGGGGTGGACGTTTGCTGTGCCCTCTACTCCTGCATCTGTCATGGGTATATTTTATCCCTGTAGTTTGCTTTAGCACCTTTCTATGTACTATTACCTTACCTTTTTCTGCTGTTCATATGGACTTCATAATTTACTTTATTACCACTTTATATTAAATACGTCTATTCATTACATCACTATAAATATGTGGTTTCTAATATAGTCCATAGGTGAACACATTGATAGGTGTGCCATTGGCACAATTTTTGCATTATTTGCTTACTAGTGAGTTGCATGGCCAATCTTCCTCTTTTAACCTGTTGGTTTTTGGATTCTTTTATTTACTGTATGTCATTTCAATAAAGTATTTTTCTATTTTTTCATACTTTGAAGTTTTTTAGCATCTTCTTTTTCTAGGTTATATCTATATGTTCTTGATGCTTTTTGGGTATGCGCCTCAAGATCTAGCCCATACCAATTATATGTATACTGATTGCTGCTTTGTACGCGTTGGGCTGTTGGATCCATGCTGTATTTTTGGTTAGGTTATGTGGTGTTGCTGTTGTGTGTTGCAGTGTAAGATTACTTTTGTTTATGACAGAGGTGGTGGATGATGGCTGGCTCGCTGGTGAACTAAATTACTTGAAGAAGGGATGAACAAGCTCCTAGACTCCATTCCATCTCTTCCGCAACAAGCCTTCAAGGGCCATACACAATACCGTGCCCTCACCGTACATGACAACAACAACTATCATGCTGAACTTCAGCCACCGAGGGAGCACATTCTGAAATCACCGCCTTGGGCATCAACAGAATTTGTCCTGCCCCTGCTGTGGATATTCAGTGTCCAACACATAGTTAGCTAGGATCCAGTGTACTTTTTTTTTATCTGGTATAGAACACAACCTTCTCTGGATTGGTGCACAAGGGAAAGTTGCCCCATTCTGATCGGGCAGGATTATTGAATATAAACATTCCTGCCCTAGACTGATAACTATTATTGCCCTGCTCTTTTCCTATTAAAATTCTGATTTAATGTGGTTATTGGATGTTTCTTGTATATAGGATTGTTTGCTGCTTAACCTATTTTACTCCAAAAAATGTATGGTTGGCTTCAGGGGCGTAGCTAAAGGCTCATGGGCCCCGATGCAAGAATTCTTACTGCCCCCCCCCCCGCAAACTTCTCATGGCCGACGGTCCGCAGCTTTCAGCTGCATCGCTGGGTCTCCTAAGTGGCCCAACAATGCAGCACTAGCAGCCGGGGCGTCACTATGGCTGGGTTCACAAACCCTATTTACGAACGTAATTCGGGCGTTTTAGCATTGAATTACGTCCGAAAATGCGGCTCAAAAGCGTTGGCAAACATCTGCCCATTCATTTGAATGGGTCTTACGATGTTCTGTGCCGACGGTCATTTTTTTTTACGCGCCGCTGTCAAAAGGCGGCGCGTAAAAAAGACGCCCGCGTCAAAGAAGTGCCTGTCACTTCTTCAGACGTAAATGGAGCCGTTTTCCATGGACTCCATAGAAAAACAGCTCCAATTATGTCCGTAATGGACGCAGCGAAAGACGCCTGCACATGCCATTACGGCTGAAATTACGGTGCTGTTTTCTCCTGAAAACAGCACCGTAATTTCAGCCGTAACAGACGCTGCCGTGTGAACATACCCTCAGGGCTTAAAATGTCAGGGGAAATAGCCCCAATACATATGTGTCCGCCCAAAAAAAAGTGTGTATATGAGACAGCATAGCATATCTATTTCACTACGACCCTATACACTATGGATAGGATTAGATACAGTGGCTCAGCAGACCGTATCACACATGATAGGATTAGATACAGTGGCTGAGCAGACAGTATCACACATGATAGGATTAGATACACAGCTCAGCACAGTATCACACATGATAGGCTTAGATACACAGCTCAGCACAGTATCACACATGATAGGATTAGATACACAGCTCAGCAGACAGTATCACACATGATAGGATTAGATACAGTGGCTCAGCAGACAGTATCACACATGATAGGATTAGATACACAGCTCAGCAGACAGTATCACACAAGATACGATTAGATACAGGGCTCAGCAGACAGTATCACACATGATAGGCTTAGATACACAGCTCAGCAGACAGTATCACACAAGATACGATTAGATACAGGGCTCAGCAGACAGTATCACACATGATAGGATTAGATACACAGCTCAGCAGACAGTATCACACAAGATACGATTAGATACAGGGCCCAGCTCGCTGACATTGCGGCTCCAGCGCTGGACCCAGGATAGGTAAGAATAATAATTTTGCTTCTTTATGTGTTACTGATTATTTTTGTGTGTATGTGGTTTTTTTTACAGGTTCGGTTGTTGGACTTCGGATTCGAGGACTTCTATGATGGCGTTTTTTTTATTCTCAAATAAATGGTTAATGAGGGTTGTGTTTTTTTATTTCAATAAAATATTTTTTCTATGTGCTTGTATCTTTTTAAACTTTATTATCACCGCCTTAGTAATGGCCGCTGGCTGATTGACAACCTCCATTACTAAGGCGAGGCTTAATATTAGCCGGTGCAAAGGCTAACACTAAACCCCATTATTACCTCGGTACCCACCGCCACCAGGGGTACTGGGAAGAGCCGGGTACGAACCAGTACCCGACCATCTGTAGTGACGGGCAGGCACCGGGGTGGCCGCAGGCTGGTATTAGGCTGGGGAAGGCCAAAAACAGTGGCCCTTCCCATCCTGGTAATGCTGCCTGCTGCTGCTGTGTTGCATCTGGCTGGTTATGGAAATTGGGGGGGACCCCACATCGTTCTTTCCAATTATTATTTTTTTTTTAAATGACGTGGGGTCTCCCCCCATTTTTCATAACCAGCCAGATACAATAATGCAGCAGCAGCCTAGCATTACCAGGGTGGGAAGGGCCACTGTTTTTGGCCTTTCCCCTCCTGATAATACCAGCCTGCGGCCACCCCAGATGGTCAGGTACTGGATCGTACCCGGCTCTTCCCAGCACCCCTGGTGGCGGTGGGTACCGGGGTAATAAAGGGGGTTAGTGTTCGCCTCTGCACCGGCTAACACTAAGCCCCGCCTTAGCAATGGATGCTGTCAATCAGCCGGCGGCCATTACTAAGGCGGTAGTAATATAGTTTAAAAAAAAAACACAAAGACATAGAAAAAATATTTTATTGAAATAAAAAAAAAACCCACACAGCCCTCATTAACCATTTTATTGCTAATAAAAAAAAAAAAGCTGTCATCGAAGTAGTCCTGGAATCTGCCGTAGTCCAGCGACCGAACCTGTAAGAAAACACACAAAAAATGATTAGTAACACATGTGTTAGGCTTAGATACAGGGCCCATGTGTGATACTGTCTGTGGGACCCTGTATCTAAGCCTACCACAACGTAGGCTTAGATACAGGGTCCAGCAGACAGTAATCTTATACAGTATAAGATTACTGTGTGCTGGGGCCCTGTATCTAAACTTACAGTGTGGTAGGCTTAGATACAGGGCCCAGCAGACAGGATCACACATGGGCCATGTATCTAAGCCTACCATGTGATTGGCTTAGATACAGGGCCCAGCAGACAGGATCACGCATGGGCCATGTATCTAAGCCTACAGTGTGGTAGGCTTATATACAGGGCCCACCAGATAGGATCACACATCGGCCATGTATCTAAGCCTACCATGTGATTGGCTTAGATACAGGGCCCAGCAGACAGGATCACACATGGGCCATGTATCTAAGCCTACCATGTGATTGGCTTAGATACAGGGCCCAGCTGACAGGATCACGCATGGGCCATGTATCTAAGCCTACCATGTGATTGGCTTAGATGCAGGGCCCAGCAGACAGTATCACACAATCTGTGATCCTGTCTCATGGGCCCCCTAAGCCTGATACATCGTAGGCTTAGGGGTTGTGCAGTCCCTAAACATTGATGGCCTATCCACAGGATAGGCCATCAATAGCTGATGTGTCGCTCGGGACCCGCAAATCAGCTGTTTTGAAGGGGCCGCAGCACTCGTACGAGAGCTGCTTCCCCTTCATTTCACTACTTGCTCACACTGTGAATCGCCGACACGGATTCACAGTGTGACCGGAATGAAGTGACAGGAATGAAGGGGAGCAGCTCTCGTACGAGTGCTGCGGCCCCTTCAAAACAGCTGATTGGCGGGTCCCGGGAGTCGGTCCCCGCCAGTCAAGGCTAACCTTACCTTACCTTCCTCTTCGGCCGCGGCGGGAATTCTGTTGTCTCGATGCTGTGCGCGGCGCATAGCGCTGTGACGTCATGCGCTGCGCACAGCGCCTGACGTCAGGACCTCCGCTGCAATCCGGAACCAGGAAGGTAAGTAAAGTATGTTACTATAGTAACAGGGGCCCGCGGCCCGAGTTACTATAGTAACTTTTTATTGATGTGGTGCGGGGGGCCGTGGGCCCCCTGGCTTCGGGGCCCGGTCGCAATTGCGACCGCTGCGACCCCTATAGCTACGCCAGTGGTTGGCTTCCTATTAAATTTATCCTAGTGTATGCATGTCCAAAGTGTGTGTCTTTACATGTAGCAAATACAATAATGTAATACTTTGCCAGTGTGAATGCACAAAACAATCAACGTTAAAAGATAAAATTATTTTATTTTTTTGCTGAAAATTGGTTGCTCAGTTATTAAAATTATCATCATTGTTTATCAAATTGTTACATGTAAATGGACATCTTTTGTAATCAACTGCATTGCTAGTCTGATCAAATTTGCACTCCTAATACGTATGATGTTTTATTGATATTAACATCAATTTTATGTAAGTAATGATTTTGAGCATTGAGGATTAATGGGTGGCTATAAATTGTGACGTGTAACAAAGCTTTTATGGAGAAAGGAACTGATGTGAGTGAGTACAATGTGTGTACAGCTATGCAAATTATGTTGGAGATTATGGCTCCCAGGCTGCTGAAGCTTGGGAAACTATGACTGTTTGACAAAGTCCCCTTAATGGAATTACCCAAAAGTCAGCTCTTCTGAGGGACTGCTGTTCAGTGGTTGGGTCCCCTTAATGGAATTATCGAAAAGTCAACTCTTCTGAGGGACTGCTGTTCGGTCGGTGTAGTCTCGCCACCCTAATAAAACCATCCTGGGTGGGAGGATTTTGCTCTATGATCGCTCCCCAGCCACGGAAGAGAACCCTGTGCACGTTGTGCTATCATCCAGAGTAGGACCCCTGACATCAGGCTGAGATATGGCTGATGAGGCCTTGCTTGACCTCCTGTGGGTCAAGCTGGAAAAAGAAGGCTTTGGCTGGCTTACCCCGCTCCTTTAAGGTACTGCAGGGTAGGTTTTAGTCTTCCTGACAGAGCTGGTGTGGGCGAATATGTGGACTTCACAGTGGTGCCGCCCACCCTACACACCTGAGTCCTTCTTTTGCTCTTCATAGTAAGAGAGGCAGAGCTCCATCCAGGACAACCTCCTCCAAACGCCCTGCCTGATAAAATGAGACTCAAGTAAACAGAGCAAGCAGTACCCTGAGTCAGTGCTGGGTCACGTGACATACGAATGGCCCGTATCAGCCATGCACAGGAGCCTTCTAATAGCTGTGCTGTCATTGTTAATCAGCAGCATGTCCAGTTAACACAGGAATCTGGTACATCCCAGCCAGGTCCTAGGCCTCCTGGCAGACTTGCACATTGGTTTAGCAGGTAGGGTTGTCAACCTCCACTTCAGTAATTGCTGGACAAAAGTTAAAAATCAAAATTTTTATGGACACATTACAAAATCAAGAGCTAGCGATAAACCTGATGTACCCCCATCATCCCTGTATATAACCCCCATCATCCCTGTATATAACCCCATCATCCCTGTATATCACCTCCATCATCCCTCTATATCACCCCATCAGCTCTGTATATAACTAGCCATTATCCCTGTATATAATAACCATCATCCCTGTATATACCAGCCATTATCCCTGTGTATATAATCACCATCATCCCTATATATACCAGCCATCATCCCTGTATATAACCCCCATTATCCCTGTATATAACCCACATCATCCCTGTATATAAGCCCCATCATCCCTGTATGTAACAGACATCATTCCTGTATATAACCCCCATTATCTCTGTATAAAACCCTCATCAGCGCTGTATAAAACCCCCATCATTCCTTTATATAACCTCCATCATCAATGTATATAACCCCCATCATCCCTGTATATAACCTCCATCATCCCTGTATATAACCGCCATCATCCCTGTATATAACCACCATCATCCCTGTATATAACCAGCCATCATCCCTGTATATAACCCCCATCATCCCTGTATATAACCGCCATCATCCCTGTATATAACCACCATCATCCCTGTATATAACCAGCCATCATCCCTGTATATGCCAGCCATCATCCCTGTATATAACCACCATCATCCCTGTATATACCAGCCATCATCCCTGTATATAACCCCCATCATCCCTGTATATAACCCCCATCACCCCTGTATATAACCCCATAACCCCTGTATATAACCCCATCATCCCTGTACATAACCCCCATCATCCCTGTACATAACCTCAATCATCCCTGTATATAACCTCCATCATAATGTATAAAAATGTATACAGGAATGATGGGGGTTATATACAGGGATGATAGCTGGCTTGTATATACAGGAATGATAGGGGTTATTTACAGGGATGATGGGAGTTATATACAGTTTTAGCATTGAATTACGTCCGAAAATGCGGCTCAAAAGCATTGGCAAACATCTGCCCATTCATTTGAATGGGTCTTACGATGTTCTGTGCCGACGGTCATTTTTTTTTACGCGCCGCTGTCAAAAGGCGGCGCGTAAAAAAGACGCCCGCGTCAAAGAAGTGCCTGTCACTTCTTCAGACGTAAATGGAGCCGTTTTCCATGGACTCCATAGAAAAACAGCTCCAATTATGTCCGTAATGGACGCAGCGAAAGACGCCTGCACATGCCATTACGGCTGAAATTACGGTGCTGTTTTCTCCTGAAAACAGCACCGTAATTTCAGCCGTAACAGACGCTGCCGTGTGAACATACCCTCAGGGCTTAAAATGTCAGGGGAAATAGCCCCAATACATATGTGTCCGCCCAAAAAAAAGTGTGTATATGAGACAGCATAGCATATCTATAGCACTACGACCCTATACACTATGGATAGGATTAGATACAGTGGCTCAGCAGACCGTATCACACATGATAGGATTAGATACAGTGGCTGAGCAGACAGTATCACACATGATAGGATTAGATACACAGCTCAGCACAGTATCACACATGATAGGCTTAGATACACAGCTCAGCACAGTATCACACATGATAGGATTAGATACACAGCTCAGCAGACAGTATCACACATGATAGGATTAGATACAGTGGCTCAGCAGACAGTACCACACATGATAGGATTAGATACAGTGGCTCAGAAGGCAGTATCACACATGATAGGATTAGATACAGTGGCTCAGCAGACAGTATCACACATGATAGGATTAGATACACAGCTCAGCAGACAGTATCACACAAGATACGATTAGATACAGGGCTCAGCAGACAGTATCACACATGATAGGCTTAGATACACAGCTCAGCAGACAGTATCACACAAGATACGATTAGATACAGGGCTCAGCAGACAGTATCACACATGATAGGATTAGATACACAGCTCAGCAGACAGTATCACACAAGATACGATTAGATACAGGGCCCAGCTCGCTGACATTGCGGCTCCAGCGCTGGACCCAGGATAGGTAAGAATAATAATTTTGCTTCTTTATGTGTTACTGATTATTTTTGTGTGTTTGTGTTTTTTTTTACAGGTTCGGTTGTTGGACTTCGGATTCGAGGACTTCTATGATGGCGTTTTTTTTATTCTCAATAAAATGGTTAATGAGGGTTGTGTTTTTTTATTTCAATAAAATATTTTTTCTATGTGCTTGTATCTTTTTAAACTTTATTATCACCGCCTTAGTAATGGCCGCTGGCTGATTGACAACCTCCATTACTAAGGCGAGGCTTAATATTAGCCGGTGCAAAGGCTAACACTAAACCCCATTATTACCTCGGTACCCACCGCCACCAGGGGTACTGGGAAGAGCCGGGTACGAACCAGTACCCGACCATCTGTAGTGACGGGCAGGCACCGGGGTGGCCGCAGGCTGGTATTAGGCTGGGGAAGGCCAAAAACAGTGGCCCTTCCCATCCTGGTAATGCTGCCTGCTGCTGCTGTGTTGCATCTGGCTGGTTATGGAAATTGGGGGGGACCCCACATCGTTCTTTCCAATTATTATATTTTTTTTAAATGACGTGGGGTCTCCCCCCATTTTTCATAACCAGCCAGATACAATAATGCAGCAGCAGCCTAGCATTACCAGGGTGGGAAGGGCCACTGTTTTTGGCCTTTCCCCTCCTGATAATACCAGCCTGCGGCCACCCCAGATGGTCAGGTACTGGATCGTACCCGGCTCTTCCCAGCACCCCTGGTGGCGGTGGGTACCGGGGTAATAAAGGGGGTTAGTGTTCGCCTCTGCACCGGCTAACACTAAGCCCCGCCTTAGCAATGGATGCTGTCAATCAGCCGGCGGCCATTACTAAGGCGGTAGTAATATAGTTTAAAAAAAAAACACAAAGACATAGAAAAAATATTTTATTGAAATAAAAAAAAAACCCACACAGCCCTCATTAACCATTTTATTGCTAATAAAAAAAAAAAAGCTGTCATCGAAGTAGTCCTGGAATCTGCCGTAGTCCAGCGACCGAACCTGTAAGAAAACACACAAAAAATGATTAGTAACACATGTGTTAGGCTTAGATACAGGGCCCATGTGTGATACTGTCTGTGGGACCCTGTATCTAAGCCTACCACAACGTAGGCTTAGATACAGGGTCCAGCAGACAGTAATCTTATACAGTATAAGATTACTGTGTGCTGGGGCCCTGTATCTAAACTTACAGTGTGGTAGGCTTAGATACAGGGCCCAGCAGACAGGATCACACATGGGCCATGTATCTAAGCCTACCATGTGATTGGCTTAGATACAGGGCCCAGCAGACAGGATCACGCATGGGCCATGTATCTAAGCCTACAGTGTGGTAGGCTTATATACAGGGCCCACCAGATAGGATCACACATCGGCCATGTATCTAAGCCTACCATGTGATTGGCTTAGATACAGGGCCCAGCAGACAGGATCACACATGGGCCATGTATCTAAGCCTACCATGTGATTGGCTTAGATACAGGGCCCAGCTGACAGGATCACGCATGGGCCATGTATCTAAGCCTACCATGTGATTGGCTTAGATGCAGGGCCCAGCAGACAGTATCACACAATCTGTGATCCTGTCTCATGGGCCCCCTAAGCCTGATACATCGTAGGCTTAGGGGTTGTGCAGTCCCTAAACATTGATGGCCTATCCACAGGATAGGCCATCAATAGCTGATGTGTCGCTCGGGACCCGCAAATCAGCTGTTTTGAAGGGGCCGCAGCACTCGTACGAGAGCTGCTTCCCCTTCATTTCACTACTTGCTCACACTGTGAATCGCCGACACGGATTCACAGTGTGACCGGAATGAAGTGACAGGAATGAAGGGGAGCAGCTCTCGTACGAGTGCTGCGGCCCCTTCAAAACAGCTGATTGGCGGGTCCCGGGAGTCGGTCCCCGCCAGTCAAGGCTAACCTTACCTTACCTTCCTCTTCGGCCGCGGCGGGAATTCTGTTGTCTCGATGCTGTGCGCGGCGCATAGCGCTGTGACGTCATGCGCTGCGCACAGCGCCTGACGTCAGGACCTCCGCTGCAATCCGGAACCAGGAAGGTAAGTAAAGTATGTTACTATAGTAACAGGGGCCCGCGGCCCGAGTTACTATAGTAACTTTTTATTGATGTGGTGCGGGGGGCCGTGGGCCCCCTGGCTTCGGGGCCCGGTCGCAATTGCGACCGCTGCGACCCCTATAGCTACGCCAGTGGTTGGCTTCCTATTAAATTTATCCTAGTGTATGCATGTCCAAAGTGTGTGTCTTTACATGTAGCAAATACAATAATGTAATACTTTGCCAGTGTGAATGCACAAAACAATCAACGTTAAAAGATAAAATTATTTTATTTTTTTGCTGAAAATTGGTTGCTCAGTTATTAAAATTATCATCATTGTTTATCAAATTGTTACATGTAAATGGACATCTTTTGTAATCAACTGCATTGCTAGTCTGATCAAATTTGCACTCCTAATACGTATGATGTTTTATTGATATTAACATCAATTTTATGTAAGTAATGATTTTGAGCATTGAGGATTAATGGGTGGCTATAAATTGTGACGTGTAACAAAGCTTTTATGGAGAAAGGAACTGATGTGAGTGAGTACAATGTGTGTACAGCTATGCAAATTATGTTGGAGATTATGGCTCCCAGGCTGCTGAAGCTTGGGAAACTATGACTGTTTGACAAAGTCCCCTTAATGGAATTACCCAAAAGTCAGCTCTTCTGAGGGACTGCTGTTCAGTGGTTGGGTCCCCTTAATGGAATTATCGAAAAGTCAACTCTTCTGAGGGACTGCTGTTCGGTCGGTGTAGTCTCGCCACCCTAATAAAACCATCCTGGGTGGGAGGATTTTGCTCTATGATCGCTCCCCAGCCACGGAAGAGAACCCTGTGCACGTTGTGCTATCATCCAGAGTAGGACCCCTGACATCAGGCTGAGATATGGCTGATGAGGCCTTGCTTGACCTCCTGTGGGTCAAGCTGGAAAAAGAAGGCTTTGGCTGGCTTACCCCGCTCCTTTAAGGTACTGCAGGGTAGGTTTTAGTCTTCCTGACAGAGCTGGTGCGGGCGAATATGTGGACTTCACAGTGGTGCCGCCCACCCTACACACCTGAGTCCTTCTTTTGCTCTTCATAGTAAGAGAGGCAGAGCTCCATCCAGGACAACCTCCTCCAAACGCCCTGCCTGATAAAATGAGACTCAAGTAAACAGAGCAAGCAGTACCCTGAGTCAGTGCTGGGTCACGTGACATACGAATGGCCCGTATCAGCCATGCACAGGAGCCTTCTAATAGCTGTGCTGTCATTGTTAATCAGCAGCATGGCCAGTTAACACAGGAATCTGGTACATCCCAGCCAGGTCCTAGGCCTCCTGGCAGACTTGCACATTGGTTTAGCAGGTAGGGTTGTCAACCTCCACTTCAGTAATTGCTGGACAAAAGTTAAAAATCAAAATTTTTATGGACACATTACAAAATCAAGAGCTAGCGATAAACCTGATGTACCCCCATCATCCCTGTATATAACCCCCATCATCCCTGTATATAACCCCATCATCCCTGTATATCACCTCCATCATCCCTCTATATCACCCCATCAGCTCTGTATATAACTAGCCATTATCCCTGTATATAATAACCATCATCCCTGTATATACCAGCCATTATCCCTGTGTATATAATCACCATCATCCCTATATATACCAGCCATCATCCCTGTATATAACCCCCATTATCCCTGTATATAACCCACATCATCCCTGTATATAAGCCCCATCATCCCTGTATGTAACAGACATCATTCCTGTATATAACCCCCATTATCTCTGTATAAAACCCTCATCAGCGCTGTATAAAACCCCCATCATTCCTTTATATAACCTCCATCATCAATGTATATAACCCCCATCATCCCTGTATATAACCTCCATCATCCCTGTATATAACCGCCATCATCCCTGTATATAACCACCATCATCCCTGTATATAACCAGCCATCATCCCTGTATATAACCCCCATCATCCCTGTATATAACCGCCATCATCCCTGTATATAACCACCATCATCCCTGTATATAACCAGCCATCATCCCTGTATATGCCAGCCATCATCCCTGTATATAACCACCATCATCCCTGTATATACCAGCCATCATCCCTGTATATAACCCCCATCATCCCTGTATATAACCCCCATCACCCCTGTATATAACCCCATAACCCCTGTATATAACCCCATCATCCCTGTACATAACCCCCATCATCCCTGTACATAACCTCAATCATCCCTGTATATAACCTCCATCATAATGTATAAAAATGTATACAGGAATGATGGGGGTTATATACAGGGATGATAGCTGGCTTGTATATACAGGAATGATAGGGGTTATTTACAGGGATGATGGGAGTTATATACAGGGATGATGGGGTTATATACAGGGACCCCCATCATTCTCATATATAACCCCCATCATCTTCTTTGTCACAATCTGTGGGTATGTGAACCCACTAGGCCGCACCGCCGCAGCGGGGAGGCAGCTAGCAAAACAACAGAGCACCCAATCAATACAGAGTCCAGCACAAGGGTACCTGAATAGTCCAGACAGTGGCAGAGGCTTTAGCATGGATGGAGGTGGGTGCAGCAGGTTGCGCCAGATGTGGCGGTTGACAGCAGGTGCAGCAGGTTGCGCCAGACGTGGCGGATGACAGCAGGTGCAGCGGGTTGCACCAGATGTGGTGGATGACAGCAGGTGCAGTAGGATGCACCAGACGTGGCGGACGACAACAGGAGCAGCAGAACACGACTCCAATCACTAACAGGCTCAGGAACAATAACACAGCACTGGATACAAGAGGGCAGGTAGCAGGGCACGGGAACACTGGGAATAGGGTAAACACTAAGGGACCATTTCCAAAGGCTAACATGGGAATTATTAACAATGCTCAGGTAAGGAGTGAAGGGGCAGGGTCCTTCTTATAGTCCATGTTGATCTGGGAGTAATTAGTCAATTCTTAACACGTGTGCACGCTAGCCCTTTAAAGCCAGGTATGAGCTAGTGCGCGCACCCTAGTGGTCAATGCAGGACAGGATGGCCGCATGTGCTGGCATTCTCGGGGAGATAGACATCGGCAGGATGAAAGGGGTCTGCGGTCTGCGAGGAATCTCTTAATATAACCCCATTGAGGGGCATTGAGGTTTTCTTCTGGCTCTCAGGACCTCTCCTCAGGAACAAACCCTCTCCAGTCCACCAAATAGAAAGTCCTTCCTCTAACCCTTTTGCAGTCCAGGATCTCCTTCACCTCAAACACATCAGATGAACTGCTGGGAGTAACTGCAGGACTGGGAGTCTTACTGTAGCGGTTCAGGACCACCGGTTTCAGGAGGGACACATGAAAGGAGTTGGGGATTCTGAGGGTAGGAGGCAGCCGAAGCTTATAGGAGACAGGGTTTATCAGTTGTAGTAAATCACTGTAATTCTCAATTTCCGTTAGTTTTCCCCAACATGTGTAGTTAAGATTATTTTTACTGAGTCTCTGACCTGTTTAAGGGATATATAAATTGGCAGTCAACACTTCACTGCCAATGTTTGTTTCATAAGTATGTCAGCTTATACAAGATAAATGATACAATGTATCAAGAATATGTGTCTAGTGCTTTCGCACTTTGCATTGACACAAAATTAATCTAGTGTGGTAGGTAATAATGCTAAAAATATAACATATCACATATATTTATGTCCAGTTTGTACCTTAGTTACTATCTATTTTTATTAGTTTTTTAAATGTTTGTAAACTGGACATAGAATATCAGAGATATAGGTGGGGCCCAATAGCCACACCTATAGAGATCTGCACAAGGTAGATAGATCCAATCCAAGTCCAGCACATCCAAGTTAGGTGCAAGGAATATTGTTCAAGTGCTAAGACCCTTAATTCCTATCCTACTCACTATTAGCTCTATGCGTTTCTTTGCTATCTATTTCTGCCGCAAATCTTCAGGAGCCTACAGCAATCAATCTATTAGACCTTCTAGCATTCTAGAAGCCTAAGTGTACATGCGCTGAATGCAACAAATCGTGCTACAACGTGGACATAGTAAGCTAGCTAAATTTATCTGTTGTAGTATCTCATAGGGTCCGATAAACCTGGGCGCAAAACTGTACGAAGGCACCTTTAGACTAATATTCCATGAGGACAGACAGAATTTGGTACCTGGAAGATACTGAGGTGGCTCTCCTCTTTTTATATCCGCTTTTCACTTCATGAAATCGACTGCTAGCAGAATAGAGGACCGGGTCTGTTGCCAGATTTGCAGAAAGTCCGCAAATGCAGAGTCAGCAGCGGGTACCTGAGATGTAGCCGACACAGGAAGAGGGAATCTAGGATGTTGACTGTACACAATGTAGAATGGAGTGGAAGTGGTGGACTCCTGTGATTGTTTTATGAGAACTCAGCCCATGGAAGAAGCTGTACCCAGTCATCATGCTGCATGGAGATAAAGTGGCGGAGATAATTCCTTATGATCTGCTTAATCCTCTCAACTTGGCCATTGGACTGGGGGTGATAAGCTGAGGAAAAGTCCAATCTAACATCCAGGAGTTTACAGAGGGTTCTCCAGAATTTCAAGGTGAACTGAACCTGCCGATCAGACACGATGTGAAGGGGCAAGCCATGCAAACGGAAGAAGTGCTGGATAAAGAGATTTGCCAGTTTAGGAGCAGAAGGAAGACCAGTCAGCGAGAGAAAATGTGCCATCTTCGAGAACCAGTCCACCACCACCCAGACAGTGTTGCATCCTGCTGAGGGAGGAAGGTCTGTGACAAAGTCTAACACAATGTGCTGCCAGGGGGCATTGGGTACAGGCAGAGGTTGGAGCAGGCCGGCAGGCTTGGAGTGAGCAGCCTTGTTAGAAGCACACACCGTGCAAGAAGAGACAAAGTCCAGAACATCTTTAGGTAGTGTGGGCCACCAGAAATGACAAGTAATCAGGTCTCGGCTCTTACGAACACCAGCGTGCCAAGCCAGTTTACAGCTGTGTCCCCAGTGGAGAATTCTTCTCCTGTCTGCCAACCGAACATATGGAGCAAATCCCTACTCCTCATCACTCTAGATCAGTGGTTCCCAATCGGGGTGCCGCGAGAACCGTCCCGGGGTGCCGCGGCACTCCGCTCATCCACTGCAAAAAAAAAAAGTTGTTTTTTTTGCTACAAGCTCCGCCCCCGACGTTGTAGCAGAGGTGACGCGTGGACGTCTGTTACGAGTACTGCCGACCACTTCCCACTAGAAGCCTGACGGATGGAGAGGAGCCATTAACGTGGTGCAGGGTAAGTATTTTTTTTCTTTAGTTTGTTAGCAGTTTTGTGAGAAATGGAGCCAGGGGAATGCTGAAAGTTGTAGTTCTCTCCTCTTATACCTCCTCTCTGTAATGTCCTCTGATATCCCATAATAACGTCCTGGACATGCTGGGAGTTGTAGTTCTCTCCTCTTATACCTCCTCCCTGTAATGTCCTCTGATATCCCATAATAACAGCCTGGACATGCTGGGAGTTGTAGTTCTGTCCTCTTATACCTCCTCCCTGTAATGTCCTCTGATATCACATAACAGTATGGACATGCTGGGAGTTGTAGTTCTCTCCTCTTATACCTCCTCCCTGTAATGTCCTCTGATATCACATAACAGTATGGACATGCTGGGATTTGTAGTTCTCTCCTCTTATACCTCCTCCCTGTAATGTCCTCTGATATCCCATAATAACAGTGTGAACATGCTGGTAGTTGTAGTTCTGTCCTCTTATACCTCCTCCCTGTAATGTCTTCTGATATCCCATAATAGCAGTCTGGACATGCTGGTAGTTGTAGTTCTGTCCTCTTATACCTCCTCCCTGTAATGTCCTCTGATATCCCATAATAACATCCTGGACGTGCTGGAAGTTGTAGTTCTCTCCTCTTATACCTCCTCCCTGTAATGTCCTCTGATATCCCATAATAACGTCCTGGACATGCTGGTAGTTGTAGTCCTCTCCTTTTATACCTCCTCTCTGTAATGTCCTCTGATATCCCATAATAACAGCCTGGACATGCTGGAGGTTGTAGTTCTCTCCTCTTATACCTCCTCCCTGTAATGTCCTCTGATATCCCATAATAACAGCCTGGACATGCTGGAAGTTGTAGTTCTCTCCTCTTATACCTCCTCCCTGTAATGTCCTCTGATATCCCATAATAACCTCCTGGACATGCTGGAAGTTGTAGTTCTCTCCTCTTATACCTCCTCCCTGTAATGTCCTCTGATATCTCATAACAGTCTGGACATGCTGGGAGTTGTAGTTCTCTCCTCTTAAATCTCCTCCCTGTAATGTTCTCTGATATCCCATAATAACAGTGTGGACATGCTGGTAGTTGTAGTTCTGTCCTCTTATACCTCCTCCCTGTACTGTCCTCTGATATCCCATAATAACGTCCTGGACATGCTGGTAGTTGTAGTCCTCTCCTCTTATACCTCCTCTCTGTAATGTCCTCTGATATCCCATAATAACAGCCTGGACATGCTGGAAATTGTAGTTCTCTCCTCTTATTCCTCCCAGTAATGTCCTCTGATATCCCATAATAACAGCCTGGACATGCTGGTAGTTGTAGTTCTCTCCTCTTATACCTCCTCCCTGTAATGTCCTTTGATATCTCATAACAGTCTGGACATGCTGGGAGTTGTAGTTCTCTCCTCTTATATCTCCTCCCTGTAATGTCCTCTAATATCCCATAATAACAGTCTGGACATGCTGGTAGTTGTAGTTCTCTCCTCTTATACCTCCTCCCTGTAATGTCCTCTGATATCTCATAACAGCCTGGACATGCTGAGAGTTGTAGTTCTCTCCTTCTACCTCCTCCTCCTGTAAACTTTCTCCGATATCACATAACATCCTGGACATGCTGGGAGTTGTAGGTTATAGTTCTCTCCTCTTATATCTCCTCCATGTAATGTCTATTGATATCACATAATAATAGCCTGGACATGCTGGGAGTTGTTGTACTTATACCTCCTTATTTAATCCTTCCCAAGGAGTAAGCACACTTTCTCTCTGTGATGGTCACTTTATCGGAAGGGGGGACTGAGGCTGATGGTGACTTTACTGGGGGGGCGCTCGTTTGGTGCTTTTTTGTCTGCGGTTTTTGCATTCGCTTCAACGGCTTAAAAAAACACAGCAAAAAAAAAAAGTCAAACAACGCTGTCAATTCAAAATCTGCCTCAAAATTCCTAAATGAATTTGTAGGCAGATTTTTAGTTTCTGCCTTACAAAAAAAACGTTGTGTGAACATACCCTAAGAGTGTACCCTAAGAGTGTACTGCTTGTTTTTAGCCATTTTTTGTCGTTTTGTAAACAATTTTTGGTAGGGGTGCCCTGAGAATTTTTTTTTTTTCCTAGGGTGCCTCGAGCCTGAAAAGGTTGGGAAACTCTGCTCCAGATGTTAGTGCACTTTATTCCAACATCGAGCACACTATAGGATTGAAAAGCGTTAGAAGCACTCTCAATAAAGACCCTACTTTAATGCCAGCTCAGGTTAATTTCATTTGCCAAGGGCTTGAGTTCATCCTTAAAAACAATATATTCTCATTCGACCAATCTATCTACCATCAAATCAGGGGGACTGTTATGGGTACAAGAGCAGCCCCCAGTTACGCTAACATCTTCATGGGGGCTTTCGAGGAACTACACATATGGAAAAAAAAACTTGTTTTTGCCCTACATCCGTCTATATGCAGGATATATTGACGATTTATTTTTGATCTGGGATGGGGACCATGAAAGTGCTAGCCATTTCTGTCACTCCCTTAATAGCAACAATTGGGGGATTAATTTTACTTACACTATCAAACAGGACACTATTGATTACCTTGATTTATCAATCTCAATAACAGAGAAAAAAATCACCACCCGTACACACTTCAAAACCGTAGATACTAATAGCTACCTCAACTATACAAGCGGTCACTACTCCAAGTGGATAAGCAATATCCCCTTTGGCCAGTATAAAAGGATACGGAAGAATTGCACACTAGACACAGACTTCCAAAAACAGAGTCGGGTGTTGCATAAACGTTTCAGAGAGAAGGGATATCCCAATTATGTACTAGCCCAAGCCTACAAAAGAACAAGCAAATTAACACAAAAAGAATGCCTCTTACCGAAACCAGAAAAACAAAACACATTTCAAAATCCACATAATACAAAGAAGAACCCGGCTCTCAAACCAGAGCTCAATTTTGATTTTAATTTTATCACCACATACAATATAGCTCACAAAAAAATCAAGGACAGCCTGGCCAAACATTGGCACATCCTACAGCACGACCCCTTTCTTAAAACTATTCTCCCCCCGAAACCCCACTTGACATTTAGGAGAGCTCCCACTATTAAAAATATTTTAGCCCCCAGTAGGGTAAATTTTCCACAAATTGGGACAAAACTTCCATACTTTCAGCCCCAAATTAAGTTCAAAGTGGGGAGTTTTAAATGTGGCACACCTAGGTGCCTATGCTGTCATACTATCACCCACAATACCACCACCTTTTGTTCAAATCATAATAGGAATACATTTAACATATAGAAAAAACTCAACTGTTAATCACAGTTCATAATCAATTTAATAGATTGTGTCTGCGGAGCTCAATATATGTGGGGAGAACTATTCAACCCCTTCACTGTAGACTAATAAACATAGGTCTAACTGTAACAAAAAATTCCTCATGCACAGTGTCCCAAAACATTGCACATTTAAGCATAAAGGGGAATTTGGGTGTTCTAAAATAACCCCAATTGACCAAATAGATGAACACCTTCCCAACTGGTTCAACTCTTTGTGCAAAAGAGAGGTCTATTGGATCTACAAATTAGATACCTTGGTGTCCCATGGTTTAAATTAATTGACTGAAACTATCATCTAGCGTATCCAGCAGTTTCCCTATGAACGGGTCCCTTACCCTCTTATGTCTACCTCACATTGACATATATCCAGCACATACAATAGTTCCCTTTTTGATCTGGACCCCGTGACCCCAATAGGTGCACTTACTTACCAATCTAAGGATTATCATTGAATTCCCCCACAGAACGGCTACCCACCCAGAATGAATAGCTATCAGCACCACATAAACTTATCTCCGTCTCTTCGTTTTTCCCTATCGACTCCACTGAGCTTCCACAGTCCCAGCAAGCGTCAGGTTACCTTAGTTACAAAATGGGACTACATTTCATTATAGTAGCTCTCTTTATAGAGCACTCACTAACCCTCTAAAACTCCACCAAAGCCTCCAACTCCCGGGCTACAGACCACTACCATTTCCAGTGGCACGATCATGCAGACTGCAGCAGGCCAGTTTCTTCATTCTATATACAGGTATGATTTTAAAAAAAAATGTGCTACAATATTTTCTAAAATGGGAGGGTCTGAGGTCCTGGTACCTACACCAGGAGCAACGTCTCCACTGCCTGAGTCGGTCTTAGCTAATTTAGGTATGTTGCTTAGGGGCTTCTATTTTTGTGGCATTGGGAAAGCATGTATCTCTGGAAATAGAAGAAAAAAAATTATAAAATGTGAATTTGTGGACATTTGGTCTTTGATAACTCGGGAGCAATTAACAATGAGGGGCGTTTTGAAAAATCGAATGATAATAACCCATATGTGACTAAAGAACTTTGGCAACTGGCTCCAGGCTTTTGACATTATTACGAGTGTTTAAGTTCTAAAAAAACATGAGAAGGCCTATGAATTGAATACATATTTGGATACCATTTCCTCAGTCTACAAATTGCATGGCGGCACAGCCTGGTGGAAGTTTGATGAGGAGTTCAGGCATTGGCTGGCCCTTAGGCCAAACATTGGTTGGTCCTCAAAGGCTATGACCATATGGATCCAGAGTATGCTAGCTCAAAAAGTCTTCAACTTTCTTTCTTTCTTCTGCAGTCGCGGGTTACTCAGAGTACGCGACAACAGGTCGTAGTCCAGAAGCATGCTGGTTTTTTAAGGAAGGGCATTGTAAAGAGTTTGCCAAACACAGGTTCTGTGTCGACGCCCAGGGTTAATCAGCCCTCATCAGCTCCAAGATCTGCTAGAGTGACGCGATCTGTTACCACTCAGGCTTGCAGGCTGAGGAGAGAGAGAACCTATCACAGCCTGGCCTGACGGTTCTAGCTCCCGCCCTTGGTCTATTTATACCCTCACTTGCAGCATGTTCCTTGCCTGTGATTGTCTGGTTTCCTGGCTCTGCGATTCCTGCTATTTACCCAATTGACCGCTGTTACTTATTGACCCTGACTTGCCTGACTATTCTCCTGCTCTGATCTTGCTACTATGTACTCCCCTGGTTTCATTCGGCTCGTTCACCACTGCCTGTTGCTCACGGTGTTTCCGTGGGCAACTGCCCCTACTTCCCCCTTTGCTTCTGTGTGCCCTTGTCTTGTGTTGTCTGTCTTGCACTTACTGAGCGTAGGGACCGTCGCCCAGTTGTAAGCCGTCACTTAGGACGGGCCGCGCAAGTAGGCAGGGACTGAGTTGCGGGTAGATTAGGTCTCACCTGTCCGTCTCCCTACCCCGATTTATTACAGGCATTGTAAATTCTTCGCTTTGTGCACATTTAAGCTACAGGTGTACATGGCTACAGAGCCATTTTTGGCTTAAAATTGTCTTCCCACCCCTGGCCAGTAGACTTACCAAAAACCTTGTGCTCTTGGAACAACTTCCCATAGTAGTTACAGTTGATCTGTAAGGCCCATGGTGAAAGAAGCGTATACTGTTTTGGATGGATAATGACAGTACGGAGATGGCTATTAGAAAACTAACATCTGGTTCTCTTCCTGTTCTAACATTGCTTAGGCATTTGATCTTAAAATGTTTGACCCTAAACTTAGTTTTTAGAGCATGTGCCAGGTGAATGTAATGCATTGTTTCAAAGATCTCCACCCCCAGACGAAGGCAGGTGCCGAAACGCGCGTCGGGTGCTGCCGTTTCCTCTGTGTACCACTATGTCCATTGGTATGTAAAATTCCATTTTCCCACTGGTCAGGAACCTTACCTTGGTTCTTCAGACTTTTAATTGAGCATGTCTATCAGCACTTATACACCAATCTTTCCATTGTGGCGTATGATGTATAACTATTAGACTTTATCCTTACTATTTTTCATCATTTGCCATTTTTTTATATTTCAATTACTTGCAATATATACCTTTGATACTTTGGCTCACTGTTTCTACGAGATGTTGTTGTATATTGTCTGTTACTCGGTCATAATTAATGTAAATTATTCATACCTGGTCTAGCACAGGTTGACGTCAATATTATTGTGTGACTCACCTTTTTTATTCCATTTTTAAACGTGTCTATGTTTTCATGTAATAAAATGTATATATTTCTACATTATTGTGTGCTCAAAGTTGATCAATCTTCCACTATAGTGTTTTGCAGAAAGTACGCCCTCTTTTCCTGTAACAGTTCATGTCCTTGTTGGAGAATTCTGCTGCGGTATCAACATGGAATTGCCACGGTAAGGTCTGTGCCGAATGGTACTTGTGTGCTCCACCTAATGCCTTTTTTGTTTGTCAGTCTTGCTACCAGATCACTTTGAATTACATGTAAAATATATTAGGAAAGGGAAAGGGGGAGAAGTTGGTGCAAGTGTATTAATATTTTGTATAAAATAAAATATTGGCAAGAGCAGCATGTATTGCCTGGGGGAAAGGAAACTTTGTGGTGAAGTGGCCCCATTTTGTATTCACGTAATAAGTTTTATTATGTTTCATTTAAGACATTTTCAGATCTTATTCATCACAATTTGATTTTACCAACTTATATTCATCAAGTGTGGTCAGTGTGAAAAGAATTGTAAAAAAAAAAAGGGAGAGTGGATTATATCGAAACCTCCATTTTCTGTGTTACCAAATACTGAAATTTTTTTCATTAAAGAGACTTGTTTAGCCTCTCAGTGTCCTGTGTCATTGCAAGGGACCAGCAGCTAATGTTCAAAGTTGTGGCCATTAAACAGCAACACAGGGCACAGATGCTATAACAGCCCGCCGTCAGCTGTGCATTCCTGACCCCAAAGCTGGCCGGCAACACTAAGTGGCAGTGTGTGGTCACGCTAGAAGTTGAATAGCTGCAACTACGCTGGTTTCAGCTATCGCCTCTCCACTGCGAGCGCTCTTAGTATTTGGCGGCTGACACCTTTCCCTACTCTATTGCCGGGTTCGTCCCGACGTACGTTTCGCTGACAGAAGTCAGCTTCTTCTAGGGGTGGGGGCGCTTGATTTCTGGCGCTTTTTATAGGCAGAAGGATGATTGACATTTCTCATAGCCAATCAGCAGCCTAGTTAGTTCAATGTTTTGAAATGTATCCTCACAGCCCACAACACAGTGGGTAAATGTTTCAAAGTATGTTGCAATGCAAAATAAAGTACAGATAACTTAGTATCTATACTTTGTGAGTGTCAGATATTCAAGTAGCTGGAACTCATTTGTTTCTATTTTTATTTATTATTTTGGTTATATTTTTAATTGAATTTATTAGCTTTTATTGTGTTTATAATGGTTATTTATATATATTTTTTAGATGTAACAATGGTGGAGAATATATATATATATATATATATATATATATATATATATAAATATATATATATATATGTATATATATATATGTATGTATATATATATATACATAGTCTCAGGCCTGGGGTGTCTGACTGAGAGATGCAGTCAGCGGCGGGATCCATGAACTACGTGGAATGGTGTATGAACTTCCCTGCTACACCCGTAGGTGTCCCTTTATTTTTTTTAATTATTATTATTATTATTATGTCAGCCGATGTTTTTGGTTTTATCTGACAGTCTATATAAACAGAAAATAAATATATTTTATTTTCCTGCATGGATTTACACTCCTCAACATTGAAATTGCAACACCAAGAAGAAAATGTTTTGGAATTGTGGAAATCACAGGATCGATAGACATGTCAATGATATGCAAATGATAAAAAAATGGAAACAAAATATTCCAAACATCTTGATTTTTTCAGTATTGAGTATGAGTGCCATGCGTAGAAATACATACACATACATGCCTTGGCATGCTATCAATGAGGTTATTGATGGTTGTCTGAGGAATGTTATGCCACGCTAAATGCACTTGAGCACGCAAATCCTCAAGATTGCCTGATGGCAGCTCCCTTTGCAATTGCCGACCAATGATGTCCCAGATGTGCTCGATGGGAGACAAGTCTGGAGATGCTGTAGACACGGTAGCATGTTTAAGTAACAGAGGCTGCTCACAGTAGCCCAAGCAACATGTGGCCTGGCCTTGTCCTGTTAAAAAATGGCTTCTGGGACACTTTGGAGAAATAGCCGTACCACTGGTTACACGACCAAATCAATGAAACGCCGAGCTGTTAGTGTACCTGAAGTTAAGACTAGAGGGGTCCTGCTACCGTACATTATGCCACCCCACATGATGTTCTCTTGTGAAGGCCTCTTCATGGCGTTGCCTACGTGGTCTCCAGACCAATCTCTGGCTGTCATTGCGTACGAGATAAAAGCGGGACTCATCTCTGAAAAGGATAGACCTCCATTCCAGGCTCCATTGCCGTCTTGCTGGGCACCATAATAAACTTTGAGAGCGGTGGCGTGTTGTCAATGGAAGACCTGTAGCTGGACGTCTGACTCATAGCCCAAAGTCGTGCAAACGCCTTCTGATGGTTTGCGTCCACATTGGTTGCCGCCCTATGCTTGGGTTGTGACGTCCATTTTCACTTGCAGTTCAGAATAGCGCCATTCTTCCAGGCAGACGATCGGATCGTGCAGAGGTTCGCCTCCGCACACCTCCTGCTTTCATTCTCGTTCGATGTTGTTCTCCTAACCGATCTGCTCGAGTTATAAACCAAGGTCTTTTAGTTTAACGATTCTGTCCCTCTCAGTTTGCGACAAGTGGCGATAACTGGCACGTCGATGAACAGGAGGCACCAATCAATCATCCCACACCACTTGATCCGATTTTTGAGGTTTCATGAGGGTAAAAAACGTTGCTTTAAGTCTGGCTTTTATGCCCCTCCCACATGTCACAGATTGGAGCTAGGTGCTTGAAAATTTGATAATTTGCAGATCTTAGCGACACCTGCTACTCAGGGCATGTTTTAGACAAAGTGCGGCCCCAAATGCTGAATTAGGGCCTGTGCACATCTGTGTCGGGGTTCCATTGATGGCTTCTGTCAGACCTTTCCATCAAGGGAACCCATGAACGCAAATCAAACGGAAACCATAGCTTCCGTTTGTATTACCATTGATTTAAATGGTAATGTTTCCATTGCAAATGGTTTCCGTTTGTCTCCGTTCCGTAAGGTTTCTGTTTATTTTGTCAGAAACAATAGTGCAGTCAACTGAATAATACCCACACACCATAACCACATAGCGACTCAATAAAAAACACTATACAAAAAACAATATTACCACCATATGGTGACCCTATAGTGGTAGATGACTCACAGGTGATGTTTTCTCTGATTAGAGTTGTTCACTTTACCTCTATTCTCCATCCGGCCCAGACCACTGTAATGACTTATTCCAGCCACGACTCGTCTCTGCAGAATTTGACACACATACATGTTGGTTTATCACTGTTTATGCACCCACCACACCTATACCCCATCCTCTAAACAAACTCGTAATCCACACTGCCCCGGATGGTAATAATATTCCCTCAGTGCTCGACACACTAAAAGTGCCCCATCAGTAACCATGCCCCCTTTGTGCCCCCACAGCAGTAATGCCCCCTGTAGATAGCACCACACACAGCCCCCCTGTAGATAGCGCCACAGTCCTCCCCCCTTACATATAGTGCCACACAACCCCCACTTAGTAAATAGTTCCATACGGCCCCTCTTGTAGTGCCACACAGCCCCCTCCCTTCTATATAGTGCCACCCCCTTGTATATAGTGCTACATAGCGCCCCCTTGTATAAAGTGCCATACAGCGCCCCCTTGTATATAGTGCTACGCTATGCCGCCCCTGTATATAGAGCTACACAGCGCTGCCCCTCTTGTATATAGTGCTACAAGCGCCACCCCCCTTTGTATATAGTGCCACACAGCGCCCCCCCTTTGTATTAAGTGCTACACAGTGCCCCCCTTGTATATAGTGCTACACAGCGCCGCCCCCCCTTGTTTATAGTGCTACACAGCGCCGTCCCCTCCCCCTTGAATATAGTGCTGCACAGTACCACCCCCCTTTGTATATAGCACTACACAGCGCCGCCCCCCCTTGTATAAAGTGCTACACAGTGTCCCTCGTTGTATATAGTGCTACACAGCGCCGCCCCCCTTGTATATAGTGCTACACAGCCCCACCCCCGCAAGCATATAGTGCTACTTGACGTCCCCCCTTGTATAGATTGCTACACAGCGATTGCCCCCTTTGTATATGGTGCTACACAACGATTCCCCCGTCCTTTGTATATAGTGCTACACAGCGATTTCTCCCCCTTTGTATATAGTGCTACACAGCATTTCCCCCCTTTGTATATAGTGCTACACAATGATTCCCCCCCCCCCTTTGTATTTAGTGCGACACAGTGATCCCCCCTTTGTATATAGTTTAGTGAATGGAAGACCAATTAGTAATGAGTTACATTGTGTGTAGATATGTGGTCCCTGAGACTATAGTGCCTGACAAGGGAACCCATTTTACTGGAGAAATATGAAGGTCATGGGATCAGTGGGGATAGAACAGGCTTTTCACACTCTCTACCACCCCCAGAGCAGTGGTATGGTAGAAAGAATGAATGGTACTCTGATTTTGAGGATACAAAAAGCAATAGAAGTAACAGGGAGACCCTGGACTGAGTGTCTACCCCTTGCTTTGTACTCAGTCCGGGTAACGCCTAACCGGAAGTTGAGCCTTAGCATCTATGAAATTTTGTTTGGAAGTGTCCCTAAGGGACCTTACCCAGTATGTCGGGGTCTTACAGAAGCATTTAGAACATGTGCATAAACATGTATTTTCCTCCATTTCAGACCCTAACTCCACAGACGGTACACACACACAATACAACCCGAAGATTGTGTCGTCCTCAAAAGATACGTGAGGAAAAGTCTCGAGCCAAGGTTTGACTGGCCCTACTATGTCCAGCTGACCATGGTCACTTTAGTAAAGCTCGAGAGAAAACTGACATGGGTCCACGCCAGTCACTGCAAGCAAGTGCAGGAGCCTGTCCTCCTCTGCCTGATGACACCCTGTGCCTCAACCCTAAATGAACATTTGAAAGATGAATAGGACAATAAGTGGAGAAATGTTAGTGTCCCTCTTTCAATAGTGAGGCATCTTTTTGTCCATTCGTGGGTGGCCAATATAGGCAAAGGACACCAGGGATTTGGAAAAGAGTCAATCTGATGGCACTTAAGTTGAGGGATACTACTAGTTGTAAATTGAAAATTAGCTACTGTTTGGGCTAGCATATAATAGTCCTAGACTGCTGCACAAGGAGGAATGTGGCAGGTAATAGTGTGTTGCCATTATATAGATCTGAAAGGCAATATGATAATAAAAGCAGAGATCCAAATAGCAGATGAAATGAGAAGGAAATGGCTCCAGGAACACTAAGAAAAAGAGGATTTATGGTGGGTGGACACTTTCTCATTTATGAACCCAGCTAACTGGTTCAGTGGGATAGGTGGATAGATCTCTGGACTACTACATGTCGCCAACTTGCTGCTTATAGTCTTATCGCTACTATATCTCGCCCTCAAATTAGCTGTATGGGCCATAAATAAATTGCCTTCATGTATGTCTAAAGTGGCAAAAACGGTTACCCACAGGCCAGCCACCAGACCAGAACTCTTATGAATTTATACAGATGGGACAAAAGAGTACTGAATGAGTCTCCGTACAAATGTGATAGGTGACCTAGCGGGTCCAGTGCTCTGACAGGATGAATGGAGTGAAGATGATTGGTGAAGCCTCCCTGTACCAGCAAGGAATAAGACTCTGGCTGGGACAAAAGTACCGCTGTGTCTACATTTGCGGTAGGCCGAATAATAAAAGCATAAACATAAGAGGGGTTTATGAAAGTAACCGAAGGGTTAAGTATTTTACCCTGTATAATTCGAACTATGGGAATGAGATAAAGAGTTAATGATTGGTTTTGTGTACGTGGTCTCTAAAACCCCCAGGAAAGTTTAAAATTCAATTTAAAGAGGCTCTGTCACCAGATTATAAGTGCCCTATCTCCTACATAATGTGATTGGCGCTGTAATGTAGATAACAGTGACTTTTATTTTGATAAACGATCAATTTTGAGAAAGTTATGAACAATTTTAGATTTATGCTAATTCGTTTCTTAATAGACAACTGGGCATTTTTTTAGTTTTTACCAACTGGGCTTTGTGAAGAGTAGTGTATGACGCTAACCAATCAACGTCATACACTTCTCATCATTCCAGCCCAGCTTCTTTCACTGCATGTCACGTAGGGTTCATGGACCCACTGGGCCGTACCGCCTTGGCGGTATGGCAGCTGGCCAACAGGGCGCAGATCACAGTCTACAGTTCGTATAGGGTATCAGTGGCAGCTCGGACAGTAGTAAGACAGGCTCGGCTGGGACTAGGCAGCAGGTAGACGTCAGGCGTGGAGTAGCAGGACAGGCGTGGAATACAGCACAGCACGACTACAGCACAGCATGGCACTTGACCAGGATAGCACCGGATACAGAATACAGGAACAGGGAACACTGGGAACTGGAAAACACTAGGAGACCATTTGCATAGACAAACTAGGATACGACAAACCCTGCTCAGGCATGGAAGAAAGGGGCTGGTCCCTTCTTATAGTCCAGGGCACTCATGGGCTAATTTCACATTAAAGTCCGGTGCGCGCGCTGCCCCTTTAAGAGCGGGCACCTGGCCGTGGTGAGCGGAAGTGAGCGCTGGTGTTTACTGAGGAGGAGACTGGGGCGAGCGCTCGTAGACCCATGGCTGCGGCCGTCAGGAGGTGAGTGAGCCTGACGACCCGCGGCCATGGACATGACACTGCATACACAGCGTGATCTCGCGAGATCACGCTGTGCTGTCATTCACAGCGAGATCACGCTCTGCTGTGTGAGTAATCCCACAGAAACTTTACCAAAGTGTCGGGAGTGTGAATAGACATCGCATCCTGGCTGGAGGCAATGTCTATTCACTCTCAAGACACTTCGGTAAAGTTAATGTGTGAGTAAGTGACAGCACAGCGTGATCTCGCGAGATCACGCTGTGCTGTCATTCACTGCGAGATCACGCTGCGTGTGCAGTGAGAGAAGCTGAGCTGAAACGATGAGAAATGTATGACGCTGATTGGTCAGCGTCATACACTTCTCTTTACAACGCCCAGTTGGTAGAAAGCTAAAAAATGCCCAGTTGTTTATTAAGAAACGAATTAGCATAAATCTAAAATTGTTCATAACTTGCTAAAAATTATTGTTTTTCAAAATAAAACCCACTGTTGTTATCTACATTACACCGCCAATCAGATTATGTAGGAGATAGGGCACTTAAAATCTGGTGACAGAGCCTCTTTAACTTATTTTTTCTAAAGGTGGGGGCTCAGGGCGTGTCCAACAGGCTCCCTATTTGTTCAACTAACATAAATGTATATGCCATAAGTGATCTTAAAACTAATTGGTTAAGCTACCTGTGCAATGAGGCTATATTTGTAATATTGTGTCTGTTTTCTACTGTCTTTTATATGTTATCTCTCTTTGGCATCTTGTCCTGTATAAATAAACCGAACAGGGCATCATTCTTCAGAGAATGCCACATGAGATACTGATGCACTTTCTGTGTCTGTGTGAATCTCTCCGATGCATCGTTATCTGATTTAGGCCTCATTTACACGAGCGTGTGCGTTTTGCGCGCGCAAAAAACGCTGCGTTTTGCGCGCGCAAAAGGCACTTGGCAGCTCCGTGTGTCATCCGTGTATGATGCGCGGCTGCGTGATTTTCGCGCAGCCGCCATCATAGAGATGAGGCTAGTCGACGCCCGTCACTGTCCAAGGTGCTGAAAGAGCTAACTGATCGGCAGTAACTCTTTCAGCACCCTCGACAGTGAATGCCGATCACAATATACACCAACCTGTGAATAAAAAAAGATGTTCAAACTTACCATGAACTGCCTGCTTCCTCCAGTCCGGTCTCCCGGCCGTTGCCTTGGTGACGCGTCCCTCTCTCGTCATCCGGCCCCACCTCCCAGGATGACGCCGCAGTCCATGAGACCGCTGCAGCCTGTGATTGGCTGCAGCCTGTGCTTGGCCTGTGATTGGCTGCAGCTGTCACTTGGACTTAACTGTCATCCCGGGAGGTCGGACCGGAGTTATCGGTAAGTCAGAACGTCTTTTTTTTTTTACAGGTTCATGGATTTTCGGAGCGGAAGTCACTGTCCATGGTGCTGAACCAGTTTAACGCTTTCAGCACCGTGGACAGAGACTGTCTCCTGACGTCGCGTACCCGAACATTTTTTACCGGTTTCGGTCAAAACGAGTTTTGCCGAACCCGGTGAAGTTCGGTGCGCTCATCTCGAATTTGACACTCCGTTTGGATGTTTGTAAACAGAAAAGCACGTGGTGCTTTTCTGTTTACATTCAGGAGTTTGACAGCTCTTGCGCGAATCACGCAGTTCGCACGGAAGTGCTTCCGTGCGGCATGCGTGGTTTTCACGCACCCATTGACTTCAATGGGTGCGTGATGCGCGAAAAACGCACGATTTTAGAACATGTCGTGAGTTTTACGCAACGCACGCGCACTGCGCAAAATTCACGCATCGTCTAAACAGCCCCATAGACTATTATAGGTGCGTACGACACGCGTGAAAAGCACGCGCGTCGCACGCGCGTATAATACGCTCGTGTAAATGAGGCCTTAAACCCAGGCTACTCCGACAATTGATTATGTTAAACCGATCCTGAGTTATAGTATTTAATACCGTACATAACTAAATTAAGGCATACGTCCAGTGTTACAGGCAGATTTTCAGCACCCTGGACTGTGGCTACCGATCACAATATAGATAAAGCTGTAAAAAAAAACGTTCATACTTACCCAGAACTCCCTGCTTCTTCCTCCAGTCCGGCCTCCTGGGATGACGTTACAGGCCATGTGACCGCTGCAGCCAATCACAGGTCAATCACTGGCTGCAGCGGTCACGTCATCCAGGGAGGTCGGACTGGATGTCAAGAGAGGGACGCGTCACCAAGACAACGGCCGGGTAAGTATGAATTTCTTTTACTTTTATTACGGAAAGGGCTGCCCCTTCTCTTTATCCTGCACTGATAGAGAGAAGGGCTGCCGATTAGTGCAGTGCAATTTTGCAGCCAAAAACGTGCCCGTAAATACGGGTGGAATACTGGTGACACCGGACCCATATTTACGGGCACGGGTCCGTAAATTCTGGTGCAATACGGGTCGAATACGTGTGACCAAAGACCCGTATTTATGCCAGTATTTATGGGTGGACAAAAATACGGTCGTGTGCATGAGGCCTTACGCCATGTTTTTCCACTGTAACAGTTACAGGGGAAACAAGCCCTCTTATAGTGACTATTGTCACTTATAGGGCTGTCCTGGGTCTAGACCCAGCAGAAGCCTGCCACTAACAGCACCTGGTGATCATGTGACCAGTCATATGATCACCGGGATCAATAGAGGCAGTGGCACTGCCGCTGCCTCTATTCATATACATATCGCTCATTGATCGCTGTGTAGATGAGATCAGAGAAGATAGAAGCAGCAATAGCTGCTTCTATCTTCTCCTCAGGGTCCCCCGGCGGGCACTGACTGCTGGGAAACCGATCTTCAGCCGATCGCTCGGGCAGCAAGCTAAAAGCCGCGCCATAACTAGTCTATGGCGCGGGTTTTAAGGACCTCGACCGCCGGCCGTATATACACAGCCAGCGGTCGGGACCTGGTTAAAGAGATGTAATTCCTAAACCCTTCCTCAAATTAGGATGTGAATACCCTCAAATTAAAGCTGTGAGTCTGCACTTTAAGCCCAATTTGATTTTATAATATGGGCTTAATAATGCTATATTTCCCACAATACTATGCATGGAACATATCAGACTAATAGGTTTTAGGTAGGACATCTTCTGGTGCTTATAGCTCTTTTCTGAATACTGGCCGCAATTAAATTGAGGTAACAACAGAAGTAGACGTATTATTGTAAAATAATATAAAACTTTTAATTTACAGGGAAAAAAAAAAAGATATGACTACACATAAAGAGCAGCCAGCGTTCCTGGTAACTCAAATCTTGCCAAAATGTTGTTGCTGGAGCCGTGTCCAACCTTTAGGTCTCTTCCTATTAGAGAATTGGCATGTATCCTGTGAACAGGTCTAAGGTTGGTGGACTGAGTGGCACACATATGGGAACAGAGAGATGAATTATGGCCACAATGAAATCTAAATGCAGTCTATAAAAGGATATTTAACCTATTATATCAGAATTAAAACTAATCCTTCTACCCGTGCACAAATAGGGTTCAATACCCCAATTAGGCTCTGTGCACATCATGTGTTTTGGCTACGTTTAACGTATATGCCAGGAAAAGCTCTGATGTATACGTTAAACAAAAACTGCGACGAATTCCTTAACAGTGCCATCTGTCACCAAAGAGTTTGAATGGATATTGCTGCGTCTATGTTTGTGAAAGATAGAGACAGAAGAGCAGGATTCTCCTCTTCACTGTGTGCTCTGTGTAGAAAACATGATAGGTGTTAGGCTCTGCCAACTAGCTCAGACAACTGAGGATTAGAGAGAGATCCTTCAGAAGGGAAAACAGAAAAAATATGACAGCTTACTCTGAAAAGTCACCAGAAAAGTCAGCTGCGCTATAATGATATACATTAAACATATACGTCTTGAACCCTCATGACCCTGTTCACAAAGTATACACTAGACAGGTACCATTATAGTCTATGGGTGACAGATGCCACTGTTAGGTATCCGTTTAACCCCTTAAGGACACGGCCAATTTTAGCCTTGAGGACAGAGCAATTTTTTTTACATTTCCCTCTTTGCATCCCGACGCTCATAACGCTTTTATTTTTTGTACGACGTAGTTGTATGAGACTTTGTTTTTTGCGGGACGAGTTGTACTTTATGTACGTACCATTTTTTGGTACAAATACATTATCGTTTAATTTCTATACATTTTTAATTAGATTAAAATGCAGAAAAAAAGCAGTTGTGCAGCAGTTTTAATATTTATTTTTTTTACACCATACACCGATCATAATAAATAATGGTATACATTTGTAGTACAGGTTGTTACGGTCGTGGCTATACCAAATATGTCTATATTATTTCATGTTTTGGGACTTATATTTTAAAAAGTTGATTTATTATAAAAAATGTGTGTTTCTGTGTATTTTATTTACTTTTTATTTATTTACCATTATTTTTTTTTTACATTCATTTAACTTTTTTTTTTAATCCCATAAAGGGATTTATCATTTTGATTTTTATTTTGTAACTGTAATGTACTGGCATAGATCTATATGCCAGTACATTAGCCTGTTACTGATCGTACACAGGCAGTTGTTAGAGCATACCTCAGTATGCCCTAACAACAGGAAATATGTTCAGACAGCCCTGGGGTCCTTCACTGGACCCTGGGCTGTCTGGCCATATGAGTTATGGGTTTTGATCGCGTCACAGTTATTTTCTGTGACGCGATCAATGTGCAGTCCCCTCTCCTTGAACGCCGCGATCAGCTTTCATCGCAGCGTTCAAAGGGTTAACAGCGGAGAGAAGATGTTTCTCTCCTCTCCGCTGTGAGAGCGGGGCCGTGGCTGTGTATTACAGCCGTTGCCCCGCTCTCGATCGCACACACAGAGACGGCAGAGACGGCTGTCACACAGGACGAGTATGCTCGTCCTAATGCGCGAAGTGCTCGCCGCTCAGGACGAACATACTCGTCCTGTGTCGGCAACCAGTTAATGCATATGTTGCCCACAGACTATTATGGTATTAATTTAATATATACATCATGAAAGGCTTTTGAGAAGCCTATGAGGTATACGTTAAAGGTATATCTGAACGTATACCGCACAGTAAACTGATTTTTGTGGGATTCCGTAAAGATGGAAAAGTGGAGTCTACTATGTAAATCTGCCCAACAGAGGCCACTCTCTTGGCCTCCGTCAGGCTAATGGAGCCCTACAGACACGTTTAGTATGTATGTCGGGAGCTTTACCGGTGTAAAAAACTTAGGGTCAAAACGTAGTTTGCGCAGAGCTGCACGACTAGTCAGTGCTGATGCATTCAGTCATAGTGACTTCTAGGTTCTCGTTCAGCTGGCACTTACCAATGAATGAGATGTAGATCACGTATTCAACTAAAATTGCTATAAATTCCACTCTCCTCATGAATTCAGCTACACTACAGTACAAGTCAAGTTCTCTAATGTTTGAACTTGTCCACCTTTTACATGGGACAGGGAGGATCAGTCCTGAACCGGGTTATCCAGTTTTTAAAAATGATGTGGAGATGGTTTACATGCTAGAAGATTTTTCACTATGTAATGTATTGCCTGTAGGTGAGATGTCTCTGTAAGCCGGTCTCGCTTGCAGTCACATGACCAGGCTTCTGGTGTTTACCACCTGCTTGTGTGAGATTTCCTATTCTGAACATGTGGTTATCGCCCCTCTGAAGCACAGAAATGTCACACACCACATGACTCTTATCTCCTCTGTCCCCCCCCCCCCCCTTCCGATCATATTTCCCATGCTGGGCAGCAGATCCTGCAGTGTCAATAGCAGAGCCTGTGTTGTGTGTAAAGCCTGTAGGCAGCTGTAAACAGAGGCAATGTCTGTGAGAGGAGAGGGGAATCATGGGAACTGTAGTCCTTTACATTCTAATCCCAACCATAGCAGGTCTTGCCATATTCAAAAGAGCAGTACTGCGCAGAGCTTAGTAACGAACACTTAAAATAACTACATCTGGGATGTGGTGGTATCACCTGGTGACCAATCAGACACATACAGCTACTTTTCTGTATTTTTATAATCTCAGAGAACCCTTTTAACCCCTACCCGCACGAGTCAGTAACTATACATCGTCGCGGGAGGTTCCCGCACGAGGACGTATATTTACTGAGTTGTTCCCTGTGTACACAGCCGGTGGCTGTGTGTGTCAGGTAACAAGGAGAAAAGCTGTCCACTAGCTAACACTAGCTAACACTCCCGAGTCACCGGCATTGGACCCCGATTAGCGGTCCGATGCCGGTGATCATTGTGATAGGTGGATCTGTACAGATCCACCGATCACATTGTTTTTACTGTTAAAAGTTTTCAAAACTGTTCCCGGAACTTGTAGTTAAATCTGGGAACGGTTACAATGGTCCACCTCCCTGCTCCATGCACCATGTGACCAGCAATGGACCAATAGCAGCGGTCCATTGCCGGAGATTGCTGTGATTGGTGGTTCTGTTCAGAACCACCAATCACAGTGCTCTTTTAGCCGGGGGCGGGTAAAAAATACCCCCCCCCCCCCCGACAGCTTCCACATCTCAGTCACCGGCAACGGACCCGTAAAAGCGCTGCAATGCCGGCGATCGATGTGATTGGCGCATCTGTACAGATCTGTACAGATCCACCGATCCTCCCTAAAAGTATTAGAAAAGTTGTAAAAACTCTTCCTGTTCTCCCCCCTCCCCCATGTCCCATGTGACCGGCAATGGACCGCTGCTATTGGTCCTTTGCCGACAAGTGCTGTGATTGGTGGGTCTGTTCAGAACTACCAATCACAGTGCGTTTTCTTGTAGGGCGGGTGAAAAGTGCAAGGTACAGGCTCTGATCTCTTAGTTGGTGTTTAGTAGTTGGAGAGATCAGAGCCTGTATTGTGTTGTCAGTGAAAATAGTGAATAACCCCTAATTTTCACTTCCCCTGTTCCCCACCGCCTCCCAGTGTATAAGGGAGATTTTTTTTTCTCTTTTTTTTTTTTTGATCACTTAAAATAATAATTTTATTTAGTTCATAGGTAGTTGTCTAGCTAGTCCACGTCAATTCATCGCATCAGTCGTCAGTTAGTCAGTGTCAGTCAGCGTCAATTATTATTTAGTCAGCGTCAATCCGTTGTCAGTATCAATCCATAGCGTCCGTGTCAGTCAGCGTCAATCCGTTACTGTCAGTCGCGTCACTTGTAAATAAGTGTCAGTCAGACAAGAGTTAACACTGCACATAAAGCGTTGTACTGATATTGCTTAATGTACGTTCACTTCAATTACAAAATGTATATCACTGCCTTAATGAACAATTAAAATTGATATTTATTATAGTCATCAGTACTAAAAATGGGCTAGATAGCCAAAAAGAACTGTATAAGGCGAAAGCAGGTGAACCAGTAGGGAAACGCTGGTGGATACTGCAGTTGTCCGTATGTATCTGCACTTGCGTATAAAATAGAAGTCCCTATACGTTATATTATAAACCTGGTGATCCCTGCCACTAAAGCTGTGTCCCTATAGCTGTGTCCCAGCGCCCTCATTTGTTAGTGTGCGTCATCAGGGGTCACAATATTAGTTGTTTGAATTAAAAACACAGATAGGCTGGTTAGCACATGTTGCGTGCCATTAACATTCACCTGGCTCATGCACGACACTAGTCAACTGGTCGAGTGTCAGTCAGCGTCAGTTATCATTTAGTCAGCGTCAATCCGTTGTCAGTATCAATCCATAGGTCGTGTCAGTCAGCGTCAATCCGTTACTGTCAGTCGCGTCACTTGTAAGTAAGTGTCAGTCAAGACAGTGTTAGTCAGCGTCAGTTAGTCAGTGTCAATCCGTTGTCAGTGTCAATCCGTAGCGTCCGTGTCATTCAGCGTCAATCGCGTCACTTGTCAGTCAGCCTCAGTGTCAGTTAGTAAGCGTAAGTTTTACTAAGTGTCATAAAACAAAAAAAACAAAAAATGTTTGTCAGAGTTAGTGTTTAGTGTTTTACGTGAGAAAAATTTTAAAAACCACAAAAAAAAAAAACGTAGTGTTTCAGTGTTAGCGTTAGTTAGTGTTTTATGTGAAAAATTTTTTTCAAAAAATCTTTGTTATAGTTTGTTACAGTTCTCTGAGCTACGTGTGCGTGTGCGTGTGTGTGTAAACACTACATATATATATACACACTACCGTTCAAAAGTTTGGGGCCACTCAGACAATTTTGTGCTTTCCATTAAAACACACACTTATATTTATCAAATGAGTTGCAAAATGACTAAAAAATATAGTCAAGACATTAACAAGGTTAGAAATAATTATTTTTATTTGACATAATAATTTTCTACTTCAAACTTTGCTTTTGTCAAAGAATGCTCCATTTGCAGCAATTACAGCATTGCAGACCTTTGGCATTCTAGCTGTTAATTTGCTGAGGTAATCGGGAGAAATTTCACCCCATGCTTCCAGAAGCCCCTCCCACAAGTTGGATTGGCTTGATGGGCACTTCTTGCGTACCATACGGTCAAGCTGCTCCCACAACAGCTCTATGGGGTTGAGATCTGGTGACTGCGCTGGCCACTCCATTACAGATAGAATACCAGCTGCCTGCTTCTTCCCTAAATAGTTCTTGCATAATTTGGAGGTGTGCTTTGGGTCATTGTCCTGTTGTAGGATGAAATTGGCTCCAATCAAGCGCTGTCCACAGGGTATGGCATGGCGTTGCAAAATGGAGTGATAGCCTTCCTTATTCAAAATCCCTTTTACCTTGTACAAATCTCCCACTTTACCAGCACCAAAGCAACCCCAGACCATCACATTACCTCCACCATGCTTGACAGATGGCGTCAGGCACTCTTCCAGCATCTTTTCAGTTGTTCTGCGTCTCACACATTTTCGTCTGTGTGATCCAAACACCTCAAACCTCGATTCGTCTGTCCATAACACTTTTTTCCAATCTTCCTCTGTCCAATGTCTGTGTGCTTTTGCCCATATTAATCTTTTCCTTTTACTAGCCAGTCTCAGATACGGCTTTTTCTTTGCCACTCTGCCCTGAAGGCCAGCATCCCGGAGTCGCCTCTTCACTGTAGACGTGGACACTGGCGTTTTGCGGTTACTATTTAATGAAGCTGCCAGTTGAGGACCTGTGAGGCGTATATTTCTCAAACTAGAGACTCTAATGTACTTGTCTTGTTGCTCAGTTGTGCAGCGGGGCCTCCCACTTCTCTTTCTAGTCTGGTTAGAGCCTGTTTGTGCTGTCCTCTGAAGGGAGTAGTACACACCGTTGTAGGAAATCTTCAGTTTCTTGGCAATTTCTCGCATGGAATAGCCTTCATTTTTAAGAACAAGAATAGACTGTCGATTTTCACATGAAAGCTCTCTTTTTCTAGCCATTTTGAGAGTTTAATCGAACCCACAAATGTAATGCTCCAGATTCTCAACTAGCTCAAAGGAAGGTCAGTTTTATAGCTCCTCTAAACAGCAAAACTGTTTACAGCGGTGCTAACATAATTGCATAAGGGTTTTCAAGTGTTTTCTAATCATCCATTTGCCTTCTAACACAGTTAGCAAACACAATGTACCATTAGAACACTGGAGTGATGGTTGCTGGAAATGGGCCTCTATACACCTATGTAGATATTGCATTCAAAACCAGACGTTTGCAGCTAGAATAGTCATTTAGCACATTAACAATGTATAGAGTGTATTTCAGATTAATTTAATGTTATCTTCATTGAAAAAAACTGTGCTTTTCTTTCAAAAATAAGGAAATTTCTAAGTGACCCTAAACTTTTGAACGGTAGTGTATATATATACACACACACACACACACACACACACACACACACACAAAATGGCAGCAAAGACTTTACACCACTGAAGAGGCGTATGCCATGATAGCGTCCGATACGGACTCAGCGAGCGGCGAGGAACCACAGTTCTTTCTCTCATCCTCCTCCTCCAGTGTCAGTGAGGAACCACAGTTCTTTCTCTCATCCTCCTCCTCCAGTGTCAATGAGGAACCTCCTCGTAGTTGCAGCAGGGTTAGTGCCCAGGTTCTGCCTGACCCTGAAACTGCCAATCTGCCTGACCCTGGTACAGCCAGGAGTGATTGGTCAACCCCAACCAATTACACCCCCCAAACCCCAGAATTTACTGCTGCGGCAGGCATTCACGTACAGACAGAAGGGCTGCCTATTATTGGATTTTTCAAATTATTTTTGACAGACAATTTTATCCAGCTCATGGTTGATCAAACCAATATTTACGCCCAGCAGTTCATTTCGGAACACCCACAACGCCTTTCATGCCCAGGCCAATCAGTGGCAACCGATTAATTGAGAAGAAATGCACAAGTATTGGGGGTTAGTCCTCAACATGGGTCTCACTAAAAAGGCCGAAGTGAGCTCCTACTGGTCCACGGACATTCTCTATCATTGTCCGCTGTACCAAAATACTATGACCAGATCCCGCTTTGAGGCCCTCCATAAATTTATGCAGTTTAGTGACAATTCCCAATGCCCCCCTGAGGATGACCTCAATTTCGATAGACTTTTTAAAACTAGGCCCCTCATTAAGATTTTATCCCAACATTTTTCATCAGTCTACGCCCCTCAAAAAGAAATATCCATAGATGAATCCCTGGTGCACTTCAAATGCAGGCTGAAGTTTCGCCAATATTTACCAAATAAGCGAGCCAGGTACGGGATAAAAATGTACAAGCTGTGTGAATCGCACATGCTTTCCGGATTTATGAGGGGAAAGACAGGACAATAGAGCCCCCAAATTGTCCCCCGTCCTGTCCACAACAGGGAAGATAGTGTGGGACCTCCTGCACCCACTGCTTGATCAGGGGTACAACTTGTACTTGGACAACTGGTACACAAGTGTACCCCTGTTCAAATGTCTAAAAGACAAAAAAACAGGGGCATGTGGGACAGTGCGAAAAAATCAGAGGCACCTTCCCAAGACCCTCATCGGCCAATCCCTGCAAATTGGCGAAAGCAGGGCATTGCTGCAGGATGGGATCCTGTGTCTCAAATTTAGAGACAAAAAAGAGGTCTGTATGCTGACATCTATACATGACGCCAGCTGCACCCCTGTCCCCACACGTGGATTCACATCATCCACAATGAAGCCTGTGTGCATTCAGGCATATAATAAATTCATGGCGGGGTTGACCTGAATGATCAGGTGTTGAAACCATATAGTGGCATGAGAAAGAGTAAAATCTGGTACAAAAAATTGGCAGTGTACCTTTTCCAGATGGCACTATATAACTACTTTTTAATTTTCAGGAAAGCTGGCCATTCGGGTACATACTTGGAGAAAATTATAAAATTTATTTTACCATATCCACATATCAGTGCGACACTTGCCCATCTAAACCCGGACTGTGTATGAAGCACTGCTTCCGCATTTACCACACCTCCCGAGATTAAAAATGTTATACTTTTAAAACCCCCAACCCTCCCTTTATAATTCTGGTCTTTTACCCATTTTTAAAATTGGACATTCTAAAAAAAACTAAAAACTAAAAACCCTCATTATACCCCTAGATGAATACCTAATACTCTAACAAATTTGTTATGATCTACACTATTTTAGGCCTATGTTTGTGGCTAAAAATAATCCAAGTAAAAATAAGGCCTCAAAATCCTTGTGTTGGTTCTTCACTTCCAGGCACTGCTAAGTGTCTAGACAACATATTTAGACCACTTTGGGGCTATTTCTAAACTCAGAAGAAAAATCCCAATAGACATTGAGGTGTCTTCCTTCACTTACATGCTGTGTCTGAAAAATCTGTCCTATAAATGACGCATTTGTGAAAAATTTAACATTTTCTATTTAATGCCAGATTTCTACTAAATTCAGCCCTAAAAAATATGGCGCTCCTAATTTTCTCCTTTATTCCTTGTAAAAATCAAAAAATTCGATGTTTTTTTCCAAAACAAAGTAGATTTTCATCTTCACTGACTAATTCCACTAAATTCTGCAAGAAAACTGTGGAGACTAAATGCTAACTATACCCCTAGAAGAATTCCTTGAGGGGTATAGTTTCCAAAAGGGGGTCAATTTTGGGGGATTTCCACTATTTTGGTCCCTCCAGGGCATTGCAAACATGACATGGCACCAAAAACTATTCCAGCAAAATCTGCGCTCCAAAATCCAAAAGGCGCTTCTTCACTTCTGAGCCCTGCTGTGGGTCCAAACATTAGTTTATGACCACATATGAGGTATTGCCATAATCAGGAGAAATTGCTTTACAAATGATGCTGTGCTTTTCTTCTTTATTCCTTGTAAAAATGAAAAAATTCTATGTTTTTTACGAAAAAAAAAGTAGATTTTCATCTTCACAGACTAATTCCACTAAATTCTGCAAAAAAAAACTGTTGGGACAAAATGCTAACTATACCCCTAGAAAAATTCCTTGAGGGGTGTAGTTTCAAAAACGGGGTAACTTTTGGGGGTTTCCACTGTTTTGGTCCCTCCAGGGTATTGCAAACATGACATGGCACCAAAAACTATTCCAACAAAATCTGCGCTCTAAAACCCAAAAGGTGCTCCTTTGCTTTTGAGCACTGCTGTGGGTCCAAACATTAGTTTATGACAACATATGGGGTATTGCCGTAATCAGGAGAAATTGCTTTACAAATGTTGCAGTGTTTTTTCTCCTTTATTCCTTGTAAAAATTAAAAACTTCTATGTTTTTTTACGAAACAAATGGATTTTCATCTTCACAGACTAATTTCACAAAATTCTACAAAAAAACTGTTGGGACAAAATGCTATCTATACTCCTAGAAAAATTCCTTGAGGCGTGTAGTTTCCAAAATGGGGTCACTTTTGGGGGGTTTCCACTGTTTAGGCACCAGAAGACCTCTTCAAACCTGACATGGTGCCTAGAATATATTCTAAATAAAAAGGAGAAATCCACTAGCTGCTTCTTTGCTTCTGAAGCCTGTGCCTCAGTCCAATAGCACTCTAGGGACACATGTGGGATATTTATAAAAACTGCAGAAACTGGGCAATAAATATTGAGTTGGATTTCTCTGGTAAATCTTTCTGTGTTACAGGAAAAAATGTATTAGAAATGAATTTTGGCAAAAAAAAAAAGAAATTTGTAAATTTCACCTGTACTTTGCTTTAATTCCTGTGAAACGCCTAAAAGGTTAATAAACTTTCTGAATGCTGTTTTGAATACTTTGAGGGGTGCAGTTTTCAAAATGGGGCATTTTATTGGCACTTTCTAATATATAAAGCCCTCAAAGCCACTTCAGAACTAAACTGGTCACTGAAAAAATAGGCTTTTGACATTTTCCTGAAAATTTGAGAAATTGCTGCTAAAGTTCTAAGCCTTGTAACGTCATGGAAAAATAAAAGGACTCAAAAAACGATGCAAACATAAAGTAGACATATGGAAAATGTTAACTAGTAACTATTTTGTGTGGTATTACTATCTGTTTTACAAGTAGATACATTAAAAATTAAGAAAAATGCTAATTTTGACAAATTTTCTCTACATTTTGGTGTTTTTCACAAATAAATATTGAATTTATCGACCAAATTTTTCACTAACTTAAAGTACAATATGTCACGAGAAAACAAACTCAGAATCGCTTGGATAGGTAAAAGCAATCCTAAGGCTGGATTCACACGAACGTTGCGTTTTTGCGCGCGTGAAAAACGCGCCGTTTTGGTTGCGTTGGAGTTGCGTGTGGCATCCGTTTGGGCAGCGTGATAGCGTATTTAACGCGTGTATGGCATGCGTTTTTTACGCGCGTCAAAACAACAGAGGGTAGAGTAATGGAGAGGGCAGCCTACAAAAAGACACCTTCTCCAACACCTGCTTGCTGTGAGCACATGTTCGCATCAAGATTTCACGTTACCTCACACTTTGGCCCATGTTTGATGTTTTTGGGTGGTTTTACAGGTTAAAAAACTACTATTGCTGCAGATGTCAGTTTAAACTGTGCGCATGTGCTCAGAAAGTGAAAAGCCACTTCCTGGTTTGTAGTTGTTTTGTCTAGTCTGCTCAACTCATTTACATAGACTTAACAAGTGTTGCGTGAAAAACGCTGTGCGTACGGAGGTGCTTCCGTGTGCCCTGCGTTGTTTTCACGCACCCATTGACTTCAATGGGTGCGTGATGCGTTGAAAACGCTGACGCAACGGACATGTCGTGCCTTTTTGGCAACGGAGCAACGCTGCGCAAAAACCACGCACATGTCTGCACGGCCCCATAGACTAATATAGGTCCGGGCAACGCGCGTGAAAATCACGCGCGTTGCACGCGCGTATTTTACGTTCGTCTGAATAAAGCCTAAGTTATTACCACATAAATTGACACGTCAGATTTGAAAAAATTGTCTGTGTCCACAATGCCAAAACAGGCTGTGTCCTAAAGGGGTTAAAGGGCAACTTTTGAGTATTTTTTTAAAATTATTATTAAATTAATTTATTTTGTGTTAAAAAATAACTTTTGAAATTACTTTTACAACACAAGTAGATGAGATTTTATAAAACTCAGCCACATGCTGCAGACATATTACACTGAAGATTTTCAAATCTTTGTTATGTTGTTAAATGAATACCTTTGGTGGGGTCTACTTTCCATAAAAGAGTCATTTTAGGGGTGTTAAAAAGGTTTTCCAGCCCCCATGAATTGATGGCCTATTCTCTGGATAGGACATCAATATCTGATCGGTCGGAGCCTGATTCCTGGCAGCACCCCTATGAGCACTGCTTTCCCTTCATTCTTACTTGCTCACACGTGTAGCGACAGTTGAGAGTATTACAGTCTGTTTGATGACTTGTATGGGAAAAGGCTGTAATACTGTGAACCGACGCTACACATGTGTCTACGATTCATAGAGAGCAATTAAAAATGAAGGGGATGCAGCATACGAGTGCTGCAGCCCCTTTAAAGCCGTTGATCGGCGGGGGTGTCATATATTTAAATTTTTTTCCTTCCATATTTTTAAAGAAGTAAAATATATCTAATATTTTTTTACACAATATAGAAGTCAAATATGTTCTGAGAAAAACAAAAGCAAATATATGCAGGCTGGAAGAGTGAAAGAACAACAATTTGTTTTATAAATTGGCAAATGGCTAAAACTTGAAAATAGGCCTAGTCAGGAAGGGGGACGGGGGGGGGGGTGTAAAGATTCTGGTCAGGAAGTGGTTAACTTTTATTAATAGTGTAACAGGTTACTACGTATGGGTAAATGCTTTATGCTGACGTTTATTGTTCATTTTGTTACAATGATACATATAGATATTTAAAACACTATTATTACATGTTTCTTTTCTAATCTACATCTTAGGCTTCGTTCACATCTGTGTTGGGGTCCTGTTTTGACGTTCCGTCTGAGGTTTCCGTCAGAACGGGACCCTGAGCAGACACAAACTGACACCGACAGAAACCAGAGGTTTCCATTTCCATCACCATTGATTTCAATGGTGACGGAGCCGGTGCCCGTGGTTTCCGTTTGTCTGTTTTGTGCACTGGACCCGTCGTTTTGCCAAAAGCAATAGCATAGTCGACTACGCTATTGGTTCTCTATTGCTTCTGGCAAAACGATGGGTCCGGTGCACAAAAGAGACAAACAGAAACCACGGGCACCGGCTCCGTCACCATCGCTGTCAGTTTGTGTCTTCTCAGGGTCCTGTTCTGACGGAAATCTCCGACGGAACGTCAGAACGGGCCCCCAACGCAGATGTGAACGAAGCCTAATTTCTACTTACATAAAGCAGTTATGCTCAGTTCATATCTAGAGTGCCACTGAACGTGTGCTCTAGACGTGTACATCTGTATGCCTATACAGTTTTATATGTCTGATATTGAATCCCATTGTGAATTAGCATATACCATGCACTATGCGTTTTTTCAAGATCCCCTGTATTGAAACGTGTAGGCAACTACGCATTTCACTACAGTTAAAAAAAAGATATGCCAACTTATACTAGCCAAAGTTGGCCAAAAGGAAACTCTTTTGGCATACGTTTGGATAATGAAAGTCTAAGTGTATGAAGTAATTGCTCCTGATGTATTATCCATGTGCACATCACAGACATGATGTGAACAGAGCCTAATGGAAGTTCACATTTCTGTGACATATCTCTTATTATTTGCTCGATAAAGAACTATATACTGCTAGAAATATATACACCTAATTTATGGTGCTCAGTACTTTGAGAGACTAGACATGGACCGCACATCCACAATATATACATTGATCTGAGCCGCTAGGCATAATTTATAAACATGAACATGACAATTCATTCATGGTGCTATATTGTGTTTTCTCTCTCTCTTTTTATACTTTTAGATTATAATGATTTTATATTTATGTTACTTTGGGGCTTATTATACAAGAAATAGCTATAACTATATTACATCAATCATTGTTAGCCCCTTCCCGTCATAAACAACTTTCAGATTTTCATTTTCGTTTTTTCCTCCCCACCTTCCAAAAGCTATAACTTTTTTCTATGTTTTACTACTTTTACAAGGAAACAACTAAGTGTAAAAAATAAAACTTATTTTGTGTCACCAAATCCTGAGAGCCAGAACTTTTTTAGTTTTCCATCGATTAAATGGTATGAGGGCTTATTTTTTGCGGGATAAGCTGGAGTTTTTAATTCTACCATTTTGGGGTACATCCAAGGTTTTGATCACTTTTTATTCCATTTTATGTGGGAGATGAGGTGACCAAAAAAATAGCGATTCTGGCATTTACATTTATTTATTTTTACGGCGTGCACCGTGCGGGTTAAATAATGATATATTGTAATAGTTCAGACTTTTGCGGATGTGGCGATACCAATTATGTTTATTTATTTATTTATTTTACAATGCTCTAGGAGGAAAATGGGAAAAGGTGTTTTTTTTTAACTTTTAATATTTATTTATTTTTTACAGAAAAAAAAACGTTATTTGATAAATTTTTACTTTTTTTTATTAGTCCCCCTAGGGGACTTCAACCAGCGATCGTTGGGTCGATTGCACTATATGCTGCAATACTAATGTATTGCAGTATATCGTCTTTCTGACAGGCTTCGAATAAGCCCAGCCAGAGGTCAGAGGTGCATGAAGATGGCAGACCTGGGGGCTTTCATTAGGCCCCCAGGCTGCCATAGCAACCATTGCCACCCCACGACTGCATTGTGGGGGCGCGATGAGATGCTAGACGGAGTCGCCCCCTCTTTCTAACGATTTAAATGCCGCGTTCGCTTTTGTCTGCGGCATTTAATGGGTTAAACGAGCTACCAAGCGATCCCGCTCGTTACTGTGAAGTGTTGGCTGTAACATACAGCCAACACCCGCATTGTATGGTGCGGGTTCACTCTGTGAGCCTGCTCCATACTTCCCCTACCCGGCTATTACGTAGCCATACATCAAATGTCGGGAAGGGGTTAACTTCCTACTGCCCTGCCCTGCCGTCTATATGGACTATTTTATAGTACAACCATAGTGAGTTTCAATATATGCAGTTTGCTTCTGATTTATCAGTGTGGTATGCAATGCAATGAAGTGTTTATCTTTGTTGCTTGACTTCGTTCTTACAGGAAATAGCACGTCACAACCTTTAGACAATAAAAGAAATCAGGGAGCGGAATTTACCCTATTACAAAATCAATATCACTGTAAGGCAAGACTCTCTTGAAGCCTGGACAAAAACAAAGATCATTCTTTTGGAATGAATGACGCACACTGGCGTAGCTATAGTGGTCGCAGCGGTCGCAATTGCGACCGGGCCCCGAAGCCAGGGGGGCCCAAAGCCCCCCGCACCACATCAATAAAAAGTTACTATAGTAACTCGGGCCGCGGGCCCTGTTACTATAGTAACAGACTGTACTTACCTTCCTGGTTCCGGATCGCAGCGGAGGTCCTGACGTCAAGCGCTGTGCGCAGCGCATGACGTCACAGCGCTATGCGCCGCGCACAGCATCGAGACGACAGAACTACCGCCGCGGCTGAAGAGGAAGGTAAATATTAGCCCTGACTCCCGGGACCCGCCAATCAGCTGTTTTTTAAGGGGCCGCAGCACTCGTACGAGAGCTGCTCCCCTTCATTCCGGTCACTTCATTCCGGTCACACTGTGAATCGGTGTCGGCGACTCACAGTGTGAGCGAGTAGTGAAATGAAGGGGAAGCAGCTCTCGTACGAGTGCTGCGGCCCCTTCAAAACAGCTGATTTGCGGGTCCCGGGAGACACATCAGCTATTGATGGCCTATCCTGTGGATAGGCTATCAATGTTTAGGGACTGCACGATGTAGCAGGCTTAGAGGGCCCATGAGACAGGATCACAGATTGTGTGATGCTGTCTGCTGGGCCCTGTATCTAAGCCAATCACATGGTAGGCTTAGATACATGGCCCATGCATGATCCTGTCTGCTGGGCCCTGTATATAAGCGTACCACACTGTAGGTTTAGATACAGGGCCCCAGCACACAGTAATCTTATACTGTATAAGATTACTGTCTGCTGGACCCTGTATCTAAGCCTACGTTGTGGTAGGCTTAGATACAGGGTCCCACAAACAGTATCAAACACGGGCCCTGTATCTAAGTCTAACACATGTGTTACTAATCGTTTTTCTTGTGTGTTTTCTTACAGGTTCGGTCGTTGGACTACGGCGGATTCCTGGACTACTTCGATGACGGCTTTTTTTTTATTATCAATAAAATGGTTAATGAGGGTTGTGTGGGTTTTTTTTTTTATTTCAATAAAATATTTTTTCTATGTCTTTGTGGTTTTTTTTAAACTATATTACTACCGCCTTAGTAATGGCCGCCGGCTGATTGACAGTATCCATTGCTAAGGCGGGGCTTAGTGTTAGTCGGTGCAGAGGCTAACACTAACCCCCTTTATTACCCCGGTAAGCACCGCCACCAGGGGTGCTGGGAAGAGCCGGGTACGATCCAGTACCTGACCATCTGTAGCGATGGTCGGCCACTGGGGTGGCCGCAGGCCGGTATTATCAGGAGGGGAAAGGCCAGATACAGTGGCCCTTCCAACCCTGGTAATGCTAGGCTGCTGCTGCTTTATTGTATCTGGCTGGTTATGAAAAATAGGGGGACCCCACGTCATTTAAAAAAAATAATAATAATAATTATTGGAAAGAACAATGTGGGGTCCCCCCCAATTTTCATAACCAGCCAGATACAACACAGCAGCAGCAGGCAGCATTACCAGGGTGGGAAGGGCCACCGTCTTTGGCCTTCCCCAGCCTAATACTAGCAGCCTGCGGTCACCCCGGTGCCTGGCCGTTACTACAGATGGTCGGGTAATGGTTCGTACTCGGCTCTTCCCAGTACCCCTGGTGGCGGTGGATACCGGGGTAATCATGGGGGTTAGTGTTGGCCTTTGCATCGGCTAATATTGAGCCCCGCCTTAGTAATGTAGGTTGTCAATCAGCCAGCGGCCATTACTAAGGCGGTGATAATAACGTTTAAAAAGATACAAGCACATAGAAAAAATATTTTATTGAAATAAAAAAACACAACCCTCATTAACCATTTTATTGAGAATAAAAAAAACGCCGTCATTGAAGTCCTCGAATCCGAAATCCAACAAACGAACCTGTAAAAAAAACACAAACACACAAAAATAATCAGTAACCCATAAAGAGGCAAAATTATTATTCTTACCTTTACTGGGTCCAGCGCTGGAGCCGCAATGTCAGCGAGCTGAGCCCTGTATCTAATCTAATCATGTGTGATACTGTCTGCTGGGCCCTGTATCTAATCGTATCCATGTGTGATACTGTCTGCTGGGCCCTATATCTAATCCTATCATGTGTGATACTGTCTGCTGAGCCACTGTATCTAATCCTATCATGTGTGATACTGTCTGCTGAGCTGTGTATCTAATCCCATCTTGTGTGAAACTGTCTGCTGGGCCACTGCATCTAATCCTATCATGTGTGATACTGTCTGCTGAGCCACTGTATCTAATCCTATCATGTGTGATACTGTCTGCTGAGCCAATGTATCTAATCCTATCCATAGTTTATAGGTTCGTAGTGCTATAGAAATGCTTTGCTGTCTCCTATACACACATTTTTATGGGGGGCGGACACATATGTATTGGGGCTATTTCCCCTGACATTTTAAGCCCTGAGGGTATGTTCACACGGCAGCGTCCATTACGGCTTTTCAGGAGAAAACAGCACCGTCATTTCAGCCGTAATGGCATGTGCAGGCGTCTTTCGCTGCGTCCATTACGGACAGAATTGGAGCTGTTTTCCCATGGGGTCCATGGAAAACGGCTCCATTTACGTCTGAAGAAGTGACAGGCACTTCTTTGACGCGGGTGTCTTTTTTAAATGACCGTCGGCACAGAAAATCGTAAGACCCATTCAAATGAATGGGCAGATGTTTGCCAACGCTTTTGAGCCGCATTTTCGGACGTAATTCAATGCTAAAACGCCCGAATTACGTCCGTAAATAGGGTGTGTGAACCCAGCCTTAGTGATGCCCCCGGCTGCTAGTGCTGCATTGTTGGGTCACTTAGGAGACCCAGCGATGCAGCTGAAAGCTGCGGACCGTCGGCCATGAGGAGTTTGCGGGGTGGGGGGGCAATAAGAACTTTTGCATCGGGGCCCATGAGCCTTTAGCTACGCCCCTGATGACGCAATCAAGTCTCCCATAGAGTTTGGTATGATCAATTGGTCAACAATCACATCATACCAATGTTGTCTCTAAAAGTGATTTTACACCATCAGATTTCTCCTTGTAAACCAGCGCGAATTCAAGATATAGCACATCGATAGCCACTCATTTTGCTTCATTTACATTGAGCAATCATTATACTGTATGGGGATTATCAAATTGTTCGTCCCTGTACAGTTTGCACCATTGTCGGTAGCACATCCCCTGTTTACACAGGGAGATGTGCTGCCGATAGCGATGATTTTTACTATCGCGTAAAAGATCAGGCCAGCTGACAAACAAGTGTTCTGTTCCCCCGATCATCGGCCCGTGTAAAAGGGTCTTAAGTCTTTGTAGCTGGTGGAGCAGTTAAGGACCTGAGCACTGTAAAACAAATAATTATTGCCTTAGAGCACCCCAATAATAAGCCATGCAGCACCTAGATACACAGTGCAACATAGCGTCTAGGTAAATACAGTACTTATATATAGCATTCAGATAAACATTTTTATAGTGTCTACACATCATAAAACTCTAGTACATATTTAATATAGCGTCCAGACAAATCAGGGCAGAACATATAATTTCTGGACCCCCTGATAAGACAAAAGGTTGTCTACATCGTGGTAATATTTTTGGTGTTGTAAAAGGTACTTAAAAGGGTTGTCCAGTCATAAGAAATTGATGGCCTATCCTACGGATAGGACATTAATATCTGATCGGTGGGGGGTTTGACTACCGGCACCACCGCCGTTTAGCTGTCTTGAAGGGGCTGTGGCGCTTATGCGAGTGATGCTTCCCCTTCATTCCTTACCTGCTCGTATTGAGAATCCCGACACACTTGAGGCAGCTGTTCACAGTATTACAGCCATCTCCCACTCAAGTGTATAGGAGAAGGCTGTAATAACACAACAAGTGCGTCAGTGATTTACAGCACGAGCAGTGAGAGTATTGAAGGGGAGGCAGCGCTTATACGAGCGTTGCGACCCCTTCAAAACATCTGATCGGCGTGGGTGCCGAGTCTCGAACCCCCACCGTTCAGTTGTTTATGTACTATCATGAGAATAGGCTGTAAAGGATCTGCCAGACACAGCTTCTGTGTCGACGCCCGTGGTTAGTCAGTCTGCACCAGCTCCTAAGTCTGATCGAGTGACCCCCTCCTTCTACCAATCAGGCTGGGAGGCTGAGGAGTGGGAGAGCCTATCACAGCCTGGCCAGACGGAGCTAGCTCCTGCCCTCTGTCTATTTATACCTTCACTTCCTGCTCCTCCTTTGCCTGTGATTCTCCTGTTTCCTGGCTCTGCTGCTGCTGCTTGAACTATTTGTCCCTGTTTCATATTGACCCTGGCTTACTGACTACTCTCCTGCTCTGCGTTTGGTACCTCGTACACTCCTGGTTTGACTCGGCTCATTCACTACTCTCCTGCTCTGCGTTTGGTACCTCGTACACTCCTGGTTTGACTCGTCTCGTTCACTTCTCTTGTTGCTCATGGTGTTGCCGTGGGCAACTGCCCCATTTCCCTTAGCTTCTGTGTACCCATGTCTGTTTGTCTGTCGTGCACTTATTGAGCGTAGGGACCGTCGCCCAGTTGTACGCCGTCGCCTAGGACGGGCCGTTGCAAGTAGGCAGGGACTGAGTGGCGGGTAGATTAGGGCTCACCTGTCTGTCTCCCTTCCCCGTCATTACATAATCACAGGCCCATATACCTTTTCTACCCTGGTCCCTGACACAACTATGGACCCCCTTGAGACCCTGGCTCAGCAAATGCAGGGCCTCTCCCTACAGGTCCAAGCCCTGGCTCAGAGGGGCAACCAGCATGATGCTACCCTGGTAGTGCCCCCCACCTCACCACTTGAACCCCACCTCAAGTTGTCTGACCGGTTCTCAGGGGACCGCAAGACCCTTTTTCTCATTTCGGGAGAGTTGTAGGCTCTATTTCCGTTTAAAGGCTCCTCCTCAGGTTCTGAGAGCCAGCGAGTGGGTATAATTATGTCCCGGCTCCAGGACGGCCCCAAGAATGGGACTTCTCCTTGGCTCCTGACGCCCCTGAACTTTTCTCTGTTGACCTTTTTTTTCTGCTCCCGGGCTCATATATGACAAGACTGACAAGACTGCCTTTGCCGAGAGTCAGCTGGTGACCTTACGTCAGGGTAAGAGACCCGTTAAGGCCATGAGAGAGTATATCCAGGAATGCCTGGCCAAGGGTTACATTCGCCCCTCTACTTCTCCTGTAGGTGCTGGCTTCTTCTTCGTAGGGAAGAAGGATGGTGGTCTTAGGCCGTGCATTGACTACCGAAACTTGAATAAGGTCACTGTAAGGAACCAGTATCCCCTTCCTTTGATTCCTGATCTCTTCAATCAGGTTCAGGGGGCCCAATGGTTCTCTAAGTTTGATTTACGGGGGGCTTATAACCTTATTCGCATCAAAGAGGGGGATGAATGGAAGACTGCGTTTAACACGCCGAAGGTAATTTTGAATACCTCGTCATGCCCTTTGGGTTGTGTAATGCTCCCGCGGTCTTCCTGAATTTTATAAATGAGATTTTAAGAGACTACCTGGGAGTATTTCTTGTAGTGTACTTTGATGACATACTTGTGTTTTCCAAGGACTGGTCCACCCACATTGAGCATGTCAGGAAGGTGCTCCAGGCCCTTCGGGAAAACAAACTGTTTGTTAAAACCGAAAAATGTGTGTTTGGGGTGCAGGAGATACCATTTTTGGGTCAAATCCTCACTCCTCATGAATTCCGCATGGACCCTGCCAAGGTTCAGGCTGTGGCTGAATGGGTCCAACCTGCCTCCCTGAAGGCGTTACAGTGCTTCCTGGGGTTTGCTAATTATTACAGGAGATTTATTGCTAACTTCTCAGTCATCGCTAAGCCTCTTACGGATCTTACTCGCAAAGGTGCTGATCTCCTCCACTGGCCTCCAGAGGCGGTCCAGGCTTTTGAGGTCCTTAAGAAGTGCTTTATCTCGGCCCCAGTGCTGATTCAGCCTAACCAAAGGGAGCCATTCATCGTGGAGGTTGACGCCTCCGAGGTGGGAGTGGGTGCTGTCTTGTCCCAGGGTACCAGGTCCCTTACCCATCTCCGTCCCTGTGCCTACTTCTCCAGGAAGTTCTCGCCCACTGAGAGTAACTATGATATTGGCAACCGCGAACTCTTAGCCATTAAATGGGCATTTGAAGAGTGGCGCCACTTCCTGGAGGGGGCTAGGCACCAGGTAACGGTCCTTACCAACCACAAGAATCTGGTTTTCCTAGAATCTGCCCGGAGGCTTAACCCGAGACAAGCTCGATGGGTGTTATTTTTTAGTAGATTCAACTTTTTGGTCACCTATAGGGCTGGGTCTAAAAATATTAAGGCTGATGCACTGTCGCGTAGCTTCATGGCCAGCCCTCCTTCAGAGGAAGATCCTGCTTGTGTTTTGCCCCCAGGTATAATCATTTCCTCTGTTGATTCTTACCTAGTCTCCGAAATTGCGGCTGATCAAGGTTCAGCTCCCGGGAACCTTCCTGAGAACAAGCTGTTTGTTCCCCTGCAATTCCGGCTAAGGGTACTCAGGGAAAATGACTCTGCACTATCTGGCCATCTTGGCATCCTGGGTACCAAGCATCTCATTGCCAGAAACTATTGGTGGCCTGGGTCATAGAGACGTTAAGGCCTACGTCGCCGCTTGTGAGGTTTGTGCTAGGTCCAAGACTCCTAGCTCCCGACTAGTGGGCTTACTACGTTCTTTGCCCATTCCCCAGAGACCTTGGACCCATATCTCCATGGATTTTATCACCGATTTGCCTCCATCTCAAGGCAAGTCGGTGGTGTGGGTTGTAGTAGACAGCTTCAGTAAGATGTGCCATTTTGTGCCCCTCAAGAAACTACTCAATGCTAAGACGTTAGCTACCTTGTTTGTCAAACACATCCTGCGTCTCCATGGGGTTCCTGTCAATATTGTTTCTGACAGAGGGGTACAATTTGTTTCATTGTTTTGGAGAGCCTTCTGTAAAAAGTTGAAGATTGATCTCTCCTTCTCCTCAGCCTTCCATCCTGAAACTAATGGCCAAACGGAGAGGACTAATCAGTCTCTAGAACAATATTTAAGGTGTTTTATCTTTGTCTGTCAATATGATTGGGTCTCCTTCATTTCCCTCGCCGAATTTTCCCTTAATAACCGGGTGAGTAACTCGTCATGGGTCTCCCCCTTTTTCTGTAATTTTGGGTTTAATCCACGGTTCTCCTCCGTTTCACCTGGTGGTTCCAACAATCCTGAGGTAGATTTCTTTCATCGGGAACTGTGCACAGTCTGGGCCCAGGTTCAGAAGAACCTAGAGGCGTCCCAGAGCATACAAAAGACTCAGGCAGATAGAAGACGTTCTGCTAACCCCTTGTTTGTGGTCGGGGATCTGGTGTGGCTATCTTCTAAAAATTTGCGCCTTAAAGTCTCGTCCAAAAAGTTCGCTCCCCGGTATATAGGGCCGTACAAGGTCATTGAAGTCATTAACCCTGTCTCCTTCCGACTGGAGTTACCCCCATCTTTTCGAATACACGACGTGTTTCATGCCTCCCTCCTGAAACGCTGTTCCCCGTCCTTGGCTCCCTCGAGGAAACCTCCGGTCCCTGTTCTCACCCCTGAAGGGGTAGAATTCGAGGTGGCCAAGATTGTGGACAGCAGGATGGTCCAAGGCTCTCTCCAGTACCTGGTCCATTGGAGAGGATACGGGCCTGAGGAGAGGACTTGGGTACCCGCCCGGGATGTTCACGCTGCAGTATTGCTCAGGAGGTTCCATCTTTGGTTCCCCAATAAGCCAGGTCCACCTAGAAAGTGTCCAGTGGCCCCTAAAAAAAGGGTACTGTAAAGGATCTGCCAGACACAGCTTCTGTGTCGACGCCCGTGGTTAGTCAGTCTGCACCTGCTCCTAAGTCTGATCGAGTGACCCCTCCTTCTACCAATCAGGCTGGGAGGCTGAGGAGTGGGAGAGCCTATCACAGCCTGGCCAGACGGAGCTAGCTCCTGCCCTCTGTCTATTTATACCTTCACTTCCTGCTCCTTCTTTGCCTGTGATTCTCCTGTTTCCTGGCTCTGCTGCTGCTGCTTGAACTATTTGTCCCTGCTTCATATTGACCATGGCTTACTGACTACTCTCCTGCTCTGCGTTTGGTACCTCGTACACTCCTGGTTTGACTCGGCTCATTCACTACTCTCCTGCTCTGCGTTTGGTACCTCGTACACTCCTGGTTTGACTCGGCTCGTTCACTTCTCTTGTTGCTCATGGTGTTGCCGTGGGCAACTGTCCCATTTCCCTTAGCTTCTGTGTAACCATGTCTGTTTCTCTGTCGTGCACTTATTGAGCGTAGGGACCGTCGCCCAGTTGTACGCCGTCGCCTAGGACGGGCCATTGCAAGTAGGCAGGGACTGAGTGGCGGGTAGATTAGGGCTCACCTGTCTGTCTCCCTTCCCCATCATTACATAGGCCATCAATTTCTTAGGAGTGGACAACCACTTTATTGTAACAACAGTGGTGATCTAAGCTAGTGAAGTGGTTTATACCTACATGCCTAGTGGTCTAAGATAGTGAAACAGTTAATTCAGTGGTCTAGGATAGTGAGGTGGTTAATGCCAGCTTTCCCTGGGGGACCAGATCAGGGACGGTATTAATAGCAGCTTTTCTGGTGGTCTAAGTTTGCAGAAGGGTTCATGCCAAAATTCATGGGGTCTAAGGTAGTAAAATGGTGAATACCAACATCCTTAGAGGTTATTTACCTCTACGTGCCTTAGCACTGTCCCCAGATAGGAAGCTGAACGTTGATCTTATTTCCTTCCTTCCCTGTTCTGATCATAGTGATACATACAGTTGCACAGTTCTCTCTATGATCAGATGGAGAGCATCAAGTGTGCAAGAAGAAAACCCATAGAACCCAGCCCAACTTCAACATGATTCATTGCATGATTCAAGCTAAATAAGCTTCTGTCCTAAAGAATAAGGAAATGTCATTTACATATCTGTACGGTTAGTCAATAACTCACCCAGCAGGGATTTACATATTGCCTAACATTCACCTCTGGTCCTGGTCATTACAAGGCAACATGCTCCGTTCTGTAAAGTGCTGACGTGTAATGCATGCTGCCATCATCCACACTGAAAAGATTATACAGATTCAGCAGGGCTTTGGAGTTAAAATATTGTGTGTGCGTCGCATAACCATGGACAGAATTTTATCCCCTGGAAGTAAACAATGAATGTTCCTAATGAATGACAGCAAGCAGGGGTCTTGAAAGCCATGAGAAATTAATACAGAAAATATATTGGAAAATTATCTAACTTTTAATTTTACAAAGAATAACATTAATTCGCTGAACGTGGACAACCCATTTAATATATTACATACTACCAGTGTTCTAGCCATTCTGCTTACTGGGTACTGAAAGCCTGAATGCATAGAATGGAACCATAGATTCCAAAAGGTTGGGAGTTTATTACTTGCGTGCTGGAGTCAGCAGTGAAGTAATGTTTTGTTGGAAGTTGAGGAAGAACATCAACAATATCCAGTAT